>NC_057419.1:135647778-135831944 GCF_019320065.1 Cervus canadensis | reverse complement strand
AGAACTATAAAACTCCTAGAGGAGAACATAGGCAAAACACTCTCCGACATAAATCACAGCAGGATCCTCTATGACCCACCTCCCAGAATATTGGAAATAAAAGCAAAAATAAACAAATGGGACCTAATGAAACTTAAAAGCTTTTGCACAACAAAGGAAACTATAAGCAAGGTGAAAAGACAGCCCTCAGATTGGGAGAAAATAATAGCAAATGAAGCAACAGACAAAGAATTAATCTCAAAAATATACAAGCAACTCCTGCAGCTCAATTCCAGAAAAATGAAAGACCCAATCAAATAATGGGCCAAAGAACTAAACAGACATTTCTCCAAAGAAGACATACAGATGGCTAACACATGAAAAGATGCTCAACATCACTCAATATCAGAGAAATGCAAATCAAAACTACAATGGGGTACCATTACACTCCAGTCAGGATGGCCGCTATCCAAAAGTCTACAAGCAATAAATGCTGGAGAGGGTGTGGAGAAAAGGGAACCCTCCTACACTGTTGGTGGGAATGCAAACTAGTACAGCCACTATGGAGAACAGTGTGGAGATTCCTTAAAAAAATGGAATTAGAACTGCCATATGACCCAGCAATCCCACTTCTGGGCATACACACCGAGGGAACCAGATCTGAAAGAGACACATGTACCCCAATATTCATCACAGCACTGTTTATAATAGCCAGGACATGGAAGCAACCTAGATGCCCATCAGCAGGATGAATGAATAAGAAAATTGTGGTACATATACACAATGGAATATTACTCAGCCATTAAAAAGAATACATTTGAGTCAGTTCTAATGAGATGGATGAAACTGGAGTCCATTATACAGAGTGAAGTAAGCCAGAAAGATAAAGACCAATACCGTATACTAATGCATATATATGGAATTTAGAAAGATGGTAATGATAACCCTATATGCAAGACAGAAAAACAGACACAGAGGTAAACAACAGACTTTTGGACTCTGTGGGAGAAGGCAAGGGTGGGATGATCTGAGAGAATAGCATTGAAACATATATATTATCAAGTGTGAAACAAATCGCCAGTCCAGGTTGGATGCATGAGACAAGTGGTCAGGGCTGGTACACTGGGATAACCCAGACGGATGGGATGGGAAGGGAGGTAGGAGGGGGGTTCAGGATGGGGAACACATGCAAATCCATGGCTGATTCATGTCAATGTATGGCAAAAACCACTACAATATTGTAAAGTAATTAGCCTCCAACTAATAAAAATAAATGAAAAAAATAAAAAAATCATGGCCTCATCCTAAGCAATAACATTTCTGAAATAATGAGTCTGATATAATGTTTTTATTTTTCAAACATATATAAGAAAATACATGAATTTGAAAAAAAGTCTGTTTACCAGCTTTCATGTTGCATTTGCTATTGACAATAAATACTATACTTACAGAAATATTAACCACAATCTAAAGTAATTTATTTGACTGTGTTCTTTTCATATGATTTTGTGATAATTTTTAAAAATAATTCTGAATTATTCTGATTTACATTTTGATATATTATCACATACATACAACCTATGTTATATTTCATTTGAAAGTTTCCTGAAAAAGAATTAGAGTGCAGAACTTTTTACCAGAGTGTAAAAAGAACCAGGGAAACAGATTTTGTGCGTGGAATGAAGCATGATAACTGTTAGGGCAACAGAAGGATGCCTACTAATATTTAGGCTACACATCTAAAAGAAATTCACAGACAAAGTATGTAGTAGCAGTAAAGTACTTAATCTAAGAAAGTAAACATGTCTGTAAGAATTTTTACTAGCCACAATACACGGATGCCATGTGTAGATAAAAGAGTTGCATTGGTTCCTTGGGTTTTTAAGGACAGTAGCATCAGATACTTTTGAAATAGAGGATGTAATGAATAGAGGCCAAAAGTAGAAAGTATCTCTGTTACAAATTGACTTCACTGATGATATATACTGATGCTTCAAGACTTTTTTGCCTGCTTCAAACCCTGACCATTAACAGTATTGAAGGGCCGCTCTATAAAAAGGGCAAATGTGAACACACTGAGAAACAGAAAATCTCTGGGAAATGTTCTAAGAGAAAATGAAAACAAACAAAATGGTTCACATTAATGTCCAAACTGGCAAGTTACACACTGAGTCCTCCACAGTAGAAACTCATAAACATCAGATGCTCTTTTGTCCAGCTCTACAACAGAGCAACAGCAGGAAACACCTGGAAAACAACTTGGAAATCCATGGGTTGGCTAGCTTTTTGATTACCTTCTTCTTTTGCACTGCAAGACAGCCTGGCTTTGACTCCACCATCTCAAAGTCTCCTGCCACATGTGATACTTGATGGAATGACATTGCAATCTTTTACTGTTTTGGTCACTGGGTCTTCTAGGAGGGGACTTTGTTCTTCTACGTGTGCCATTCTTATATAGAGTGGAGTTCCATGAACATTGGCCTAGGAGGTCAGCAAAATAGCAGTATTAAATCTCTCACACGTAACACCAGGAGAATGAACTAATATTGTTTGTAACAGTGTAAAATTGGAATCAGCCTAAGAAATTATTAATTGGTGAATGGATAAAGTGTGATATATTCTTACAATGAAGTGAAAGTGTTAGTCGCTCAACTGTGTCCAACTCTTTGCAACCCCATGGCTCCTCTGTCCATGGAATTCTCTAGGGCAGAATACTGGAGACGGTAGTCATTCCCTTCTCCAGGGGATCTTCCCAATCCAGGGATTGAACCCGGGTTTCCCACACTGCAGGCAGATTCTTTATCCTCTGAGCCACCAGAGAAGCCCAATGGAAGAATATAAATAGTGCAAATGAATGAACTTGTAGTGCATGTGTCAACTATGGGTTCAACTTGAAAAAAAATTATCATATTATATCTTTGATACAAAGGATATCAACATGGAAAGCAATGCTATATATTGTTTAGGAATATGTTCATAAAAATGCATTCATTTGTTTTAAAAGTACAAAGAAAGAACACATCATCTTCAAGATAAAGGTTATTTTTGGTAAGAAAGGGAAGAGAATGAGATCCAGGAACAGTATACAAAGGGCTTTGAATAAATCTATACTATTTTGTTTATTAAGCTAGGTGGTGAGTAAATAGGGTGTTATTACATTTTCTATACTTTAAAATATATATCTAATGTTTTCATAAACAAAAACCATCTTTCATGTATGCTCATTGCAACAGCATGTCTGAGAGGTCCACCAAGGTCTAAAGATCACTCACATGAGCTGAACTGTTCTATGTACTTAGAGCTGGAAAACTATGCCAACAAACTTGTGCAGATCCCAGAAAAGACAGGCCATTTGGTGCTGCTTCCTCAAAAGTGGGCTTTGGACTGTAACTTTCTGGGTGGTGGAAGTCATCAAAATGGACTAGGCCATCACCTGGCAGGGACCCATGAGGGATAAGACCTGAGATATGCTGGTTGGCTTAGAGAGGACAGAGAGAGTTCTAGAGCAGTGACCAGTAACTTTTATTTAAAATGAGAGTAAATTCAGGAAAATTTAAAATGTTATGGGCCACCATTGTTTCCCCATATTTGAAACAAGAAGAACTTTATTGAGTCTGACTTGAATTATTCACTTTGTAGAGTAAAACAATGCCAATGAAACCACTGGTTCTGCCACAAGAATATTAATATCCAGCAGTGTTGAGGAAAAACTACCCACAGATCCCTTTCTAACATTTTACCTTGCAGTTAGATTGTGTGTTACAATGTTGGGTGGCTGTGTGAGGCCTGTGTTTCTGTGGATAGTTCATCACAAGTCTGGAGCAGGGGATGACAAACTGCAGCTCATGGGCCAAATCAGGTCAAAGTCCACTTTTCTGATTTATTTATTTATTTTTCCTTTTTAAGTTTTTTTTTTTAATTGAAGGATAATTGCTTTATAGAATTTGTTGTTTTCTGTCAAACCTCAACATGAATCAGCCATAGGTGTACATATATCCCCTCCCTTTGAACCTCCTTCCCATCTCCCTCCCCATCCCACCCCTCTAGGTTGACATAGGGCCCCTGTTTGAGCTTCCTGAGCCATACAGCAAATTCCCGTTGGCGATCTATTTTATTTATGGTAATGTAAGTTTCCATGTTACTCTTTCCATATATCTCACCCTTTCTTCCCCTCTCCCCATGTCCATAAGTCTGTTCTCTATGTCTGTTTCTCTGTTGTTGCCCTGTAAATAAATTCTTCAGTTCCGTTTTTCTAGATTCTGTGTATGTGCGTTAAAATACTATATTTATCTTTCTCTTTTTGACTCACTTCACTCTGTATAATAGATTCTAGGTCCATCCACTTCATCAGAACTGACTCAACTGCATTCCTTTTTATGGCTGAGTAATATTCCATTGTGTATATGTACCACAACTTCTTTATCCATTCATCTGTCGATGGACATCTAGGTTGCTTCCATGTTCTAGCTATTGTAAATAGTGCTGCAATGAACAATGGGATACATGTGTCTCTTTCGATTTTGGTTTCCTCAGGGAATAATTCGGCCACCTGATTTGAAGAACTGACTCATTGGAAAAGACCCTGATGCTGGGAAAGATTGAAGGCGGGAGGAGAAGGGGATGACAGAGGATGAGATTGTTGGATGGCATCACTGACTCAATGGACATGAGTTTGAGTAAACTTCGGGAGTTGGTGATGGACAGGGAGGCCTGGCGTGCTGCAGTCCATGGGGTCGCAAAGAGTCGGACATGACTGAGTGACTGAACTGAACTGAACTGAACTGAACAGGGTATATCCCTAAGAGTGGGATTGCTGGGTCATATGGTGGTTTTATTCCTAGTTTTTTTTTTTTTCTTTTTTTTTTTATTCCTAGTTTTTTTAAGGAATCTCCATACTGTCTTCCATAGTGGCTGTATCAATTTACATTTCCACCAACAGTGCAAGAATGTTCCCTTTTCTCCACACCCTCTCCAGCACTTATTGTTTGTAGACTTTTGATGATGGCCATTCTGACTGGTGTGATGTGACATCTCATTGTGTTTTTGATTTGCATTTCTCTAATAATGAGCGATGTTGAGCATCTTGTCATATGTTTCTTAGCCATCTGTATGTCTTCTTTGGAGAAATGTCTGTTTAGGTCTTTCCCCCACTTTTTGATCGGGTTGTTTGTTTTTCTGGCATTGAGTTGTATGAGCTACTTGTATATTTTGGAGATGAATCCTTTGTCAGTTGTTTCATTTGCTATTATTTTCTCCCAATATGAGTGTTGTCTTTTCACCTTGCTTATAGTTTCCTTTGCTGTGCAAAAGCTTTTAAGTTTAATCAGGTCCCACTTGTTTACTTTTGTTTTTATTTCCATTACTCTAAGAGGTGGGTCATTGAGGATCTTGCTTTTATTTATGTCATCAAGTGTCCTGCCTATGTTTTCCTTTAAGAGTTTTATAGTTTCTGGTCTTATATTTAGGTCTTTAATCTGTTTTGAGTTCATCTTTGTGTATGGTGTTAGGAAGTGTTCTCATTTCATTCTTTTACATGTAGCTGTCCAGTTTTCCCAGCACCATTGATTGAAGACACTGTCTTTGCCCCATTGTATATTCTTGCCTCCTTTGTCAAAAATAAGGTACTCATAGATGCATGGGCTTATTTCTTGGCTTTTTATCTTGTTCCATTGGTCTATATTTCTGTTTTTGTGCCAGTACCATACTGTCTTGATGACTGTAGCTTTGCAGTATAATCTGAAGTCAGGAAGGTTGATTGCTCCAGCTCCATTCTTCTTTCTCGAGACTGCTTTGGCTATTCGGGGCCTTTTGTGTTTCCATATGAATTGTGAAATTGTTTTGTTCTAGTTCTGTGAAAAATGCCATTGGTAATTTGATAGGGATCTCATTGAATCTGTAGATTGTGTTTGGTAGTATAGTCATTTTCACAACATTGATTCTTCCTACACAAGAACATGGAATATCTCTCCATTTGTTTATGTTGTCTTTCATTTCTTTCATCAGTATCATAATTTTCTGTGTACAGTTCTTTTGTCTCCTTAGGTAAGTTTATTCCTAGATATTTAATTCTTTTTGTTGCAGTGGTGAATGGGATTGATTCCTTAATTTCTCTTTCTGGTTTTTCATTGTGAGTATATAGAAATGCAAGTGATCTCTGTGTATTGATTTTGTATCCTGAAACTTTGCTAAATTCACTGATTAGCTCTAGAACTTTTCTGATACTATCTTTAGGCTTTTCTATGTACAGTATCACGTCATCTGCAAACAGTGAGAGCTTTACTTCTTCTTTTCCGATCTGGATTCCTTTTATTTCTTTTTCTTCTCTGATTGCTGTAGCTAGGACTTCCAAAGCAATGTTGAATAATAGTGGTGAAAGTGACAGCCTTGTCTTGTTCCTGATCTTAGGGGGAATGCTTTCATTTTTTTCACCATTGAGAGTAATGTTTGCTATAGGCTTATCATATATAACCTTTACTATGTTGAGTTAGATTCCTTCTATACCCATTTTTTGAAGAGTTGTAATCATAAATGGGCGCTGAATTTTGTCAAAGAGTTTTTCTGCATCTATTGAGATGATCATATGGTTTTTATCTTTCAGTTTGTTAATATGGTGTATCACATTGATTGATTTGCCTATATGGAAGAATCTGTGCATTCCTGGAATAAACCCAACTTGGTAATGTTGTATGAGCTTTCTCATGTATTGCTGAATTCTGTTTGCTAAAATTTTGTTGAGGATTTTTGCATCTATGTTCATTAGTGATATTGGCCTGTAGTTTTCTTTTTTTGTGTTGTCTTTGGTTTTGGTATCAGGATGATGATGGCTTTGTGGAATGAGTTTGTAAGTGTTCCTTCCTCTGCAATTTTCTGAAAGAGTTTTAGAAAGATAGGCATTAGCTGTCCTCTAAATGTTTGATAGAATAACCAGAGGGATGGGATGGGGAGTGAGGTGGAAGGGGGGTTCAGAATGGGGAACACATGTACACCCATGGAGGATTCAAGTCAATGTATGGCAAAACCAATACAGTATTGTAAAGTAAAATAAATAAATAAATTAAATAAAACTGAAAAAAAAATTCTCCTGTGAAGCAATCTGGTCCTGGGTTTTTGTTTTTTGGGAGATTTTTGACCACAGCTTCAATTTCAGTGCTTGCAATTGGGTTGTTCATAATTTCTATTTCTTCCTGGTCCAGTCTTGGAAGATTGAACTTTTCTAAGGATCTGTCCATTTCTTCCAGGTTATCCATTTTATTGACATATAGTTGTTCATAATAGTCTCTTATAATCCTTTGTATTTCTGCATTTTCTGTTGTAACCTCTCCTTTTTCATTTCTAATTTTGTTGATTTGATTCTTCTCTCTTTTTTTCTTGATGAGTCTGGCTAAAGGTTTGTCCATTTTGTTTATCTTCTCAAAGAACCAGCTTTTAGTTTTATTAATCTTTATTATTGTTTCTTTCATTTCCTTCTCATTTATTTCTGCTCAGATCTTTATGATTTCTTTCCTTCTACTAATTTTGGGGGTTTTTGTTCTTCTTTTTCCAGTTGTTTTATGTGTAAAGTTAGGTTGTCTATTCGATGTTTTTCTTTTTTCTTGACGTAGGATTGTATTGCTATAAACTTCCCTCTTAGAACTGCTTTTGCTGCATCCCATAGGCTTTGAGTTGTCGTGTTTCCGTTGTCATTTGTTTCTAGAAATTTTTTTAATTTCCCTTTTGATTTCTTTAGTAACCTGTTGGTTATTTAGAAATATGCTGCTTAATCTCCATGTGTTTGTATTTCTTACAGCTTTTTTTTTCTTGTAATTGATATCTAGTCTCACAGCATTGTGGTCAGAGAAGATGCTTAATATGATTTCAATTTTCTTAAATTTACTGAGGTTTGATTTGTGACTCAAGATGTGGTCTATCCTGGAGAATGTTCCATGTGTACTTGAGAAGAAGGTGTATTCTTCTGTATTTGGATGGAATGTCCTGAAGATATCAATGAGATCCATCTCATCTAATGTATTATTTAAGACTTGTGTTTCCTTATTAATTTTCTGTTTTGATGATCTGTCCATTAGTGTGAGTGGGGTGTCAAAGTCTCCTACTATTATTGTGTTACTGTCAATTTCTCCTTACATGTCTGTTAGTGTTTGTCTTATGTATTGAGGTGCTCCTATGTTGGGTGTAGTTGTTACATCTTCCTCTTTGATTGATCTCTTGATCATTATGTTGTGTTTTTCCTTATCTCTTGTAATCTTTTTTATTTTAAGATCTATTTTATCTGATATGAGGATTGCTACTCCAGCTTTCTCTTGCTTCTCATTTGCATAGAATATATTTTTCCATCCTCTCACTTTCAGTCTATATGTGTCTTTAGGTCTGAAGTGTGTTTCTTGTAGACAGCATATACATGGGTCTTGTTTTTGTATCCATTCAACCAGTCTGTATCTTTTGGTTGGAGCAGTTAATCCGTTTACATTTAAAGTAATTATTGATATATATGTTCCTACCGCCATTTTTTTTTTCCTCCTGCCATTTTCAAAAAATGTTTGTGGTTGACTTTGTAGATCTTTTTTCTTCTCTTGTATTTCTTGACTATGTAAGTCCCTTTAACATTTATTGTAAAGCTGGTTTGGTGGTACTGAATTCTCTTAACTTTTGCTTGTCTGAAAAACTTTATTTCTCCACCAATTTTGAATGAAGTCCTTGCCAGGTACAGTAATCTTGGTTGTAGATTTTTCCCTTTCAGTGCTTTAAATTCCGTTATGGCCTGTAGAGTTTCTGCTGAAAGATCAGCTGTTAAGCATATGGGGTTTCCCTTGTATGTTGCTTGTCTCCTCTCCCTTGCTACTCTTAATATTCTTTCCTTGTGTTTAGTCTTTGTTAGTTTGATTAGTACGTGTCTTGGGGAGTTTCTCCTTGGGTTTATCCTGTATAGGACTCTTTGTGCCTCTTGGACTTGATTGTCTATTTCCTTTTCCCTGTTGTGAAAATTTTCAATTATAATCTCTTCAAAAATTTTCTCATGACCTTTCTTTTTCTCTTATTCTTCTGGGACCCCTATAATTCAAATGTTGGTGTGTTTGATATTATCCTAGAGGTCTCTGAGACTATCCTCAGCTCTTTTCCTTTTACTTCTTTTTACTTTATTCTGCTCTTCAGAAGTTATTTCCACCATTTTATCTTCCAGCTCACTGATTCGTTCTTCTGCTTCAGATATTCTGCTATTGATTCCTTCTAGAGTATTTTTAATTTCACTAACTGTGTTGTCTCTGTATGTTTATTGTTTAATTCTCCTAGGCCTTTGTTAACTGATTCTTGCATTTTCTCCATTTTGTTTTCAAGGTTTTTTTTTTAATCATCTTTACTATCATTATTCTGAATTCTTTTTCAAGTACTTTGCCTATTTCCTCTTCATTTATTTGAACTTCTGTGTTTCTAGTTTGTTTCTTCATTTGTGTAGGAATTCTCTGCCTTTTCATTATTTTTTTAACTTATTGTGATTGAGATCTCTTTTTCCCAGGCTTCAAGGTTGAATTCTTTCTTCCTTTTGGTTTCTTCCCTACTAAGGTTGGTCCAGTGGTTTGTGTAAGCTTGTATAGGGTGAGATTTGTGCTGAGTTTTTGTTTGTTTGTTTTTCCTCTGAAGGGCAGGACTGAGTGAGATGGTAATCCTGTCTGCTTTTGATTGGGTTTGTATTTTTGTTTTGTTTGTTGTTTAGATGAGGCGTCCTGCACAGGGTGCTACTGGTGGTTGGGTGATGCTGAGTCTTGAGTTCAAGTGGTTTCCTTTGTGTGAGTTCTCACTATTTGATACTCCCTAGGGTTAGTTCTCTGGTAGTCTAGGGTCTTGGAGTCAGAGCTCCCACTCCAAAGGCTCAGAGCTTGATCTCTGGTCAGAAACAAAGATACCAGAAGTGGTTTGTTATGGCACTAAGTGAGATTAAAACAAATACCCAAAAACGAGAAACCAAAGAAGAACCCCAGACAAGTGGCAGTTACAAAATCAGGCCAATAACAATTAAAATAATGGAATGTACACATATACATATACACCCATGAGCAAAATCAAAACAGTCCAACAAAAATAAAGTACAGTTGATCGACCCGGTGAACAAAGGAAATAAAAAATCATATTTACCAGTTAAGAACAAAACTAACAAAAGCATAAACTGGAAAACAAAACTAAAGCAAGGTGCCAAGTGTGGAATAAAGCAATGAAAACAAAATTAACAAATATGTTGAGAAAAAAGGAGAGAAAGAAAAGAGAGAAAGAATAGATATGCAAAGATAAGTAGAGGTAGATGAGGAAGATTTTTATACATTAAAGATTAACTGCATGGGAAAAAGAACAGAAGAAAAGGCAAACAAAGGAATAAATGTAGAAAAATAAAATAGGTTTAAAAAATTAAAAATTAAAATGATAAAGAAGAGAAAAGAAACAAAACAAAACAAGAAAGAAAAAAGGAAAAAATAAGTAAAACGCAGAACTGCAAAAGCCCAACGTAGAGGCAGAGGTTTATCACAACAATAAAAAGTGTGACTGAAAGTCCCGAGAGATCTTTCTCAGTCAGCCTATCCTGCTAGAACTTGAAGCACCACTGAAGATATGTGGTGATATCCATGGGCAATACTATGATTTGCTTCGACTTTTTGAGTATGGTGGTTTCCCACCAGAAAGCAATTACCTGTTTCTTGGGGACTATGTGGACAGGGGAAAACAATCACTGGAGACTATCTGCCTCTTGTTGGCTTACAAAATCAAATATCCCGAGAATTTTTTTCTTCTCAGAGGAAACCACGAATGTGCCAACATCAATAGAGTTTATGGATTTTATGATGAATGCAAAAGAAGATATAACATTAAATTATGGAAAACTTTCACAGACTGCTTTAACTGTTTACCAATAGCAGCCATCGTGGATGAGAAAATATTCTGCTGTCATGGAGGTTTATCACCAGATCTTCAATCTATGGAGCAGATTCGGCAAATTATGCGACCAACTGATGTACCAGATCAAGGTCTTCTTTGTGATCTTTTGTTGTCTGACCCCGATAAAGATGTCTTAGGCTGGGGTGAAAATGACAGAGGAGTGTCCTTCACATTTGGTGCAGAAGTGGTTGCAAAATTTCTCCATAAGCATGATTTGGATCTTATATGGAGAGCCCATCAGGTGGTTGAAGATGGATATGAATTTTTTGCAAAGAGGCAGTTGGTCACTCTGTTTTCTGCGCCCAATTATTGTGGAGAGTTTGACAATGCAGGTGCCATGATGAGTGTGGACGAAACACTAATGTGTTCTTTTCAGATTTTAAAGCCTGCAGAGAAAAAGAAGCCGAATGCCACGAGACCCGTCACACCTCCAAGGGGTATGATCACAAAGCAAGCAAAGAAATAGATGTCATTTTGATACTGCCTAGTTGGGACTTGTAACATATAGTACATAACCTTCATTTTTAAAACTGTAATGTGTATTGGTCAGCTTGCTCAAATAGTGTTTGTGGGGCTCCCCCTTCCATTTTTGACTTAATGAATGGTGTTTGCTGGTTATAACAGCAAATGATAGATTCTCCACTCCCAAGGAAAAATGTTTTGTTTAGTTCCCTGTTCCTTTTACAAACAACATTAATGATGGTGTTAAAGCTGTACACTCAGGACAGTGTCCCCTGTCTAAGGGGTGAGTGTACAACTGATCTTTTTTTAATTCAGTACAGCCCATGAATAATGTAAATGCTCATTTTCTTTAGGATATAAAGAGAGCCCTAGGGTGCTCAATCTGTACATGTTATTGTCATAAAATGCATACTGTTGGATACAAACCACTGTGAACTTTTTTGTTTCAAAGGGATTGCTTTTTTTTTTCCTCTCGTTGTCTTATTATGTACAAACTAGTTTTTATAGCTATCAACATTAGGAGTAACTTTCAACTTTGCCAGCATCACTGGTATGTATATTTAATTAAAGCACACTTTCCCCTACAGTATACCTAAAATGACGATTAAAGCCATTATTTTAAAAAAAAAAAGTGTGACTGAATATACACATATACATATACACCCATAAACAAAATTAAAACAGTCCAACAAAAATAAGGACAATAGCCTGACCTGGCAAACAATGGAAACCAAAAATTATATCTACCAGAACAAAACTAACTAAAGCACAATCTGGAAAACAAAACTAAAGCAAGGTGCCAATTGGGGAATAAAGCAATGAAAATAAAACTAACAAATATGTTGAGAGGAAAGGAGAGAAAGAAAAGAAAGAATAAATATGCAAAGTTAAATAGAAGTAGATAAAGAAGATTTATATACATTAAAGATTAACTGCAAGGGGTAAAAGAACAGTAGGAAAAGGAAACAAGGCGATAAATGTCGAAAAAATAATAATGTTTAAAATTTTTTAAATTAAAAAGAAAAAAAATAGGGAAAACTCCACAGAACTGCAAAAGACCAACGTAGAGGCAGAGATTTATAACAACAATAAAAAATGTGACTGAGAAAAAAGAAAAAGCTCAAAAGCTTAATTGGACTTCTTAGTGCCAATAAAGTCAACAACTACAACAGAGGGGGGAAAAAGAAAAGAAAATCCAAAAGAAGCTACAGACCAAGTCAAAAATAAGAATAATAAATGTTTTTTTTGAGTCACTGCTGTCAGAGTCCTTTCCCTCACTGTGAGTCACAGTCCATCTTACCTCCTTAGGATGCCCTCCAACACTGTTCCGATCTCTGGACCTGCTGTGGGGGCAGCTCAGATTCTAGTCTGGTCCTACTCCTATGTGTTCTTGCCTTCAATGTCCACAGCTATCAGATCTAGTGCATCTTCTTTTGTGAGAGTTCTCAGTGGCCTTTTATATATTCCTTAGACACAGAGTCTGCCTAGTTGATCATGTGGCTTTAATCTCAAGCTTGTACTGCTTGTGGGAAGGTTTTGGGTCCTCTTTCCTAGGCATACTTCCCCTGGGTTTCAGTTGTGGTTTTATTTTCTCCTCTGCATGTGGGTTGTCCATTGGGGTTTGCTCCTGAGGCTGCCCTGGAGGACTTGGGTTTGCCCCCTTTGGTTTGCCTCCACACCTCCAGGTGTGGAGGTGGTGTAGCTGCTTGGGTTACAGGGGTTCTGGCAGCACCAGGTATTCAGGGGAGTTGGCGGCTAGGGAAGCAGGAAATATAGTGCTCTAGTAGAGTATGGCAACCAGCATTGGCCAATACTTTCCAGTATTCTTGCTTGGAGAATCCCCCTCCCTGACAGAGAAGCCTGGCAGGCCACAGTCTACAGGGTCACAAAGAGTTGGACACGATGGAAGTGACCCCACACGCATAGACACAAGACTTTTTTTTTTTAGCCTGTGGCAGCTCTGCTCCAGTGAGAATTGAGCGTAAAGGTGGCGCAGCTTCTTGGCTTGTGGTGACCCTGGTGACGCCAAGTGTGCAGAGACATGGGATGCCTCTGCCACAGGAGTTATGGCCCTATCAGTCTTTTTTCGAGCCTGTTGCAGCTGGCGATCAGAAGGCCTCTTTCGCCAGTCTTTCTCTGTACCTCTGCCCGTTCAGGCACTTAGAGGACTCCCTTGCTTGGGGTCCTTTCTCTGTTGTTCGGTGCATCAGGCACATAGAGGGGGCCCCCCTGGGTGGGGTCCTACTCTGTAGTTCAGTGCATCAGGCATTTGATGGGCCAACCTCTATTGTTCAGCTGCTGATGCTGGCATGTGGGGGGGAGAAGCTATGATGATGGCTCCACCCTCTGCATGTGACTCAGCAGTATTGCCTTGCTTCCATGTCTGCCTGGCTTTCCTCCACTGGCATTTCCCACCACGATCTCCTCCCTCACATCCCCTCAATCCCTCTCTCTGCAGTCAACAGCAGCCCTCATCCTGAGGTTGCTCCACAATCCCTAAACTCCAGCTCCCAGCCGCTGTGCCTTCCAGGGTACCAGTGTTACTGTCTGGGGTATATATGGCTGTGGCAAGGACTGTCTGATTCTCATTCCATTTAGGCTGCCACAGATCAGCTGTTTCACTCTCAGCCTTAAATGTTCCTCCTCTGATTCAGACAATTGCCCCACTGTGGGGATAAGACCTCTGCTTCAGTTCCCCCACCTGCAGAGGACAGGTCCAGTCCTACTAACACTCCTGCTTTCTCCTGTAGTTCCTTTGCCCTACTGAGTTTTGCATGATTCTATATATTCTTTTCCACTGGTCAGGTACTCCTGTCCACTCTCAGCTGGTGTTCTGCATGCACTTCTGTGTCTGAAGGTGTGTTCCTGATGTATCCATGGAGAGAGATGTACTCCATGTCCACCTACTCCTCCGCCATCTTCGTATGCTCTCCCGTCATTTGACTTTTAAAGGAATGTCTTGGCTCCTGTTAACTGGTCTGATCCAGGGTTAGCAGATCTGACCTTTTGTGTTAATAGCCATTTTAACAAGTCTGAGATGATATCTCATTGTGGTTTTGACTTGCATTGCGATGATTACTGATGTTGAGCACCTTTACATGTACCTGTTAGCCATTGAATATCTTCTTTGGAAAAATGTCTATTCAAGTCCTTTGCCCACTTTTAATTGGATTTTTTTGGCTTTTTACTATTGAACTGTATCTGGTCTTTATATATTTTGTGTATGAGCACCTTATCATATATGTGATTTGCAATCAAAACTGCAATCAAAACCACAATCAAGTATCATCTCACACTGGTCAGAATGGCCATCATCAAAAAGTCTACAAACAATAGATGCTGGAGAGGGTGTGGAGAAAACCTTCTTCCACTGTTAGTGGGAATGCAAACTGGTACAGCCACTATGGAGAACGATGTGGAAATTCCTTAAAAAACTGGAAATAGAACTGCAATATGAGCCAACAATCCCATTGCTGGGCATACACACCAAGGAAACCATAATTGAAAGAGGTACATGTACCTCAATGTTCATTGCAGCACTGTTTACAATAGGTAGGACATGGAAGCAACCTAGATGTCCATCAGCAGACGAATGGATAAGGAAGTTGTGGTACATACAAACAATGGAATATTACTCAGCTATAAAAAAGAACACACTTGAGTCAGTTCTAATGAGGTGGATGAAACTGGAACCTATTATACAGAGTGAAGTAAGTCAGAAAGAGAAACACCAGTACAGTACATTAACACATATATATATAGAATTTAGAAAGACAGTAATGATAATCCTATATGCAAGGCAACAAAAAAGACACAGATGTAAAGAACAGACTTTTGGACAATATGGGAGAAGGCAAGGGTGTGATGATTTGAGAGAATAGCATTGAAACACGTATATTACCATATGTACAATAGGTGACCAGTGCAAGTTTGATGCATGAAGCAGGGCACTCAAAACCGGTGCTCTGGGACAACTCAGAGGGATGGGATGGGGAGGAAAGTTGGAGGGGGGTTCAGGATGGGGGGACACATGTGCACCTGTGGCTGATTCATGTCGATGTATGGAATAAACCACCACAATTTTGTAATTATCCTCCAATTAAAATCAATAAATTAATTTAAAAAATATGTGATTTGCAAATATTTTCTCCCACTCCTTGGGTTGACTTTTCATTTTGTTGATCATTTCTTTTGCTATGCAGCTTTTTAGTTTGATGTAGTTCCACTTGTTTATTTTTGTTTTTGCTTTAGTCATCATATTAACAAATATCATTGCCAAGACCAATGTCAAGGAGATTTCCTCCATGTTTTCTTCTAGGAGTTTTATTGTTTCATATCTTACATTTAAGTCTTTAATATATTTCAAGTTAATTTTTGTGAGTAGTGTAAGAGAAGGATCTACTTTCATTATTTTGCATGTGAGTATCCAATTTTCCCAACACTATTTATTAAGAAGAGATTATCTTTACTCCATTGAGTATTCTTGACTCCCTTGTTAAATATTAGTTGACAGTATATTCATGAATTTATTTTTGGGCTCTTGATTCTGTTGCATTGGTCTAAGTGTAAATATCATAGCTAAAAGCCTGAACTCTGAACACTGTTGGATGATAATCATATAACAGTGAACTTGAAAGTGGATCGTTCCCCAGCTGAACCTTGAGATGACTGCAATTCCTACTAGCACCTTGATCGTAGCCTCAGGAGAGAACTTTAACCAGAATCAAACAGATAAGATTCTCTCTTGGATTTCTAACCCCCAGAAGTTATAAGGTAATGAGTTTGTTGTTTACAGCCATAAAGATTTGGGGGTAATTTGTTATCTAGCAATGAATTGCTAATTAAGGAGTTGAAAAAGTAAGGAGTTATAGGTAACAATAAGGACAAATTCTCTAGATGTGAGGTTATAGATACTGCCTCTTGTTCTGTAGGAAAGATACAAACTTGGCTGATAGTAGGATGGGAGTTTCATCTGCCTTCTGACTCCACTTGAATTTAGGTTGATGTTATAAATGTTCATAGTACCTCTAGGAAGTAATATGGTCAAGAAGAGATAGCTTCAGGCTCTGGAAGTTTGGAATTAGTGTGTTAGGTTTTGGGGGGCAGCAGCATCACTGACTCATTGGACATGAATCTGAGCAAACTCCAGGAGATAGTGAAGAAAAGGTAAGCCTGGCGTGCTCACAAAGAGTCAGACATGACTGAGCAACTGAACAACAAATAGTTTTTCTAAGTTCTTCTCAGTCTTCTAAACTATTAATATTTCTTCTGGATAGTCCTCAAGATTTTGTAGATGACTTCATCATGTCAATAAATATATGATCATTTTATTTCCTTTGGTTTCAGTTAAATAGAATGATTGATTTAACAAAAATTATGAGCCATTAATAAAGCTTTTCTAAGAAGTCTCTTCTTATAGCTGTATAAATCTACATCTAATATCAAAATTGCTGATTTTTAGGCCATTTTGAGGTAATTCAAGTCTTTTGGTCACAAAGCAGATGGAAACCAAGTCACAGTACATGCAAATAACTGCAAAAGGACACAGGCTGCAACCATAACTATACAGCAGGGGCCAAGATCTCTGACTTCCTAACCAGAGCATTGTTCTTTAGATTTTATCATTATTATCTTTGCCTCTTCTAAATTCTTTACTCAAGAGTTTACTTTATCAAAAACACATAAAACACAAGTTTGTTTAACAATACAAAATTACCTATTAAAATGATTTTTAAAAAATGCTTTCTCGTAAAGCAATCTACGGATTCAATGCAATCCCATTTTTTTTTTTTTGCAGAAATAGAGAAATTCATCCTAAAATTCATTTGGAGTCTCAAGAGACTCCAGTCAAAATAATACTGAAAAAGAACACAGTTGGATGTCCTATACGTCCTTGTTTCAAAGTTTGCTAACAAACAGTGTGGTACTGGTACAAAAAAGATGTATAAACCAATGGCATATTATAGAGAACCCCAAAATAAACCCTAGTATTTATGAGCAAATGATATTTGACAAAGGTGCTGAGACCATTTAATGGAGAAAGGACAATCTCTTTAACTAGTGGCGCTAGGAAAACTGGATACTAACATGCAAAAGAATGAAGATGGAGTCTTACCACATAAAATATACAAAAATTAACTTAAAATAGATAAAAGACCTAACATACGAGCTAAAAATATAAAGCTCTTGGAAGAAAACATAAGAGAGAAGCTTCATGATATTGGATTTGGCAATATTTTCTTGACTATAGCAGCAAAAGCACAGGCAACAAATAAAAAATGAATTTGACTTCATCAAAATTAAAAAAAAATTTTTACTATATAGAAAAAGTGAAAGGGCAGCCCATGAAATAGAAAATATTTGCAAATCATATATCTGATAAAGGGTTCAGAATATATAAAGATCTCCTACAACTTAACAACAAAAACAACCCATTTCAAAAATGAGCAAAGAATTACAACGGATATTTCTCTAAAGAAGTTATAAAGATGGCCAATGAACACATGAAAAGTTGCACAATGCCCCTAATTATTAAAGTAATGGAAACTAAATCATGACTTTCCACTTCACACTGATTAGAGAGGTTCTTTAAAAAAAAAAGAAAAATAGAAAAAGAACAGGTGCTGGCAAGTATGTGAAGAAATTGGAACAATTGTGCCTTGCTGATAGGGATACAAAATGGTACAGCTATTTTGGAAAATAGTATAGTGGCTCCTCAAAAAACTTAAATCTAGAATTACCATATGATTCCACTTCTAAGTATATACCTAAAATAATTGAAAGCAAGGACTTGGACAGATATTGGTACATTAACGCTCTTAGCAGCATTATTCACAATAGCCAAAATGTGGAAGCCGCCTAAATGTCCATCAATAGGTGAATGGCTAAACAAAATGTAGTATATATATACAATGAAGTGTTATTCAACCTTAAAAAGGAATTGAAGTCTGATAACGCTACAACATGGATGAAACTTGAAGACATTTTGTAAGTGAAATAAACCAAGCACAAGAGAACAAATGTGTGATTTCACTTTCATAGGATTCCTAGAATAGTCAAATTCATAGAGACAGAAAGTAGAATACTGTGTGCCAGGGGCTAGGGGGAGGGATAATGAGGAGTTATTGTTTAATGGATACAGAGTTTCAGTTTAGGATGATGAAGTAGTTCTGGAGATGGCTATTGGTGATGGTTCCATAGCAATGTGAGTGTACTTAATGCCACTCAACTGTGCATTTAAAATACTTAAAATGGTAAATTTTATGTTATATATCTTTTTACCACAATAAAAAAAACAATTTAAAAATGCTTTCTGTCTACAAAAATGTTTCCCAGCCTGCTACGTTTACATTGGCCTCATCCCAATTTCCCACTGACCAGGATTAAGCAGTCTTCCTCCAAATCCCCCACCCCTGGCCCAAATCAGCTAAATTGCCATGACACCAACACACTGGAAATAATTTCTTTGTTGGGCTAAGTTTCCCAGAGATTGGAATGTCCCTAGTGATGCCACCGTGAATCAGACAGAGCTCTGTAGTTGTTCTGCAGGCCAAATCAATCCTCAATGTCCCTGGACAAATCTCCCCTCGTCCCTACATACATTTTGTTCCCCATGAAAATATCCACTATTACTATTTATTTGGCATTTTAAAATTTATATCATCCCTTCTCACATAAACTTACATTTGATAAATCCATCTTGACTTGTTCAAATTCTCATAGCTACTAAGTGATAGAACTGGGTTCTACCAGTTCTTGAACCTAGACCTCTCTCATGAGATTCCTCCCTCTTTGACTGTCTTACAGACCTGTGGCAACATGGTCAAAACTGAGCTCATCAGCTCTTCCTCCAATCTGCTTCGCCTCTTGTGCTTCCCATCTTAGTGAATGGCACCACCATTCTGTTCAAGTCATAATTGATATCTTCCTTTACCTCACCCCACAGTCAATCTGCCCCAAGTCTGTGAGTTCTATCTCCTAAACAATTTTTAAAAATGTATTTACTCTCCCCCCACCCCACTGCCACCTCCCTAACCCATTTCACCATCTTCTCTCATCTGGACTCCTGCAATATCTTCCTAAATGAGGTCCTTGCCTTCAGCCTTGCCTCCTTACAACACCAGTATCCAGAGCAATCTTTCTCAAATCAAGTTTGATTGTGATTCATCTGGACTTTTTGTTCATTTTTGTTATTGTTGGCAGTGAAGCCTTTTAAAAAAGAAATATTTAAATAAACCTATATGTGTGTGTGTGTGTATATTATTAAAATGAAGGTCAAAGTTCTGGATCCCAGAATATTTTATATCTCTTACCTTCCCTGAGGCACCAAGAATTCTGCTGAGAAGGAGATAACAACAACAAAGCCGCGAATTCTATGGAATAAAGAAGTTAATCAGATGAAGTCATTGTTTACCTGTCTAGTTTCATTCCTCATTCCTGCTACTCTTCGCTTATGTATTAGTTAGGATAAGTTAGGTTATATGGCAGTAGCAAACCCCAAATGTTATTGGTATAAAATAGCCAAAGTTTCTCTTCTCACTCATGCTACTTGTCTGTTGCAAGTCATCAGGGTCTCTGTTCCACTTCACCTTTATTCTGGGACAAAGGCTGATGAAGACTCCACCCTGGCCTGTCACCATGAAAGAGGGAAGATAGCCTGGTGGCTCTTACCCTGGCAATGAAACGCTCAGCCCGGAAATGGCAGGCATCACTTCTGCTCACAATTCATTGGCTATCGCTGGACACAAGGAGGGCTAGGAAGTGTGCTCTTACCATGTACTCATGACAATAGGGTAGGATACAACTGTATTATTTGGCAAAAAGCACCAATGTCTATCACACCTTCATACTCTTACTTTAAGTCACAGTGGGATAATTTGTTTTTAGAATGTGCACATGTTGTTCTTTTTGACCTCCTCCCTCAATCCTTCTGGGAAGATTCTACTTGATTTGTAGTTTCAGTTGAAGCAATATGCCTCTGGGGAGTCATCTTTCTGTCTTATCTGCTTCTGTTTCTCCCTTCCCAGTCGAGGTCAAGTGCCCCTTGGTTATGCTTTCCAACACTCCTTGTTTCCTTCCAGCATAAATTTTATCATATTCTCTGAATGTGATTGCTTATATAATGTTTCTCTTTTACCCACAAGACTGTATTCCCTGGTGTCAAGGACTGTATTCCCCATGCCTAGAGTGCTTTCTGGCACATTATAGGTTCACAATAAAGGTGGAATGAATTAATGTTTAGAGCCTTATCTCCTTGATCCTAAGCCTTTGCCCTTTTGTCACATCAAGCTGCATCAGTCAGAGGAGGAGATGAGGCTAAAAGCTGCTTTCCACTCTGAGCTGAGAGAATCTGGAACAGGCCTAGAAAGTAAGAGTACGTCATTTGAAACTTGAGCTTCACTGATGAGCTAATCCTGGGACACATACTTTCTTGGGTGTGTTAACTGGGGTTAATGAGGAAAAAATGGCTATTCAGACAATTTTATGTTCACTAAGTGAAGAGTACATGGAATTTAGACTTCTTCCACAACAGGCTCTGTTAAGGAGTTTCTAGTAGCCAAATGATACATGATTTGGGGGGTAGAGTTGAAGCTGATGTTCTGAACTCTTGTTGTTTGGGTTTTAATGTTTTCTTTGCAAATTAAACATTGGACATTCTGACTGTGCTTGCTCTTAGCTAAGGATGTGGGTGTGTAGCTCAGGTCATTTGTTTGAAAATCTTTACTAGAACTTGATTGGTCTCTTTAGTAACAAAGAGCTCATCTCCAAGGGCAGCACTTAGATAAAATAAAATCTTTGAAGAAGTACTCAAGCTCATTTGTAATTACAGAAAAACAAGTTTAACTAAGCAACTCTCAGACTGGCAAAAATTTAAAAGGTGATAATGTGCCGATGAAGATATGGGGATATAAGAACCTTTACATCCTACATAATGTAGATTGATTTGGCTATTCTGGAGAACAATTTCGCACTATTCCACTTGCTCCATGAATATTTATTGAGCACCATCCATGTGTCAAGTGCTGTTCCAGGTGCTTGGGATATTAGCAGTGAACAAAACAGACAAAATCTATTAAAATGTTATTATATCATTTATTATAATAAGATAATAAAATAATACATACATTTAATTTATTAGATAGTTGCAAGTGCTAAGTAGAGAAGTTAAAGCAGGAAAGAGGGATATGAAATGCTACATGGGGTTGAAATCAAAGAAAAAGTGGCCAATAAAGGCCTCATTGGTTTGGGGAATTATATAGTTAACTTAGCCATATTAAATATACATGTATAGTATTACCCAGAAATTCTGCTTCTGAGTATATATATATATATATATATATATATTTAAGAATATCCCCACATAAAGCCATAGGGGGATATATATGAAGATGTTTGTGGAAATGTTATTTGTGGTGGTGGAAGTTTAGCAGAATCCTAATGGAAGCCCTTGACTGAGAGAGTGGCTAGGTGGAATATGGTGGAGGCATGCCATGGAGTACTATGCAACAGTTTAATTAACAGGATGAATACACATGGCAACATGCGTGCATGCATGCTAAGTCACTTCGGTTGTGTCCAACTCTTTGTGACCCTATGGATGGGGACCCCCCAGGCTCCTCTGTCCATGGGATTCTCTAGGCAAGAATACTGGAGTGGGTTGCCAGGCACGCCTTCCTCCAAGGACACAAAGATTTATCTAAAACATAATACTGAATGATAAAAAGTAAGAAACAGGATGAGATATCTAACATAGGACCACTTATGTATATTAAGATCCATGCACACAATACACAGTCTGAAAGAACACATTCAAACAAAAAAGTTACATGTTAAACACGTCAGAATGGCTATGGGGATGAGGAGAAAAAGGAAATGGGGATGGGAATGGATTATAGGGTTTAAAAATAAGATAAAATGAATGCAATAACACATTGATTTGGTGTTTAGAAAACCTAGGTTTCTGCAACCTGAAAGTCAAGTGTCTAATTCACTTGCCTCATCTGAACTTTCGTTTCCTCAGCTATATGGGAATAGTACTACCAGTCTAAGTTAACTTCCAGGGTTGTCGCAAGACTAGTTTGTTAATGGACAGGAAGGGACTTAACGAAGTTTAAAGTGAACAAACACACTTACCTAACACAAACAATAATCACTGTTGCACAGAACAAGCATTTGCTGTTTGCTTTCCTACCAGGCATTTCTACTTTGTTCCTTCCCAATAACTCTGATTCCTATTTGGGGATACATGTAGTTTTGAGGCAGCTGACTCTTCCCAGGTGGAACACATGGCTGTTATAAGCAGTGGCTCATTCCATCCCCTGGTCACAGTGATTGATTTGGGATGGGCATTTGACCCAAGATATTGAAATCCAATAGAATCTGAAGACTTTGACTGGGGATACTGGGTGTCTTCAGTGTTTGACATGAATGGGGTAGTATGTGGCTCTGGAAGTAGCAGCTTGGGAACGAAACATCTTAAAATACTGCAAAGCACAAAGAAAAATGGGTGGTTCCTGAAGTTGGATTGATACATATCTCTACACCAGATGGAAATGTTCTCCAGAAAGTGCCCTGAAATGGATTGTTCAAGGTTTTCAGCAGTTCCACACTGCAACTGATGTCAGCTGCTCCTACTTTGAATGAGGAGAAAAGATATCCGCTTTCCTACATTTGTTTGCTGATCTGTTGTTGACAAGGGAAAGAATCCTGGAAATAAAATTGTTGCAGGTGCCTAATGATTCCAATCCTTTCACCACATGTGATGAAATGAAGACCTTGGTTTGTAAAGGATGTCCCTCTAGAGGATCGTGGACTTCAGAATTGAACTCTGCAAGGGAGCAGGAGGAGCCTCAGTCCAGAGTGTCCTCTGCTCAGCACAGCTCTTTAGATTCTCAAGGCTGAGTCTGCAGAGCAAATGCTGTCGAAATGATACCGCAGCCAAAATGCTAACAAAGAGTGTTACATTTATCATCCAAACTGCTTCTTCCCTTCAGTGGCCTTCCCTTCTAGATAGAAGACTTTAACACCCCCTAAGCATTCTTTGTACAGTTGGTTTCTCAGATTTGGGGTAGCCAGGCAGGAAAAGGGAAGAATAAGCCTCCAGAATGGTAGCTCTTGCTTGTCACACATATCATCAGACTTGTCCAGGAGGCCTATCCTGCTTACTGGGCATGATGGAGAATACGGAAGTTTGAAACCCGGGTCATACCCTCATTCAACAGAGTGCTTAGTTAGCAAGACAGGAAATACAAAGTCACTCGCTAATCATGCTCTTTCTAAAAACACAGATTTTTTTTTGCCTAATTTACTCCTAACTTATCCTCAGCTCAAATATCACTTCTTCAGAGATGCTTTCTCTGGTCAAATCCCTATAATACAAACTCTCATGAAAGCAAAAAGTGAAAGTCACTCAGTTGTGTCCAACTCTTTGCGACCCCATGTACTATACAGTCCATGGAATTCTCCAGGCCAGAATACTGGAGTGGGTAGCCTTTCTCTTCTCCAGGGGATCTTCCCAACCCAGGGATCGAACCCAGGTCTCCCACATTGCAGGCGGATTCTTTACCAGCTGAGTCACAAAAGAAGCCCACTAACTCTCAGAGTTGGATATAAATCTCCTTTGTCACACCAATTACACTTACATTTTACAATTACTTGTTTTTACATTTGCTTTTTTTAGATTAAAGTCAGTCTCTCTCACTAGACTCTAAGTTCCTTAAGGGCAGAGATGGTCTAAGTCTTGGTTGCTTAACAAGCACATATGAAACTTCTATGATATGTCAGGCAATTCTCTCGATAGTTTACAAATATTAATTTACTTAATCCTCATATTAACTCCATGAAGCATTATTATTGTTATACATACAGAGGAAACTGAGATCCAGAGCTTGTTAAAGCTCACAAAACTAAGAAATGCACAGAGCCAGGATTCAAACCTAGGGAGGCAGGTTCTGGAGTCAGTGTTGTTAACCATTATGCTATAGCTATTTTGCTCATTCCCAATACTTAGTGCAATGCCTGACTCATATAGCTCAATGAACATTTGTTGAATGAATCAATGGATCTTGTCCTTTGTAGTCCTAAGTCAGGAAGCCCCCAAAATTAGCCTAATAATCACATGTTGATCTAAAACTCATATACATTAAACTTACATTTCACTTACAACAAGATAATATAGCTCTCTTTGTGACTTTTGACATTTTTTTAAGTTTTTTAATTTTTTTTCTTCTTTAAATTTTATTAGTTTAAAGGCCTGGTTCTCAGGCCTTCAAGATCAGATTGAATTATATCACCAGCTTTCCTGGATCTTCAGTTTGCAGATGCAGACTGTGGGAATTCTCAGTCTCCAAAATTTTTTGTTGCAATCTTTTAAAATTAATTGGAGTCTCCATAATTTCATGAGCCAATTTCTCATGAGCCAGTTCCATAATTTTATGAGCCAATAATTCCATATGTCTCATAATTTCATGAGCCAATTCCAGGGGATCAAGTATCCAATTCCAGGACTCAGGTATCCAACCTGGGTCTCCTGCATTGCAAGCAGATTCTTTACCATCTGAGACACCAGGGAAGCCCAGTTCTTCCAAATAAATATATATTACTTTGTATAATATATATTTAATATGTATATTAAATATAAGGCCTATCTATCATCTCTATATCCTATTGGTTCTATTTCTCTAGAGAAGCCTGACTAATACATCAACTATATGCTGTCTATATGAAACCCACTGTAAGTATAAAGACACACATAGGTTAAAGAGTTAAATGATGGGAAATGGTATGCCATGAAAACACTAAATAAAAGAAAGCTGGAATAGCTATATTAATATCAGATAAAGTAGACTTCAGAGCAAGGAATATTACCAGAGATACTGAAAGACGTTCCATAATTATAAAAGAGTCAATTCTCCCTAAATATACTAATTTTTAAAATATGTATATATCTAACAACAGAGCTTCAAATATCTGAGAAAAAATTGATAGAAGTAATAAGAAAAAAGATGAACCAAGAATTATTGTTGGAGACTTCAATGCTCTTCTGTCAGCAACAGATAGAACAAGTATATAGACAATCATTAAGGACACATTAGACCAGAAAAATGTTGTCAACAACTTGACCTAATTTCCATTTATAAAACACTTTATCCAACAACAGGGGAATAAACATTCTTTTCAAATGCATAAAGAACATACAACTAAAGAGAGCATATTCTGGGCTACAACACACACCTTAAGACATTTAAAAGAATAGAAATAATGCAATGATCCTAACAGGACCAATCTAAAATTCAATACAAAGATATCTGGAAAATCTCCAAATATTTGGAAATGAGAAAACATACTTCTACATAACCCATGGGTCAAAGAGATAGTTTCTAGGGAAAATTTTTAAAATATTCTGAATTGAATGAAAAAAAAAACAAACACATCATGGCATAGTTGTGGGATGCAATTAGAGCAACACTTAGAAGGAAATTTACAGCAATTAATGCTTATAGAAATAGATCAGATCTAAAATCAGCAATCTAAATTTCTTCTTTGTGAAACTAGAGAAAGAAGAGCAAATTAAAGCAAAACAAGCAGAAGGAGATAGTGAAAACAAGAGCATAAGTCAGTGAAACTAAAACTAGAAAAGCAAAAAAAAAAAAAAAATCAGTGAAGCCAAAAGTTGGTTCTTTTAAAAGATCAATAAAATTGACAAAACTCTGTACAGGCTGACCAATACCAAAAAAGATATAAATTACCAATATCAGTAATGAGAGAGTGGATATCACTACAGAACCCACAGGCATGAAACAGAAATAAAGGAATACCACAAAGAACTCTGCCCATAATTCTGTGATGTAGATATAATGGATCCTGAACGGTTCTATTTGCATTAAATAATTGAGTATATACAGTTAAGAGTCATGAAGAGTCAGACACGACTTGGCAACTGAACAACAACAACATACAGTTAAGAGTTGGATAGACCAGGGTGGCCATAGATAATTTATTAGAAAGAATTACACTACAGAGGGGGCAGCTCTAAGTCCTTCTGCTATTGATAGATATCTCACTCAAGAACTGACATTTTCCTAACTAGCAGGGCATGTGTGCTTGCTAGGTCACTTCAGTGATGTCCGACTCTGTGGTCCTATGGACTGTAGCCACCAGGCTCCTTTGTCCATGGGATTCTCCAGGCAAGAATACTGGAGTTGGTTGCCGTGCCCTCCTCCAGAGGATCTTCCCTCCTAACTAGCAGATTGCATGAAACTAATGTCCTAGTACAATGAATGTTAGAAGCGGGCTCTTCTTTGTAGAGTGAAAGGTATTCAATATATGTGGATTAGCTATAGTAAATTGAAGACACTCCCTATCTTTGCACAAACAGAATATAAGAATCCACAAGGGCTTTTACCCTATCAAAACCTCTATAGGCTGACATGAATGACTTGATCTCAAATGGGTCCTGTGCTCAGCCATTAGTCGAGGAGGATTTCTGACTGCATGATGTCAGCTAGAGGATATGTGCTATGTCTTTCAAAAGGATGTTCTTAGAGCACTTAAAAGGACAGAGATCTGGGGCTTCATCGAGTTTATGGAACAGGTTTCATGATGTATTGGGCATAGTGTGCTAATAAATAATGTCTTTATTAGTGTGCTAAAAATAATGTCTTTATGAGGCAGAGATTTATCTAAGCCCTTGTTTTATTATAATCCTGTATGGAGAGCAAAGAGGAGTAATTAGACTTCCCTGCATCAAACTTTTTTGCTGGCCATCATTATTTACCATATAATAGTTGTGCATTACCAAGTGATGTAGGTCACTCTGTATCAGCTAGGTAGTATGCTAACCATTTTGTGTTCATGAACTCATTTATTTCTCAAAGCAATGTTAGGAGACAGAAGCAAATAATATGATAAAACAGCAAGATGAGATTCAGAAAGATGAAATTTTTTACCTAAGCAAGTCTAGGGACCAGGCTCTCTGATTTTAGTGCTAGTGTTTTAAGCTCTTCATTCCCTTTCACCACTTGATTTTTTTTTTATCATCATCTTTTAAGAATATACAAAATCAGATAAATGATATCAGTAGAAGTCAGTTTTCTATAGAGCTGAGGACAGTTTAAATTCGTAGGTTCTGGGTATTAGAGATACAAGGGGATCAGATATGAGAAGGATAACATGGCAACTATATTGACCTCAATTTTCCTGATGACACTTGTGGTTGAGTTTTTTTCCAAGATAACACCTTTACTGAAACATAATTCACATACCATAAAATTCACCCTTTTAAAGTATACAATTAGTTTCTAGTATATCATGAGTTGTGTGGCTCTTGTCTATTAGCTCTGTTTGGGGAATTTAATATTTTGGTGTTTGTGACAATAGTCAAACTTTGACTGATACCCTATTGTTTGGCCATCTTTGCTCCCAAAAGTCAAACTTTGAGCGTTCCACCAGGTTCCTCAAGCATTGGCCTTTGTGGAAATCATCCAAATGAGCATTTAGGGTTACTCCCTGAAATATGAGCACTTAAAATTTTTTTTCTTTTGTAAGCTATTAACTCGACCTACCCAGATGTCCAATGGAAAATACATCTGTGAGGTAGATGAGAGAAGCACCATCCTACCCTACTGGCACTTGGGACGAAACTTTCAAAGCAATTAAACTTACTGTTTCAATCATTTCTTTTGGTTCAGACACTGGTTCTTAATCTGAGGCCACAACCATTAAGTGAACCAAGGAGTTATCATGAAGGACCTGCAAATCTACCTGTGGACGAGGCATTGTCTTTATTTTGGATAAATATGTCTTACACATATATTTACTACTTCTTTATAAACCATACAGGTTTGCTGTTGTGATTAATCAAGCACGTGTATGCGTGTATGCTCAGCGGCTTCAGTTGTGCCCCACTCTGTGTGATGCTATGGACTGTAGCCCGCGAGGCTCCTCTGTCCATGGGATTCTCCAGGCAAGAATACTGGAACAAGTTGCCATGCCCTCCTCCAGGGGATCTTCCCGACCCAGGGATTGAAACTGTGTCTCCCACATTGCAGGTGAACTCTACCACTGAGCCACCTGGGAAGCCCTAATCAAGCACAAAAACCTTCTGAACATGTAGCTGAATTCCTAGTAACTTTTCATTATATAGTTTCTCAATCAGCAGATATGAAAGCACAACTACCATCATGGGATAATCAGAGACTTTTGAGTCACAAAAGAAGTCATGTGAACTCAAAAGAGTTGAGGAATGGCCAAGTTAAATAATGACCCTACTTCACTGGGTACAAAATTTTCATTTAGTACGGCATCAACTTATCTGCAGTCATTAATACAGTAGTGTGAATTCATTGGATTGCTTCAGAGTAGGCAACTGAACAATTCTACCCTGGAAGCAGGGAGGGGATCAAAGATGGCCCCAAGCAATTTTAGTGGGCTAAAAAGTTCAGCTTTTCAGGAGCCATGTGTGCTTGAGGAAATTTATTCTTTTTGTATTTATGACAGTAACTTTGATGGATTATTGTTTGGCTGGTATAACTCCAAATGTTCTCCAGCTTCTTCCAGTGTTGGAAGACACACAAGTGGAAACAAGAGAATGCTGAGCACCAAGGGTGGATGCTAAAAGGGAGGAGGGAGCTGTGACCAAGACCAAATCTGCCCACTTAGTTTGTTGGAAGGGCAAGGAGAGAGTGGTGTCTACCCTGAAACTTTTGCAGGCTACCTGAGACTTCTTTTGAGCTTTTTTCCCTTTTCTTTCCCAGAATCTCCTTCCCCTATACTTGCTTGCAAATCTTTCCCACCCCATCCAACCCAGAGTCCCACTTTCTATCCAGAGCTATTTAATCAGCTCAAATTGTCTTGTGTTTTTCTGGAGGGGTTCCCTCTTCAGCATTGCCAGAATGTCTCAATATTCTTGGAGTGTGTCCTTAGTTTTCCAAAACTTTGGGGCGTCCCATAGGCCACAGCTCTGACTTCAAATACACACTGACCTTTTCCTTTCAACCAAACATCCTCCTCCTTCCCCATCGCATTGCATTGCATCAGAGCTTCCTCAAGCCTGTTGTCCTGCTCCAGACATCCCTCTGCCTGTGGATTGGGGTTAATATCTGGTCCTTTCCAATCCCACCCCATGTGATTGTGTCTTTGTTTCAGATCCAGGAGAGTAATCATACTCAGGCTGGGTCTCCACTAGCCAAAGCAAAAGAGACGTTTGGGGGAAACAATTGGCCAGTTCCTGCAGATGGGTTTTTTGGATTGCCTGACAACCAACTGATTGCCTCAATTCTCCTTTCACATCAATGACCTCGGAGCCATAAATGGTACTTTCGTTGGCATTAGCAAAGCAAGTGTACAATGACTTTAGTTGCTTGAGAGGAGACCATATCCCAAGAGGTTCTCCAGAGAACTTATTTTCTTAGAATTACAGAGTAAAAGGCTCCTGAGAACTGGGTTGAAAACTTTGTGTCTGCCTTACTCCAACCTCTGTCTGACTGCCACCTAGTGGCATGGGAAGGCAGGGTGGGGGTGGGAGTGGGAGTGGTCCATGGGGTGCAGTCAGTAAGTGGGTGTGTGGTCTGGAGAACTGGAAAATAAAAATAGAATTGACTAAAAATTAGACTTGTTATCACTGTGCACCAGCAATCCTAAATAATGTCAGGAATAAAATACTTCTCACTTTGTTATATCACTGCCCCCACTCCAGAACCTAAGCAGTCCCCTCCTCCCCCGTGGAGAGGCATATTAATGCTGACTTTTCAGATAATACTTCAGATCCTTTCAGAATTTCCCTGTCTTGTGTTCCATCCCTCTAGGGCTCTGCTATCTATTTTCCTTGGTGGAATTTCTTTATAGGGGAGGACTTGCAGTGTCTACCCCACTCTCCCTACTGTAAGGAGCACCTACATTGTAACAGGAGTCACCACAAGAATCAATGCTGAAGTCCAATGCTTGTTGAAATTCTTTGAAAGCAGTGAAACCCTGTCTGCAAATGAAAATGGTGTAACTCCTAAGTCTTCGTTAAACTTGTCCTTTTATGTCATTTCTTCTTTGCTCCTCCATGATGAGGACAAACCACCATGACCTACACTCTCGTAGCGTGCCTTGGACTGATTCTTTCATCCCACCCATCACACTTGGAATTACGTGTTCAGTACCTGTATTCTCTGGTAGACCACAACCTCGGTGTGTGCAAATGCCAGGTTTCTCTTGTTCACTGTTGAGACCTCAGAAACAAGCATACTACTTGGTCTTTTGCAGAGTCTTTGACATGAGGTGAATATCTTGATCACTGGACTGAAAATGGCTAAAGGCCCTTCTGCAGTGTTTCATTAGGCAGACACTCGGACTGGAAAGGTAGGAATGGCTTGCTTACTTGGTGCTGTTTACTTCCTCCACCCCCCCAAATATCAGTCCCCACACCCAACACACACACACACACACACACACACACCTTGTTCCTATGGCCTCTGTTGCTAAAAGGTTTTCAGTCACCCCAATCCTCTGCCTGTCATTTTGTAATGGGAGAAATTCATTTGAAGGGTAATAAAGGGTAATAAAATCTTTAAAACTGAAAAGGTATCTGAGGATTAAGCAATTCTCCTTCATTTCACCAAACCTGCTTCCTTCCGAAGGCCTAGGCAGCTGTCCTGAAGGAACTTCTGCCCTGAAGGAACTCAGGTTCTGCTTTTTGAGTGAGGTCATTAATGGTGGAACCCAAAGTTTCTTTGAGGAGCAAGACAGGTCTGGGATGGGACAGTGAATGTGAAGAGGGGATGACAGCACGGGGAACCCAGAGAGAGAGGAGGCTGGCAAGCACAAGCTTTGCCTTCTTTGAGATTTTGCCTGGAGCCTGCTCTTCACCCCTTTCTCACCTGCCCTACCCAGAAGAGGGAAAGGAAACTACCCGCTTGCGCCTCTCTCCTACCCTCTGCTCTTTCCCCTAGGACTGAGCTTAAGCAGGTACTAATTTGTGCTTTATATAATTTGGCTTTATTCAAGGTTCAAGAGGCTTGTATTGACTGGCCTGGAGATATGAGCATCAAACAGAATGATGTTTCTAAAAGAAAATGCATGCTGGATTCTAATTTTGGGGCCAATATTTCATTCCTAGATTGGGGACTGCTTATAGTTGGAGCCGACATGGAACTCCTCTTGTCTACATTAACTTGAAGCAAGACCTTGGGTCTGTTGTACTGTCAATTTTGTGAAGGTTTCATATACACCGTGTGGGAGTCTATTCACAGAGAGAGAGCAATATAAGTTTTGTAATATTGCCTACACTTAGTCTAAATCTTGCATTACACTATAGATAGTATATATAGAAATATACCACTTATCATCTACAATATTGAAGTCTAAGTAAGAATCCTTCACAGCTGTGAGGCTGATACCACAAATGCAAGGACATCTTGCTGTAAGCACTAAAAAAATATTATATGTAAATCTAATATTTATCAGTGATTTTAAAAGATACCTTATACCATAATGGAAAAGAATATTAAAAAATAATACATGTGTGTGTGTATAACTAGATCACTTTGCTGTACTACAGAAACTGGCACAACATTGTAAATCAACTATAACAAAAATATACATGTTGATAAAATAAATAAAAAAAGGGTACCTATGGCAAATCATTTTGCAAGGCAAACATTTTTTCATTTGTATTTGTTAACCCAGATCTTATTCGTTTTCCTTCAGTTCAGCTCAGTCACTCAGTTGTGTCCAACTCTTTGTGATCCCATGGACTGCAGCACGCCAGGCCTCCCTGTCCATCGCTAACTCCCAGAGTCTACTCAAACTCATGTCCACTGAGTCGGTGACACCACCAAACCATCTCATCCTCTGTCTCCCTCTTCTCCTCCTGCGTTCAACCTTTCCCAGCATCAGGGTCTTTTCTAATGTCAGTTCTTTGCATCAAGTGGCCAAAGTATTGGAGTTTCAGCTTCAGCATCAGTCCTTCCAATGAATATTCAGGACTGATTTCCTTTAGGATGGACTGGTTGGATCTCCTTGCAGTCCAAGGGACTCTCAAGAGTCTTTTCCAACAACACAGTTCAAAAGCATCAATTCTTCGGTGCTCAGCTTTCTTTATAGTCCAACTCTCACATCCATACATGACTACTGGAAAAACCATAGCTTTGACTAGATGGAACTTTGTTGGCAAAGTAATGTCTCTGCTTTTTAATAATGCTGGCTAGGTTGCTCATAACTTTTCTTCCAAGGAGCAAGTGTCTTTTAATTTCATGACTCCAGTCACCATCTGCAGTGATTTTTGAAGCCCCCAAAATAGAGTCTGTCACTGTTTCCACTGTTCCCCCATCTATTTGCCATGAAGTAATGGGGCCAGATGCCATGATCTTAGTTTCCTGAATGTTGAGTTTTAAGCCAACTTTTTCACTCTCCTCTTTCACTTTCATCAAGAGGCTCTTTAGTTCTTTGCTTTCTGCCATAAGGGTGGTGTCATCTGCATATCTGAGGTTATTGATATTTCTCCTGGAAATCTTGATTCCAGCTTGTGCTTCATCCAGCCCAGCATTTCTCATGATGTACTCTGCGTATAAGTTAAATAAGCAGGGTGACAATACACAGTCTGGACATACTCCTTTCAGATTTGGAACCAGTCTGTTGTTCCATGTCCAGTTCTAACTGTTGCCTCCTTACCTGTATACAGATTTCTCAAGAGGCAGGTCAGGTGGTCTGGTATTCCCATCTTTTTCAGCATTTTCCACAGTTTGTTGTGATCCACACAATCAAAGGCTTTGGCATAGTCAATAAAGCAGAAGTAGATATTTTTCTGAAACTCCTGCTTTTTCGATGAACCAGCAGATGTTGGCAATTTGACCTCTGGTTCCTCTGCCTTTTCTAAAACCAGTTTGAACATCTGGAAGGTCACAGTTCAAGTACTGTTGAAGCCTGACTTGGAAAATTTTGAGTGTCACTTTACTAGCGTGTGAGATGAGTGCAATTGTGCGGTAGTTTGAGCATTCTTTGACATGCCTTTCTTTGGGATTGGAATGAAAACTGACCTTTTCCAGTCCTGTGGCCACCGCTGAGTTTTCCAAATTTGCTGGCATATTGAGTGCGGCACTTTCACAGCATCATCTTTTAGGATTTGAAATAGCTCAACTGAAATTCTATCACCTCCACTAGCTTTGTTTGTAGTGATGCTTCTTAAGGCCCACTTGATTTTGCATTCCAGGATGTATGGCTCTATGTTGGTGATCACACCGTCATAATTATCTGGGTCTTGAAGATCTTTTTTTGTATAGTTCTTTTGTGTATTCTTGCCACCTCTTCTTAATATCTTCTGCTTCTGTTAGGTCCATAGTGTTTCTGTCCTTTATTGTGCCCATCTTTGCATGAAATGTTCCCTTGGTGTCTCTAATTTTCTTGAAGAGATCTCTAGACTTTCCCATTCTATTGCTTTCCTCTATTTCTTTGCATTGATCACTGAGGAAGACTTTCTTATCTCTCCTTGCTATTCTTTGGAACTCTGCATTCAAATAGGTATATCTTTCCTTTTCTTCTTTGTCTTTCGCTTCTCTTCTATTTACAGCTATTTGTAAGGCCTCCTCAGACAACCATTTTGCCTTTTTTCATTTATTTTTCTTGGGGATGGTCTTGATCCCTGTCTCCTGTACAATGTCACGAGCCTCCATCCATAGTTCTTCAAGCACTCTATCAGATCTAGTCCCTTAAATCTATTTCTCACTTCCACTGTATAATCATAAGGGATTTGATTTAGGTCTTACCTGAATGGTCTAGTGGTTTTCTGCACTTTCTTCAATTTCAGTCTGAATTTGTCAATATGGAGTTCATGGTCTGTGCCACAGTCAGCTCCTGGTCTTGTTTTCACTGACTGTATAGAACTTCTCTATCTTTGGCTGCAGAGAATGTAATCAATTTGATTTAGGTATTGATCATCTGGTGATGTCCACGTGTAGAGTCTTTTCTTGTGTTGTTGGAAGAGGGTGTTTACTATGACCACAGCATTCTCTTGGCAAAACTCTATTACCCTTTGCCCCGCTTCCCTCTGTACTCTAAGGTCAAGTTTGCCTGTTACTGCAGGTGTTTCTTGACTTCCTACATTTGCATTCCAGTCCCTTATAATGAAAAGGACATCTTTTTTGGGTGTTAGTTCTAGAAGGTCTTGTAGGTTTTCATAGAACCGTTCAATTTCAGCTTCTTCGCATTAGTGGCTGGGGAATAGACCTGGATTACTGTGATATTCCTTGGATACTGTGGGCTTCCCTGGTGGCTCAGAGGTTAAAGCGTCTGCCTGCAATGTGGGAGACCCGGGTTCGATCGGGAAAATCCAGGAAAACCCCTTGGACAAGGAAATTGCAACCCACTCCAGTATTCTTGCCTGGAGAATCCCATGGAGAGAGGAGCCTGGTGGGCTACAGTCCACGGGGTCACAAAGAGTCGGACACAACTGAGTGACTTCACTCACTTCACTGTGATATTCAATGGTTTGCCTTGTAGACGAGCAGAGATCATTCTGTCATTTTTGAGATTACACCCAAGTACTGCATTTTGGACTCTTTTGTTGAATATGATGGCTACTCCATTTCTTCTAAGGAATTCTTGCCCACAGTAGTAGATATAATGGTCATCTGAGTTAAATTCACCCATTCCAGTCCATTTTAGTTCGCTGATTCCTAAAATGTCAACATTCACTCTTGCCATCTCCTGTTTGACCACTTCCAATTTGCCTTTATTCATGGACCTAACATTCCAGCTTCCTATGTAACGTTGCTCTTTACAGCATTGGACTTTACTTCCATCATTTTCCTTAGGTACAGAGAAAATGTCCTGAAGGCTAGCCTTGCCTCTGGATATTTCATCTCCAGACTGCTTTCTTTCCCAACTGGAGAAAGTATCTCATCACATCGACTATTCACTTGGCAAATATTTATTGAATGTCTGGAAGTGCTGGATACTGGGTCCCTACCCTCTTGGAGTTCTCCAGACTCATCAGGGAGACTGGGTGGGCAAATGCTTCACATTTTAACACACAAAGGCATGTAAAAGGTGAAGGCACTCACTGTCCTCATTTCTAAAATAAGGTCAGTAATAGGAACTATGTTATAAGGCTGTGCCAAGGATTAACTGGGAAAACATGCATGTCAATTGATGACTACAGTGGCTGGCAAGTGTTTTGGTTGTTATTTCCTAGGGTGACAAATATCTGTGCTAAAAGAGGTGGACAAGATCGGAGATGAGCAATAGGAGTTTTAAAAAATGAGTAGGTGTTTGTGAAGTAGAAACATCAGAGGATGAATGTTCCAGGCAAATGGAGCTGTGTGCGAAGACACAAAAGTAGTAAGTATCTGGAAAATGGATTTGGCATGTTGGAGGATAGAGTACATAGGGAGAAATGGAAAATGGTGGTAAACTACTGGGGGGCAGGCAAGGCTCCAGAGAGGAGGTGACATTTGGACTGGGTCTTGAAGGATGAGTAGGAGTTTGCCAGGCAAAGAAGAAGAAAGAATATACTTGTGGGGAACACATACACAAAGGCACAAAGTTGTATATGAACTATATGGAAGACTGCATGCTATGGCCAGGGCTCTGCATTCAAGGACTTCTCTCCTCTGCTTAGAGGATTCAGAGATATCAGACCTTGTTTGGCAGATTGGTGGGATGGGCCCCCTGAAGTCAGTTTGCATGAGGGATTCACTCATGCAAAAAAAGCAGTGCATGTGCACGAAAGGAAAGAGGGATGAGGGGAACAGACTCACATCTGTCTTACAGGTTTATACAGGCAGACCTCAGAGACATTGCAGGTTTGGTTCCAGACTACCGCAATAAAGCAAATATGCCATTAAAGCAAAGCACACAATTTTTTTTTGGTTTGAGTACACATAAAAGTTATGTTTACACTCTAATGTATTCTCTGAAGTGTGCAACAGCATTATGTCTAAAAAAACAATGTGAATACCTTAATTTTAAAAAAGGCCTTATTGGTAAAAACGTCTAACGACCATCTGAGCCTTTGGTGAGTTGTAACCATTTTACAATGGGCTTCCCTGGTGGCACACTGGTAAAGAATCCACCTGCCTGTGCAGGTGACACAGGAGATGTGGGTTCCATCCCTGGGTCAGGAAGATCCCCCTAGAGAAAGAAATGGCAACCCACTTCAGTATTCTTGCCTGGGAAATCTCATGGACAGAAAAGCCTGACAGGCTATAGTGCACAGGGTCGCAAAAGATTCAGACACGACTGAGCACGCACACACGCAATCTTCTTACAATAGTAACATCAAAGATCACTGACCACAGATCACAATCACAAATATAAGAATAATGAAACAGCTTGAAATATCATGACAATTACCAAAATGTGACTCAAAGACAAAGCATGAACAAATGCTGTTGGAAAAATGGCACTGAGAGACATTCTTGAGACAGGGTGGCCACAAACCTTTAATTTATAACGTATGCCATAGCCTTGGAGCATGATAGAATGAGGGTGTCTGTATTCAGCAGAACCTCTCCATATTGGCAACTGAGCCCTGAGGACAGCTCAAAGTGTAAACTAAAGGGCTTGTTAAAGGCTTGTTTCCTGAAAAACTCTAGGAGACTCAAGCACAAGCAGACTGTGCTTTGGTCCACACAATACATACGCACCAAACTGTGTAAACTGTTTTCGTGTAAGGTGACAAGGTATAACAGTTCAGGGGAAGGGAGGAGGGCCTTCTCTCCACTTGTGCACAGGATACCTTGGCACTGTAGAACACTGAGGGCTCCAGAACACCACCAATACGGTGGCATCTCTAGGCCAGCACAAGGCACGCCCACCTGTAATGTCACAGCTGGTGGCCATGGTGACTATCAGGACAGATGTGCTGATGGAGGCAGTAGACAGCCATCTTTTTTCCAGCAGTGCCCTTCGCAGAGGAGTGCCAAAGCCAGGAAAAACTAAAAGGGTAGGTAATGTGGTGGCAGGCAGGACTTGTCCTTGAACCCATATGAGAGGATCTTAGGAGATTCCTGGGACTCCCTTGGAGGAGGGGAGTAAAAACTATAGGAAGGAAAAGACCCTGCAAGAGGAAGATAAGGGCAAAAGGCAATAAACATGGGCTATATTTAGGGGATCAAATGGGTAGGACTTGGTGAAATTTGGATGTGGGTTATCAGGGAAATGATAGCACGCCAGGTGGAGCCAAGGTGTCTGGTTTGTGGTTCCCCCAATGGAGGTATTTATTGCGATTTACAGCCCATCATTCCAGAAGAAAGTATGTCAGGTATAAAGTGGGACCAAGCTAAGAGAGATGATGGGAACTAGGTGTAGCTAATTCACAGTAAGGGGTTGGCAACCAAAGGCCAAAAATTTGTCTGGGTTGTGGGCAAGGGCTCTGTGTGGGGGTGTGGCTTCTTAGGCAACTCAAACAGCAAGTTAACCTGACTTGCCCATCACTTTCCATCTTTTCTTCTCTATAGGATCCCTCCCTTCAGTATTCAGACATGGCCAAACATTTCCCATGTTTAAGACAAAAATTTTCCCTTGACCTCATATCTTTCTTCTGCTACTTCCTTTAGCTTCTGATGGCTCAGTGACTAAAAAAAAAAAAAAAAAATCTGCCTGCAACGCAGAAGACACAGGTTCAATCCCTGTGTCAGGAAGATCCTCTGGAGGATGGCATGGCAACCCACTCCAGTATTCTTGCCTGGAAAATCCGACGGACTGAGGAGCCTGGCTGGCTACTGCCCATAGGGTTGGAAAGAGTCAGACATAACTGAGCGACTAAAGACAGCATACAAAGGGTTGCCTCAAGCTGCTGCCTCCAATAGCTCATCTCCCTACTCACTTCTGGCCTCTGCTCCTATCACTTCCCCAGTATTTCACCACCACTGACCTCTGTGTTGCTAACATCAATGTGTCCTTTTCTGTTGCTGTTGTTCAGTCACTAAGTCATGTCCAACTCTTTTCGACCCCATGGACTGCAGCACACCAGGCTCCTCTGTCCTCCACGATCTCCTGGAGTTTACTCAAATTCATGTCCATTGATGCTATCTAATCATGTCACACATAGCCTTTTTAAGGGGCTTCCCCAATAGATCAGAGGGTAAAGAATCTGTCTGCAGTGCAGGAGACACAGGAGATGAGGGTTCAATCCCTGGGTTGGGAAGATCCTCTGGAGAAGGAAATGGCAACCTACTCAAGTGTTCTTGCCTGGAAAATTTCAAGGACAGAAGAGCTTGGTAGGCTATAGCCCAAAGAGTTGCAAAGAGTCAGACAGAGCTGAGCAACTAAGCACAGTCTCCTTTTCTGACCTTACATAATTTGACATTGCAGATCTCTTGTATCTTGACTTCTGTGATAGAACTAATTTAGCTGGTATAAGAGTTTGAGGGAATTTAGTCTGGATCGAAATATGTGACAATACTTTTCCTTTGTTCCCTATGCAAATTTGCCACCTAGCAGCAGACCAAAATTGAGGCCCTCTTGAAACTCATGTCAATGGCCTTCTGTCCCCAGGCTCTTAAATGTCTTGGCCTAAATAGAAGCCATAAATCAATGGCCATTTTCAGTGCCATGCCATTTTTGAACATTCATGGCCATGAGTAAATGTTCACTCTGCACCAGACACTAGTTTAATCACCTAACATGAACTGACAGAATTAAATTTGACTGCAAGATTGCAAGCAAAGGTCGACGGTACCACTATCATCCCCATTTTATAACTGGGGTGACTGATACAGCTGCTAAGTGTGGAACTGGTATTAAAAACTCAGGTCATCTGACTGCAAAGTTCTCACTCCTAACCATGAGGCTATAGTGTGAGAGGGGTGTCAGGCTGAGTGTGCAAAAGCCAGGCCCTCATTACCGGTTACCCAGCCCAAGGTCCGTGCTGCCCAGAGTCAATCACTCACATGACATTCCTGCACAGGATTTTTCCAAATGAACATTTTATTAATTTAAAAATCCAGAAATACAGTGACTACATAAATAAGTACCCTATTTAGGTACATGTCCTGTGAGAAGAGTGAAAGGGTAATACTGTTATGTTATTCTTACTTGTTTACATGAGTTAACTAGAAAATGGCTACAGCTGCTAAGTGGTACTTATGGGCTTTGCTTATTCCAAGTGTTTATGGTACAAATAAATACACAAGAAGAACCACATCCATTCCTCTCTACTAAGTACAGGCGGCTCGGCCTCTTTTCTCTCTGCGACACCGAACATTGGAGGGTTTCTACGTTGGCCTTGCCCAGCACCCCAGCTCCTGCTTCACACTGCGCCTGGCCAAGGTGTGTCCCGGCGCCTGCGGGCAAGAGTCTATCTAGGGAAGCTCCCTGGGTGTTCCTTTTAGGTTGAGCTTTCAGAGAACACCTGGGTGGGAAGGTTTTGGGGCTGAGTCATCAGAAGAGGAATCACCACTGCCTCAGGATCCAATGACTTGGTTCCACACTATGGAAATACTGCCACCTCTGGGTGGGAGACAGCAGCTGTTTAATGTTCAACCCCCACACCCCCACCACTAATACTCTGGATGTCCTCCTTCCTTCCCCTCCCCTTCTCGAGAACAATGTGTCTGAGAGGCTGGTCCCCTGAAGGCCTGGCCACCAGGCCTCTGTGTCTCTTTGATGAGAACAGACTCCTTTATGCCAGGTTGCCATAAAGACCGGACCTTTTACATTTTTCCCTATTGGTGTCAAATAACAAAAAAATGTTCATCTTACCTATGGTCACAGAGTAGGAAAAATGGGATTTCTCGGTCCTTAATATTTAAGTATTCACTAGAGTTCATCCAGGCACCCCCTGAGGAGATAAATCTAGAGAGCAGGTTTGAGATTCCTGCTGTGGAGAATTTATTGTTATCCCTCAGAATGGATCACTTGGGCTCTGGTATTAGGCTTCAAAGAGACATTTTTGGAGCAGTCCTCATTGGGATCCATGATTCAGATTCATGGTTGGTGCATGAGAGGAGAATGGTAGGAAAGCTTAGGATAAGGATTGTTATCAGAATCCCCATTTCCCCCAGTGAGCGATAATTCTCCTAACTGAAGCTTGGGAGGATGGAGTCCCTTTGCCAAGTAAAAACCAACTCCTGTAATTGGAGAAGAGAAACTGCCCTTTTAAGAAGCTTCTAGAATTTCATCATTTAACTAAAATTTTTGGACTAGAGAACTATGACTTCAGGACAATAAGTGAGGATTGAGCTGTTAATTGGTAAGTTTTGTTGACTTGAAAACACATGGCTGACCTTGCTGACTTCTAGCAACTCTTTTCTTAAATAATTATTTTCTTTTATGTAGACTCACTTTCTAAAAGTTTTACTCAATTCTAACTTCTTTTTTTTTTCAATTCTAACTTCTTTATGGAGGTTTAGGGAGAAAAGAGAAGTGGTGTCATAAGGTAAAAGTTCTTTTCCACCTCAAAGTGAAGGCAGCCATGAAATAGTGTTCTTATTCTTTCCCAGAATCAGTGCCATCAACAACCACATCATCGACCCAAGGGCAGGGCCTTCTGCTCACAACTCCTTATTTAGCCTCCTGGGTGCCAACTGCCTCCAAGTTACTTGGGAGTCAGGCAAGGGAAAGAAGGGGAGAGTCTACACTAGTCTTGCCTCAGAATGAAGGCTGTAGTTCAGTATGTGTGTATGTGCACACACGTGTATGTGTACCTGTGTGTGTGTGTGACTATGGGAAGTTTTTTTTAAACACAAGACATTCTAAATTTTAAAGAGAAGAATTTCATACTAATATTTTCTCTGTACTAAAGAACTCCTACTAAGCAATTCCCTTCTCTTTCTTTCACTGGAATAACTTTCTAGATAGAAACCCAGGGGTTTTGTTTACTCTTTAACCTGTAAAGAAATGTGATTCTCCCAGACACTAGAGCAGTGTTGTGGCGTCCTAGCCCTCTTCCTCCCACAGAGAATTCAAAACTCTTTTAGTCTCTTTGGAGGAGATGTTTAAGGGCTGACATACCACTCCAATAAAGGAGCAAGTTATGCTGTGCACGGCGTGAATAATTGACTGCATTTGAGTTTGGGGTTTTAGGACACTGTTGACTTAAGCAAAGTAAGCCTGCAGTCCAGCTGCAGCTTGAGTTTTCTTGCTTTACTCTATCCAATACTGTCTGTCTTGTCTAACAGTGGCCCTTTTCAGACCTTTCCAGGTACAAAACTTTGACCAAATCTTCAAGCTCTGTTCGGCACACACGACTTGAACACATCTGGCTGATCTGGGCTTCTCCTTCAGTGAAGATCTTCCACTGGCCTAAAAGGCAAACACAAAGTGGCCCAGAGATGTGAGAGGAGGGCAGAGCCAATGAGGAGCAGAACTGACACACCCAAGCCTTCCCTGCACGCTCACAGATCCTCCAGGAGAGCTTGAAGACAGGCGTCATGAACTTTCAGCAAAACAGACCCTGAAACACTTTCCTGGGGACAGATATGGAACATGGGTCACAGGGTCTTCATTTCAACACACAGCATTTGTCAGAATCCCAAGAGTAAAACCTAAGTGTTATTCTTGGGATTTTTACAGTCTACTTAGTTAGCATTTAGGACTTGCTTCACTATAAGATCGTTAGCTCTTAGGTGGCAGTAGGTCAAATAAGGCACTTTGGGGACCTGTACCTGGTGCATTCCTGGGGCTTGGCTTACTCTCTGAGGCCTGAATATTAGTTTGGGTTACTTGATTGTTTACTACTCGTTTCTTTATTCCTGCCACCCTTTGTCAAAAACTCTCCCCTCTCAGTTCCAGTGAAGTGGATGAACCTAAAGCCTGTTATACAAAGTGACGTAAGTCAGAAAGAGAAAAACAAATATTGTATATTAACATAAATATATATATATATAAAATCTATAAAGATGGTACTGATGAACCTATTTGCAGAGAAGGAATGGAGATGCAGGCAGAACAGACTTGACACAGTGACAGAAGGAGAGAGTGGGACAAATGGAGACAGTAGCATCGACATATATACACTATGATGTGTAAAATAAATAGCTGGTGAGAAGTTGCTATATAACACAGGGAACCCATCATGGTGTTCTGTGATGGCTTAGGGGGGTGGGAGCAGGGGAAGGGAGGGAGGCTCAAGAGGGGGGAGACATATGTATAATTATGACAGATTTGCATTGTTGTACAGCAGAAACCATCACAACATTGTAAAGCAATTTTCCTCCAAGTAAAAAATAAAATAAAAGCACTCTAGATATATTTAAACGGATACTAAATGCTAAGAATGAGAATATAGATATTTGAAGGCCCTTTGCAAAGAACTGGTAAAATAGTGCTTGCTTCATCTATTGATCTATTTTAGACTGAGTCAATCTTTTTTTTTTTAATTTACTTGTCATTAAACTTGATTAGTATATACAAAGAAAAAAAAAAACAACTCTCCCCTCTGTTTTGTCTTATGCCCACATGCTGGCCTCATCCCGCCCTTAGCAAGCCTCCCCTGCTCCTATGGCTCTGCAGAGAGTTCCAGCATCACATCCACCAGGGGACCCCTCTCTGCTCTGGGAGAACACAACTGCATCCCTTCCGTTTCCTGTCATCCTTATTCTGGTCGCCTTCCAGTCCCTGTTTTCTTTCCCCCTCCCCCAGAACTGTCCACATTTCCAATGTGTCCCTACCAACTTCTCTATCCTCCCTCCAGCCATGCTAACTGAGCAAGCGGTTTTGAGCGTGTACCCTGTGCTGAGCGCTGGAAACCACCGGATGTCTCTGAACCATCCCTTTTCTAACTTTCCTGGTCCCTCCGTGGAATGATCTTCCTTCCCCTGCTATCATCCTGCTCTGGCAAATAGGCTTCCTAACAAAACGCCCACCTGCATACCCTCTTCAGTCTTCCTTTCATCCCCATAATGTTGCCACTTGGAGAACCTCTTGTCCAAGGTCAGCAAGCTCGTCTTAATCCAGAACTGACATTGAACCTCTTTTCTTTCTCTCACCACAGGAAATCATGTCCCCCCTTCCTTATAGCCTACCATCTTGCTGCTCCTCTCTCACTTGGATTCTTCACTTCTCCCCAGTCTCTCAGATTTGATGGGAAAGGGGAGATGGGTCATGTAAGAAAGCAGCTTCCATCGAAGCCCTGCAGTGCACCAGGATGACAGGCACATTATACACAGGGTCAGGCTTGCACTTCTCTGTCCCCAGGTGACTCTGCAGGATCATCTCATCACCCACAGCCTTCAGCTGCATACAAAGGAACACATCATCTACCCCCATTATACACCCCCAATCCTAACTGAGATGGGAAGAGTTTGCTTAAACCATCTTCCAAGTGCCCCAGTGCCTAGCACAATGCCTGGCTCATAGTATGAACAAAAATATGTTCTCTGAAATTAATTGGTAATTTCAAAAGTCACATTATTGATTGTGGGATCCTAGACTCTGCCTCCTTTATTCCCAACTCACAGGAACTTCCAACTCTGTTTGAATTCTCCTACCGTCCAATTAGTTGTCTACTCATCTCCTGCAGAATAAACACTTGACCTTACCAATCCTATGTCCAGATGCCTACTGGATAACTCTGCTCAGATGGACTTCAAACATGTTCCAAATAAAACTCATTTTTTCACCAATTCTCATTCTCTAGTTTCCTACTGGTGAATGGTTATTACTCTTCACTCAATCTATAAAGTTGCTAATACTGGAGTCATTCTAAACTCATCTCTCTCTTTGCTCCTGATCTTGATGGTGTAACTTCAGCCCCTCACAGGGACCCCTCCTCCCATGTCTAACTGACTTAATACAGTCTAACAGCTTCCTATAGACAATCACCAGCTCTCTCGCTAGAAACCCACTTTCCACCCCATATAGCAAGTACCACTTTCTAAAAACCAGATATGAATGCATCATTCACTTGCTTCAAAACCCCCACTGGGGTTCTCTGGTCTGGAGATCAAGTATAACTTCTTAGTGTGGCATATATCAATTTGCCAACAAAGATCCATCTAGTCAAAGCTATGGTTTTTCCAGTAGTCATGTATGGATGTGAGAGTTGGACCATAAAGAAGGCTGAGCACCAAAGAATTAACGCTTTTGAACTGTGGTGCTGGAAAAGACTCTTGACAGTCCCTTGGACTCTAAGGAGATAAAACCAGTCAATCCTAAAGGAAATCAATCCTGAATATTTATTGAAAGGACTGATGCTGAAGCTAAAGCTCCAATCCTTTGGCCACCTGATGTGAAGAGCCGACTCACTGGAAAAGACCCTGATGCTGGGAAAGACTGAGGGCAGGAGAAGGGGGCAACAGAGGATGAGATGGTTGGGTGGCATCACTGACTCAATGGCCATGAATCTGAGCAAGGAAAGACAGGGAAGCCTGGCATCCTGCAGTCAATGTACTCATGAAGAGTCGGATGTGACTGAGCAATGGAACAACAACAACTGGCTTCTTTAGAATAAGGCTTCTCAAAGTCATACAGGCTTAATAAATGCATCTGAGAGCCAAGAAACATCTTTCCAAGGCACCATCTTCATACACTTGATACACTGTGTATAAGTTTGCAGCAACTACCCATGCTCCTTGCCTGCTATCTCAACTTCTCACTGGCTTCTTCCAGGCCCTCTAGTTCCTACCTCCACTTGTTTCATCTTTCTGTGCAACCTATGTGGCCTTTGTGATTCTTTGTCACCCACACCCACATTTCTTGTTTGCTCTTGTCTGAGCCTTCTCTCAGGCTGTACCCTCTTCTTGCACTGATTTCCTGACCTGTTGCCCAGTCACACCTTTCTCTTTCAAAACCCACCTCCTCCCCGACTAAGCCCACCTGGCTCTCATCTCATTGTTTTTCGCAGATTCCCCTGAACACTTAGGTATTTAACTCTTCAGAAGTATACTAATTCATAATGAATGCACTTTCATGTTCTGTCTCACCCATTAGAATTCCCAGTGGATAGAAATTCTGTGCCTTTTATTCCTTTAGAAGTCCTCTCACTCCCTCCCCCCACCTCCTACCCTCCCACAGTGCCTAGCAGGATCTAGTCCAAGGCTCCACCTAGCATAGAAAGTGGGAGAGTTGCTATTAGGCTTGAGTGGTTTTAAAGAAACATGACCACCCAGGGCAGTTCCAAGGAGTCAAACAGAGCTTTGAGACAACCCAAGAATCGATATGCAGTCATCTTCTCTCTGTCTCTCTCAGCCCCATCAGTGAGATCATAGCTTTCCAGCTGTGAGGTCTCCACATCTGGATTGGAGTTGATGTGGAGCATTGCTCCTGTTCAGTGAGAACACAGCCGGTACTTCAGTTGGGGAGACAAGACGTGGAAAACTAGATGTGTTTTCCAAGGAGTAGTGAAGACAGTTGTCACTTACTCAGTGTTGTCCTGGTCACCAGCTTGAAGTGATGGAGTTCTTCAAACATCCTCTTGGAGATCTTCTCAATATGGAAGTGCTGGAGGATGCCTGCGGCCAAGCAAAAAATCAGGCAGGTGGTCAGGTGCTGTCTGGAACCAGCAACGCTGTTTTCTGCTTGAGCTAAGCATATCATCTCATTACTGGGGCTTAGGAGTCTCGAGCTGGGCTGTGTAATGTGCTTAACTAGGAACTTGGTTGGCTCAATGGTTATAATTAACTGCTTTTGTTTTCTTGACTCACTGACCTTCCCCCTGGTTCTCCAGAGGATGGAGATAAGGGAGATAGAGCTGCTGACCGTGGGACCCATTCCTGGGGAAAGCCACGGGGAATCAAGCATGGGTGCTGGTTGGAGTTTCTGTAGCCAAAGGCATTCTGCCCTTGCCCCCAGTCTGAGTTGGCTATGTCCCTGCCAAGCCACTGGGCTGCCCCCCTGGCTCAGCAGTGAGAACTTGAAGCGGGCTTTGCACACGGGTCATTTGTGTAAATGGAGATGCCATCCCACTTCCTAAACTCCCCAGAAAGCATATTTTCCTTTGGGAAACAATCATAGCTCCTTTCGCTTTCCCTTATAAAAATGGGCAGAGTGAAAATAACCTGGCTCCCACAGTCTCAACCTTGCCCAAATAGCTTTCATCAGAATAACGTGCAAACAACAGAAAACTGCCTTGCAGTTAAGGAGCAATGTTACCAGCCCACTTAAATAATCCTCCAGAGGTCTACAGGGAGCAGAAGACATGGAACCTGGGTTCTCCTCTGTCCAGCATGCACAGATCTTTGATGACCCAGGGTTGTGTACAACAGGTTGTTTAGAGGTGATAGTAACCAGTTGAAAAGCATCCACACCCCTCTGTGGGGCAATGCCAGTAGGGAAGCCAACAGAAGAGTGCTTAGTCCTGGTGACTAAGGAGCTAAGGAGTTAGAGATGGCAAACCAACATTCCTAGGTCAAAAGCAAAAGTAAACAGTGCTGAGCCTTATATGTGTGTTCTAGCATATTTTTAAAGGGTAGAGAGAAGTTCCTGTTCTTCTGAGAAAGAAGGGAGACAAAAAAGGTTCAGAAATACTAGAGCAGTTGTTCCTCAAAGGATGGGTCCAAGTACTGCCTGTAGCAGCATCATCCGGCTATTTGTTAGAAACGCAAGTGTTTAGATACTCCCCTTGGCTGACTGCACTCACATTTCTTGGATGGGGCAAGGTAGCTGTGTCTTACCCTAGCACCTTGCGTGATGTCGAAACTTACTCAAGTTTGAGCACTCTCGAGCCTTAGGTGGGATCCAGTTGCAAAAGGATGTGCATTATTTCCCAATTGAAATGTCACCTCTACACTTGGAGTCCTTGAAAACTTGACCAGACTAGATCAGCCTTAGTCTTGTAGCTATGGGATGATTTGAATAGATGTAGGTTCACAATGAACAGAATGTGGCTTGCTTGGGTAGTCAATGTGAGTAATCAGGAAAGGAATGGGATCTCATGCCTGGGATTGTCCCTGCAGTGAGACTATAATGTTCTTGAGGCAAGAGGTCCCAGTATGATTCGAGACTCTGCTTGGCACTGAATGAATGCATTTTTCATGTTTGTTAAGTTTCATCTTGGAAACAATAGTAGACTACATTTGCAAAGTTTACAATCCCGGCTGTACACTAGAATCACCTGTGGAGCTTTCTGAACAAACCCTTAAGCCCAAGCCCCACTCCTGGACAATTAGTCAGACTCTCTGTGGGTAGGATCAGGCATTGGGTACATAAAAACCTTCCCAGATGAGTCCGATGTGCAGCCAGGGTTAAGAACCACTCCTCCAGCCTTGGTTGTGTGAGAAAGACAACAAACCCCTATGGTCAATACTTACTTTTTAGCCCAGGTCACAGTTAAAGGCGACAATAGCAACTGTATGAGTCATGTGTTCATTTCTAAGCAAATGGGAAATCTTCTGACTGAAACAGGGGAACAGGTTGAAGAAAAATGAAAGTGACTCTTCCCTTCCTTCCCTGTGTCCCCCTTACAAAACAACAACAACAACAATAACAAGAGATTAATGTCGTCTGGCTCACCTTTTCGAATGGTCCAAACGTGGACCTCTACCTGAGGCGGTCTCTCTGTCTCCAGTGCTATTTTTCTGGTGGTCTCCCCATCCTCCATGAACACAGACTCATACACGGGCATTGTTTCTTCTCCACAAAAGTAGCCTTTGCTGTCAAAGCTTTGGCCCGGAAGTTCTTCTGGAATCAGGAAGTGAGTAGAGACTTGTCATGGTTTTCCAAAAGTCAAAGCAAACCTCTGAATTTATGTAATCTCAGCATTCATAGCACTGCACAAGCATCAAAAGTGGACAATCTACAAGGACATTCCTACAGAGATAGAAATCCCACCAACATTTCACTGCCCCTGTAACAGTCACCAGATCACAAAAGAGCACATGACCTTTAAGTCCACGTGATGACAGAACACCAGCCCCAAACTTGAAAAGTGGAGCTTCACGAGGAGGAAGAATGTGACCAGATACAAAGGTGCTGGGCACTTAAAGGAACAGAGGATTTTCCATGCTGGGTCAGGATCATGGTTGGCCAACAGAAACCCAAGGAATGGGCTGATGAAAGGCCTTGGTTAACTTCCCTGACATCATTTAGGTATACTTAGAAAACATTTATGACACTCATTTATGTGCATATACTTGCCCAAAGGATCTATCCAAATTGGCCTGACATTTCTGAATGCTCTTTGATTTGTTTTCAAGGGGAATGCTAATACCAGATCAACACCGGTGCCAAAACCTAGATGTCAGATTAGTCATATGTACACTATGCCAAATGAACGGTTGGAAGACACAAAAAAATTGGTCAAATCCCTCAACTATGGATCATTTAAAGTATAAACTAAATTGTTGGATTTCAACTTCCAGGCATAGGGATACCATCCCCCTTACTCCTTCTGCTCTACGCTCCTCTTTCCTCAGCCCCCTACCAAAAGAATTTGCCCTTGGTTGGTTATCAGTGAGTTAAGTTCTTATTGGCCTCATAATGAACACCCTCTTCGGCTGTGTATTTAAAGCGTAACGCTCAAATCAGGAACAACAAAGAAAAGCTGAGGACACCCTGACAGATTTTGAATATGTGCAGAAGCCATCTGTAAGAACATCTGATGAAAGTATTGGGTGTTGAGTGCTTTGGACCCGTGACTCTAATTAGGGGGATTCACTCTTACCCCATCAGACGCATCTGGACTAGAGTTTGTAATCAAATTGCTATTGCATGTCTCTTGCTGACCTGATTACCTCTCCCATTCCCACCACCATTTGGGCACTATAAGGACAAAATCCTAGTCTTCTCTGGGTGACTCCAGGTTGTATTACACAATTTGCAGATTATCCTAGAGTCAAGCTTGCTTTCCCCTCTTGTCTTTCTTTTCAGTAATTTAATTACTTGGTGGGCTGGTCTTTTTTGGTGAAATGCTAGGTAATTAAGGGATGTGTGCTAGCACTTTCCAAATGAGTGGAGCGGGGAAGAGGTCACGGAGTATACAGGAACCTCTGTGTATTAATTACCAGCTTTAGAATGAGAGCCTGGTTCATGTGTTAAATCCTGCTCACCAGCTATAGCTATAACTGCCATAAGAAATCCATGAAGGGACTGCAAGTACCTATAATATGCTAAAAATTTCTCCCAGTGTCCAGAAAAGTCATCCTGTCCCACAACCCCTCCCCTCCAAGAGCTTAATTTACTCACTACAAGGGATCGACAAACAACAAAATCCATTAGTGACTCACCCAGGCTGGCACGTGAAAATATTAAGAGTAAATAAACAGAGTGTGTCTTTTGAAGTACCTGCCAGGCAACCTCTTCATTCCACACCCTTCACTTCAAGGGGCTTCCTGATCACTGCGTGTTCACCTACTTTCATTTTCCTCCAGGGAAGAATGACACGCCTGAAGTCATTTCTGGCCATTACCACTTTCCATGAGAATATTCATGTCCTGAGCTCTCCAGAACTAAGAAACTGAGAAACCATTCCTTACGGAAGTGGGGATGACTGATGCAGATTTATCAGTATTATCCCAGCCTGAGAAACAAGCTTTAAGTCTTAAGCTTTTCCTGCTGTAACCCAAAAGGAATGTGTCATTATGGGAATTCCAGGTATTGGGGTGGTATGGTGGGGTTGAGAGTGAGTTGGGGAAACTTCAGGCAGTAGAAGTCCAACACAACTCCAAAGATGGCCACTGATACATAAAGCAAGGCCAGCTTCCACCAGAGCAAAGACGAGAGAGAGGTGAAACTCACATCCTATATTTTGACCTTGCTTTGTTACTGGAGGGCCCTGCAATCATTTGTTCTAAGAAAATTTTTGGCTGAATCATTTGCAAATTTTCTCTCTTTTCCATTCTCAGCATGAATAACTGAATTTACTCTTCTTTCTTCTGTCAATCTCTTCCCTGCTCACTCCTTTATTCCTTTTCTTCTGAGTTCTATGTCATTGTCTAAGAGGCCGAGGATGTCATGACCTTCCCCTTTTCACCCCTTCACATCATTCAGGACTCTACTCAACATCATTCTTCATAGAAGCTGGCCCTTAGCAGTTTTTTGAAAATGCTCCACCCTGCCTGTCCCATTTACCTGATCTCTGTGTTGTTTTTTTTTTCCTTCCCAGTACTCAGCACCACAGAAAATTACCTTATAGTTTTGTGTTCATTGTCTTTCTTCTCCTGCCAGGATGTGAGGAGCATTGCTGGCAAGTAGCCTGCGTCTGTCTGCTTTATCTCCCTATTCTCAGTGCCTGGAACCGTGTCTTGCACACAGTAGGCACAGAATATGTGTTTCCAAATTGCATGCTGCATGAACAAGTGCACGGCCCTTGAGGCTCTGAAGTCACCTCTGTGGCTAGCGACTCTTGGAGGGAAACATGAGTATCAGAGGAAACTTACAATTCACAGACACCCGTGTGTGGCCCACTGAGGGCAGGTGACAGAATGGGACAAGACACTCTCTCCTCCATGTTGGCCAGTAAGTCTGCCATCTCTACATGTCTGAGCAGTGTGGGAAAGTGGGAAAAGCCACTCTTCCAGAGAAACAGGTTTAGTCAATGAGACTCTTTAAGATATTGCCAATTGGGATTCTGAGAGCAGTTTTTAAAAATAAAAGCCTTTATTTCTTTTTCTAGTTATAAAAGTCATACACATTTACTGCTGAAAATTTAGAAAATGCAGATAAACAAAAAGAATAAAATAAGAATTGCCCATCATCCAGTCACCCTAAGATGGCCACTGCTACATTCTGCCATATGTCCTTCCAGTTTTTTTTTTTTTTTGGTCTAAGCATATTATCAATGCTATCCATAAACACAAGTAGTGGGATCATAACTACAGATTGTTTTGTAGCTTGTTCTTTGTACTTAATAGATGTATTGCAAGCGTATTTCTGTGTCATTAAATCCTGTTCTATGGTGATTTTTAATGGCTGTATAATACACCACAGTGCAGATGTACCATAATTTATGTAACCATTTCCACGCTGGTGGACTTTCAGGTTCTTTCTAATATTTCACTATGGTAAACAGCACTGCAGTAAAAATCCTTGTTTGTATATATCTGTATGTCTCTGATCACTTTCTTTGGATTTCTAGTAGAACTGCTTAGCCAAAGAGTGTAAGGTGGAACACATGTACACCCATGGCTGATTCATGTTGATGTATGGCAAAAACTACCACAGTATTGTAAAGTAATTAGCCTCCAATTAAAATCAATAAAAATTTTTTAGAAAAAGATAAACATAAAGATTTGAATAAATGTCACTAATCTGAAAGGCAACACTTGTTCTGTGTCCTGTGCTCACATCCTTTTGGCTCCTTCCCCCTTGTTTGAATCACCTACACCCATCCAATCCTAACCATACACAGAAATGGGATTTGGTTTGAAGGTGTGAGATTCAAACTGGAATATTACATAGCGGGAGGGTTTAACTTACCTGGGTAGTCTAGGTAACTATTAATTTGTGTCTGCAATTATCTTGTTGTATTACTTTTATGATTCTAGGTGTTACACCCTTGACAGGAGAGAACACTGTATTGGTGGACCTACTTCTAAGTGACACTAAAAGGCTTGGGGTTCCAGTGAGATAGTAAACTTGGAAGTTATAAGGTCATCGTGGCTGGGTGGCCGCCATGTTCATGTCTGCAGAATGTGCTGTCTCCCTGTCCCTACTAAGTATCTCTCATCATCAACCTTAATGCCCCAATCCTTCACTCCATATCAGATAGCTCCTGGCCTCCCTACCCACATGTTGCCTCCTTTACTTTGGAAGATGAAGGTTGTTGCATTAAGAAAGATTTTGTTTGTGCTATAAATCAGTGCTTCTCAAACTTTAATTTGCATTGGAATCACCTGGGCAACCTTGTTAAAATGCAGTTGGTCTGGGGTGGGACTTGAGAATCTGCCTGTCTAACTAGCTCCCAGGCACTGCTGGTCCAGAAACCATACTTTGATTAGCAAGACTATAAACCAACCTGAGCCTCCGGCAGTGGTTCCCAAAGTTGTCTGCAAATTACAGATAAGAAGGCCTGGGGGTCTTCTAAAATTCCAAACCCCAGGCTACACCTCAAATGACTTAACTCATAATCACTGGGGATGAGACATAGGTATTTTTAGAAGCTCTCTGCGGGATTCCAATGTGCAGAGAAGTTTGGGAACCATTGGCCTACATGAAGATGCTCAAAATACATTGACTAAGTTTGTGTTTACCTGCTACTCATGAGGAATTGCCTAAATTGTATAAATGATAAATGATTTAACTCTTTGCCTACATTTAAAAACATTTGTTCTTTTTTAAAAATCTATGTTTACAATAATGCTTTGTAAGTAAACATAAGAAATGATAAATTCATGTGCCTGGAAGTGACTAATTCATTCAGTCCTAGAATGTTAGAGCTGGAAAAGCCATAAGAAATCTACTCTAACTCTCTTTTTACAGAGAAAGAAACTGAGGCTCAGAAAGGTGAAGTAACTCATTCTAGGTCCCACAGGAAACCGGTGGCAGAGCCAGGGCCAGAATGATTGATCACCAATCCAGTACTCTGTCAACCCCAATACTATGGACTGTGTTTTTCTCTAGCTCATGTGTCAAAACCACAATTTAACTAATTGATTACCTTTATTAAAAAAACAAACAAACAAAAACACTTCACATCTTCTACTGGCCTAGAAAAAACAATGGGCTGGAAGTGACCTGGGTTCCAAGCCTTGGTTTTATTATCTATTTCTGTGACTCTGGGCAAGTCACTTCACTTTATACACCTTAATTTTCTTTTCTTTAATAGAGAAATGATAATATCATAGGATTTTAGTATCTGAGGAAGCTTGGATATCAACTGATTCGGCACATTTCCAAAGTCACACAGCAGCTTAGGACCAGAACCCACTCTCCTTCCACTGTACCTCACCCATTTCTAATCCTGTCTGCAAGAGAAAATGGAAGTAATTGTGCTTTGACAAGTTAAATGGTGATATTAGCGAAGGAGGCTATTGTCCTTCCTAATAATCACAACAACCTAACTTCTCTAGGATTTAGAAAAGCAAGGTTTAAGTTCAGTCTTTATGGCTACATGGGTTCAGAGGTGTGGTAGACACAAGCAAATCCCCAGCCAATTTCTGGTAAGTCAATGTCTTCCAAGCAACCACCTTATCAGCCCTTCAAAAGGGGAGCGAATATAGCTCCTTATTAGTTATTAGTAGAACTATCACTGTTACAAATACATGGCAGGTTTCTGATGCTCAAAGAACATTGAGGATGACTATGTGGGGAATCTTGGTCAACCAAAGGCAGGGCTTCCAACCAACGCACCTTTTGCCTTTTTACCTGGACACACCTTGCAGCACTTTCCGTCTATTTTTTGAGGATACTTGCAGGGGTATCGATTGGGGCAGTGGATTTTCTTGCACTCTTGCTTGGTGACATTACAAGTGCACAGCACACACTCCACAATGCCAAATGCCCGGAGGTTTGGGTGCCAGGACTCGCCATGGGAATAGGTCTTTCCATTGGAAACACACACTGGAAGAGAACGCAGGACTGGAAATTAAAGGCTAGGGAGCTGAAATGGGCCCCTGTACTCAGAGCCCAAGCCCTGAACCCCTTAAGACATCAAGCATCCTTCATTCTTGTTGTGGCCATAGAGATAGGTTCACAGAGCAGCTTCTGTAACCAAAGAGTGTGGGCCTTTTTCCACTGTCAGCAATTATTCCAGATCTCCAACAGGCCTCTGGATGCCCACAAGGGCCTGACACATAGTAGGCCATCAATAAATATCTTCTAAATGGAGGAATGAATGGGTGCATGAAAACAGAGTTCTATGTGTCCTGGGTGTCTGATAAGGAACTTCCGCTAGAATGCTGCATTCAGACCTGCAGTTCCTAGAGGATTGGGATGGCCCAAGTGTGGATGTGCTTCTAGGCATGAAAATCTCCCAGGAAGGTTCGCTGCCCAGGGAGGCTAGAAGCAAACACTACTGCTCTTCTCGAAGTTCTGAGTTTTTCCAGATCCTGAAGCAAATCCCTTCAGAAGGTCAAATGCTGTGAGAATCTGATCTAGTAACACAGGTGGGTATGAAGATTAATAGTGCTAGCTTACTCTCTAACATGGGAAAGAAGTTGCTGAGACAAGATTGAAAGGGAAAGGACCCACCCCTCCTGGGTAAATGGTGGAAGGCAACCTTTTTTGCCTCTAATCTTTTGGTAATATCCCATCTCTTCATAGCGACTGTAGAGATTTGGCTACAGTGAATCACTGCCTGCCCTCCAGCTACCCTTTGGTGGTCTCACATTTATTGAGTGGAAGAGAAGGCACCAGCTCCATGGTTTTTCAGTGGGGGGGGGCGGTGCTGGGGCTTGCAAGAACAAGCATTTGGGCTGTAGGCCATGGGGCCTATGAAGGGAAAGGGTCAGAGGAACAACCTTCAGTGCAAACCAACCAAAACATATCTGACTCCTAAGGTAAGGCACAGAGCTAGGCTCCGGTGTAAGACCTGCCCATGCTGCAAACAGGGAGGTCTGAGAATGAGTTCTCTCCTTTTGGAAAGTGCTGAGACATTCTGGAGATTTCCAGCCATGACGGGGACTGGGTGTGTTTCTCATTATTCCCATCACCTCATCATACCCGGGGAGACCTGTAGGCATTGAAATCAACAACATCTCTAGGGTGGGTCCTATCACTTAAGGAGGGGCGAGGGTGGGAGAAGGAGCCCCACTTGGGGCGTTTCTAGGAACTGACTGATTTGGCTGCAAGACAATGGCCTCAGAAGGATGACTCACTGGGCTATTTCTTTCTCATCAAGTCCACTGGGTCACATTAGGAAATATGGATGATTTTGGCTGCCTTTTCCTATCCTCTGCAAGAGCTGCTCGAGTACTAGGCATTCTAACAGGTCAATCTATGTAAAGATTTCAAAGAACCTAAACCAGAGAAGAACTGAATTACAGAGAGATAAAGTGAGGATGGAATCACAGGACAAGATGGACCAGATGTGTTGTTCTCTCTCCCGTCCACCCCTCTTCTCTCTCCTCGCCAGACAGTGGCCTTCCCTTCTGGACAAGGATCACGTGGGTGCAGATAAGAATGATGGGGTCTCATTGTTTCTCCTCTTGGGGTCTAGCAAGGGACAGAGGAGATGTATCTCAGAGGAGTATGCTATCAGCAGGAGGGATAGGAGCACGGCAGGCAGGACCCACAGTGATGGAGAGCCAGGTTACCTCTCCCCTAAACACTTGGACTAGGGGAATCATCCAGACTAAGTAAGAGCCTACACTCTGAAAGGCAATACAGTGAGATCGCTTCTCTAGGGTAAAACGCAGCCTTCTCCTCACCAACAAATTCTCAAGATGGTTTTGAGTCATCCAGCTGGGGCGTTGGGAGTTGGAGGTGGGGACAAGTGACTCTCCAATGAACTATAATAGAAAAAGGTCAGGAGAGAATGACTGAGTCCAAATCAACGGGGGTAACGAATAAATGTAAGCCAGCTGGGGCTTTTGTAGGCCATGGAGAAATGAAAGGATGAGCCTCTGCCCTGAAAATGAAGAGGTCTGTGGAAATTATGGGATTTAGGATTTTTCAAAGTCCATTTCCCCTCCTGCTTTTTAAGACTTTGAAATTCTTTCAGAGCAAATGGAATCTATTCAAGTCAATTTAGGATTGAAAATCAAACTGCATCTTTACCTAAACTCCTCCTCCTCCTTTCATAAACTCATATCAGAATGCCTTGGAATTTCAAAATAATAAATTTCAAATCAAACCCAGATCAATAGTAAATATTTCCAATTCTGCTAATACATCACCATTTTTTATTAAGAGTTTTATTTTGAATGTTCTTCTTTTAAGCCTCTTAGTTTCAAAAGCAATTAAATTTTTTTTAAATCTGTAATCTGAAATTTACATCTAACTAGTAACAGATGTGATCAACTAGCTTTGGCCTGACTAGCTTTGTTGAGATTTATAGTAGGGGTTCTTTTAACGGATTGTTTTTCACCCATGTTATTCAATCATTTGGTTTAATAATTTATTACTTTTAACCCATTCAGAGAACTGCCTTTGATTTGTTTTTCTTTTAAAGGAAACAAAACATGTTTGTGGTTTCATAATAAGGAATCAGCTGAGCTTGTGCTCTGATGAGCTGGTTGACAGGATGCCTAGAAAAGTAAGAAGTAGTCAATTGTTTGATTGAATTTCTCACCCCATCCCACTACTGGTAGGGTAGGGAAGTGCAGTGCAGGGTCTCGGTGGAGAACTATGTGCAGGAGGGAACGGGGCTGTGGATTCGTGTGGGTGCCTGCTGTAGTCTGCTGGTCATCTGAGTGTGCTACACAATGGTACTAACCTAATCAGTCTGCCTGTGGCTCAGCCAGGAGGTTTCTGGATTTCTCACTGGATTATTCATTTCTAAGCATAATCTCCTCCTATGAGTTAGAATCCCTGCGTGTGGAGCCTGGAATAAGTACCTTCAACAAGAGTCCCAGGAGAAGCTGGGGCAATGAGGGATAAGAATTGCTATTTCTAAGGTTCTGATGAGAAATTTATTTATTTTTTTTCCGATGAGAAATTTAGAAGCGTTTAGAGCTGAGTACCTTTGAATATTGGGTGTCTGGATGGAAAACAAACCACCTTTCATCTTGTTAAAGCCCCAGTGAACTTTCCCAAACGACTTTCAACCCCCAGGGGCAAGGGATAAAATGCTGGATGGTGCATTAGATTCACTGCTTTCTCACCATTTGTCCTTAAGTAAGGACAGATATGCCTGAAATATAAACTATGGCCTTTGGACTGACAGTCCCCTGGAGCTGCTTGTCCACACTAGCATGGTAGACTGGATGCTAAGTGATCCATGTGGGAATGTCTGATATGCCCGGATAAAGGGTCTTTTCCCAGCTCCAGCCCTCCAAAGACTGGGGCCGCTGAGGCCCCGACTGGGTGTGGTACCAAAGAAGCCTGTCCCTTACCTTGTCCATGCTTGTGTTTGTTATTGATGACGATCTGTACAATGGTCCCCGAGGCTTGCTGTGAATCCATGAGTGCTCCCCGGTGACTTCTGGCCCCAGGAAAGCGGGGCAGACCTCCAGCCTGTCGGCTCGGTGGAGGATCATAGTGTGAGCGGTGGTAAGAATGCCTCTGTGAAATGACAAAAGGACAAACTCAGCTCCCTCCGATTCTGCCCATGAGGAGACCGAGACGGATCTAGCTACCTTAGAGGCTGTTTGATGAGTTTTGGTGATGAGCTCTGATCTTAACTCCATGTCCACTCAAACCCAATAGAGACATTGGGATGTGTAGGACAAATAGCACTGGTAGCAGGCTGAGATGTCTCTCTCTCCTGGTAGGAGACTAGATTAGATTCACAGACTAGCCTCGAGGGAGAAAATAATCCCCCAGGGTAAAGTATCTTTCCTGTTCCCAAGAATCTCACCTTTGGGTTTAAGAAGTTAGATTGTTGCCTGCAATACAAGGCAGAGTGTGATAGAAGCCAAAGGAGAAGGATAAAATGCTGTGCAAATTAAGACCAAGATAGAGAGCTTGTAGTCGGGGAGAGTCTGTGACCTGGGCCACGAAGGGTAAGTAGACTTTTTACAGGCAGACTTGGTGAAGAATATTTCAGGCAGAGATTTCCAAGTTGAGAAGGTGTAGCAGAGAACATAGAATCCATAAAAGGGAACAGTTGGAGGATAACATTCCAAAAGTGGGTTAGAGCCAGATCATGGAGGACTTGAAATGACAGGCTAAGGGGCAAGGACTTTATTTGGTAGGCAATAGGGGTGAGGGTGTAGAAGTCTTTCAGGGATTTTTTTTTTAAGTATGGGGGAAAAAAATCAAAACTGTGTTTCAAAACACTGAGTCCTGATAATATGTAGGGTGAACTGGATAGGAGGAAGAGGCAGGAGGCAACTCTCATCTGGATAAGAGGTACTGACACGCAGGAAGATGCAGACAATGAGATGAGGTCACAGAGCAGGGCGCAGATACCCCAGACGTTTTATGGACAGAAGCATTGATTATGGAGGATGATACTAGAATGTCAGCTCCAAAGGCGAAGACTGCTGTATCCACTGCTGTATGTCCAGTGCCTTAAAATAGTCTCCAGCCTCTAGAAGGTGCTCATCAAAGCCTTGTTGAATGGATCAAGGAAAGCCGCAGTCCCTCACAAAAGCTTAGAGTCTTGTAGTACAGATGACTCCATCATTGCTCTTTCAGCAAGGGTTCAAGACACACGATGAGTCCATATTCTGCTATGCACCCCTCATCCAGGAGATGAAGTAGAATAGGGGTAGAGGAGAATGGAATGGACAGAGATTGCAACCTTAAGGCTTAAAACCAAATAATAGTGTGTTTTAGGGGTAATTGTCAGGGGTAAGAGAAGGGGGATCCCCTGAAAGAACCAGGCAATTAAATGACAGAAATAGCAGGGGACATTGAGATGGCAGTTATGGGGTCCCCTGACCCCACCATCACATAAAACATTTCTTATAGTTATGCTCCATAGATACATGGGAATTATTATTACTCTCCTGGTTAGGGGGTGGGAAGGCCTTGGTGGAAGAAGGAGAGAGTGAACAGGAGCTGGAGTAGGAGAAAGAGAACATTAATCCTATATCCAAGAAGAGCCCATGCTGGTACATTGCTATAAAAACTCACACAATAAGAATTTGCATCAATTTATTATCATGCACACAGACAGTATTCTCAGTGCAAATATTTTTCATTCCCACAATGGCTCATATGTCTTTTTCTGCCACAATCAACTCACATTCCACAAAGGCCATTACAGACTGTTCTGTCCTTTCTAGAGTTTGGTAAAGTTTTGCCAAAGGAATACTGTTGCCAAAGAGAGGACAGTTTGGCTGGTGGGTGTCCTATTGATGCTGAAAGGAGGGGGTTCAACGGGGCTAGAATTTGAAAGAGAAGATTGCTGACCCAGGATAAGCTGCAAGTACAAGGAGTTCTCTGATTCATGCGGGCAAACACAAAATGAAAAGCTCGGTACCAGGGACTCAGAGCCTGGACATATGATAAGGGTAGAAAAATGATTCACAACACACACACACACACAAACCTCAGGGGTTTTGATCAGAGGCCAGCCCAGCCCTCTCCAAACCTCATCTCATTTAAGACTTGTTATACAGACAGAGAAACTGAGGCCAAGAAGAAGAGGGACTTAATTTGGGGCGAGAGCGAAGGCAGAGTTTTGGGAGACGGCAGAAGAGTGAGAGAGCGGGGCAGGAGAGAGGAAGGCTAACAGGAGGAGGACGTGAGGGAGATCATATCTGGTTAAGCTCAGGAGTCCACAAATATTTGCTTAAAAGCTGCTGCAAAGAAAAATTCTCTCCTATATAGAAGTCTGCTACAGCGTTCACAACCACACACACCACTGGTCTCCACTTTGGCTGCACAGAGAATCACCTGGGGAGCTGGAAAAATACTGATCCCACCCCCAAGGGATTCTGATTGAATTGGTCTGGGGTAAGGCCTGAGCAACGGAGATTTTTAGACACTCCTCAGGGAACCATAATGTGAAGCCCAGGTTGAGAATCACTGACACAAAGGATCTCCTGTTTTGGCCCCAGGGTAGGGGTGGTGATGTGTGATTTTGATTTAGGAGTAATGGCTCTTTAAGAGTTGTTCCCTGAACAAACGAAAGAGGCTTACCAGAGGCCTGTCTGACCTCAGAACTTACCAGGAAGGAGAAAGAGGCATTAACACCTTGGAGTTGTAAGTGAAATTGGAGCTTATCTTTAAAACCAGCCTTGAATAATAGGCTGCTTGAGGAAGCAGGTCAAAACCAGTTAGGTAGAAACGATCACATAGCGAGGCTTTGTTTTCTTCTGCTCAATATTTTGGTATTATTTGATTTACTGACTTGCAGGACTGACAAATATCTTGGGCTTCTGAGCTGGCTGTTACACAGTTCTTTCCGGGTGTTAGAAAATCCCCTGCCATGGTAGAAGCTACCCGGGAATTTCTTCTTGGCTTGTTCCAATGTCTAAGATATATGGGCTTTTTTTGGCAGAGACAGGAAAATATGAAAGTGTAGAAATGGCCTTGGAAGTGCCTTCGTGTTTCTGTGTCTGTGCTACAGTTTTGCAAGCGCACTCACTGTGTGTGCTAAAGAATCCGCCTGCAGGTTCGATCCCTGGGTCGGGAAGATCCCCTGGAGGAGGAAATGGCAACCCACTCTGGGGGTATTCTTGCCTGGGAAATTCCATGGACAGAGGAGCCTGGCAGGCTACAGTCCATGGAACCACAAAGAGTCAGACATGACTGAGGACGCATGCACACAGTGCATGCATCATTGGGGAAACTGGGTCAAGTGTACACACCACCTCTCTTGTGTTATCTCTTACGGTTGCAAGTGAGCCTACACAGAAGAAAAAGTTTAATCACAGAAGAAAAAGTTTAATTTGAAAAATGTTTCTGAATGTATTCTAATCCACATAGCCGTGAGACGTGACATCTTAGTCACAAGTAACCTAGTACTATCCCCGTCTGGGAGACACTTAGGCCAGTTTCCTATCCAGAGCACTGGTCTGACAATGTGAATGAGACACGGATTTTTACGTGCTTCACATTGTTTGTATGCCAAATTCTTTCACTTTTGGTAAGAACTGGTGATGGTAAATCTCTTGAGTAATCTATTGGGGGCAAAATCAGAGTTTGGCTGTTGTCCAAAACAAAATTATGCTTGCTTTCATGTTTTGGCTTTCCACACTATGGCTACTTCACATACCGCCCCCCTCCACACACACACATTTCCCCCGATGGAACAAGGACCAGTTTATATAAAGTTATGAGCTGGAAATCAAACGGAAACCATTTTAAGTTTTTACAAAGGAGTCATCACTGAATCGCAGGTTCTCCTACTTGTGCATTTTGTAAAACTTGGTAAACTGAGGGTTTTCAGCCCCCTTGGCAAAATAAACCAATCAGCTCTGTTTCTGTTGACCCAAGGTTGTGATGGTTTCCTGGGAACAGGAACAGTCTACTAAAGAGCACCATCTACTGAATCAGAAATGTGTTGTTGGGACTTCCCTGACAGTCCAGTGGTTAGGACTCCAAGCTTCCAATGCAAGGGGCATGGGTTCCATGCCTTGTCAGAGAACTAAGATCCTACAAGCCACATGGTGCAATGCCAAAAAAAAAAAAAAAACACAAAGAAGGAAATGTGTTGTTAGGGTTGACCTTCTTTCCCTCCCATGGGCCTGCAAAGGGTATTCAGAAGGGATTCTCTTACCTTCTAATAAGTCTGAAGAATTTCTCTCTGATTTGGGACAAGCTCCTATGAATCAACATTAAGGAATGGTCCGCCCTCCACCTTTACAACATACACACATACATTTCACTCCACCTTCCATGCCCATTCATTCAACACATATTTATTGGGTGCCTACTATGTGCCAGGTACATACTTTTCTGTTACTACAGATGCTATTTATTATTTAAATCATATCCCACAGTATCTATCCCTTGTAGAACAAAGGAAAATATTTATTTATAATAAAGTGGAACCATCTGGACATTCTGGCCTACAAGGCCCAAATATTTGTTTCTAAAGATAGGTCTTGATCTCCTTTGAAAATTTATACCTCTTTCAAGGTCCTGCCTTCTATATCTGACCTTTTTTTGCTATGGGAAGTATCGGATTAAGTCCAGTCCTGTGACTAGCAGTTTAAGAAGAACAATGAAATGAGGCTGAAATACAATGATGGAGATGGGGTTAGCCTGTGATGAAGTCAAGAAGAAATGAAAATTAATGGCATTACCAGCAAGACCACCGAGTGGGCCACAGTGCTTAGTGTTGGGGGCTAAGGCACCCAGCTTAAGGTGACTGAGACCTAAATTTGGCTTAGAATGGCATCTGGATGGCAGTGACTAACTTGCTAACTGCTAAGTCACTTCAGTCGTGTCCGACTCTGTGCGACCCCATCCCTGGGATTTTCCAGGCAAGAACACTGGAGCGGGTTGCCATTTCCTTCTCCAATGCATGAAAGTGAAAAGTCAAAGTGAAGTCGCTCAGCCATGTCCGACTCTTCGCAACCCCATGGACTGCAGCCTACCAGGCTCCTCTGTCCGTGGGATTTTCCAGGCAAGAGTACTGGAGTGGGGTGCCATTGCCTTCTTAGCCACTCTCAATTTCATACCATGATAAAAAAAAAATTGGGGCTGAGAAAAAGGTGAAATTCATAACACAGAACAGGGAGACTGATATCCTCTCCTATCAGGATCTGGAAGGAATCTCACTTAGTATAAAGCTGGTATATCGCTGGATGGAGAAAATCCTTCCTTGGGATCTATAACTGGAAAGCCCACTCTCTCTTGCAGGAGGGCTGTTTTTTTTTTTTTTTTTTTTGAGACATCCAGAGTATTATTCTCCACCCCACCCACAAATCCTTCTCTACTCATTTGGAAACAGGAATGTCTTGAGAAGAATATGAGTAGGCAATAAAACAAATGCAAATCCTTTAATCTCACTGCTGAGGGCGTTGGCAAGCTGGGGACATGAAGTCAGAAGTGGCACATGTGATGGCCTTAGCCATACTGAGATGTTGGTACTCATTATTTTATTAGGTCCTGGATCAACACCTTCTCTACACCCTCACGATTCTTGGGCCTGACCTATAATTCCTTACCTTATATCCAATGTCTGTTGAGAACTAATTCCTAAAGTTTTCAAAATCATTTAAATTTATTACAAAACTAATTCATGCTCATTGAAATATATCAAACAATACAGAAGATACAACACAAAGGTGGCGCTAGTGTTAAAGAACCCACCTGCCAATGAAGGAGACCTAAAAGGCACTGGTTCAATCCCTGAGTTGGAAAAAGCCCCTGGAGGAGGGCATGGCAACCCACTCCAGTATCCTTGCCTCGAGAATCCCAAGGACAGAGGAGCCTGACAGGCTATAGTCCATGGGGTCTCAAAGAGCTGGACACAACTGAAATGACTGAGCACAGAGCACGCACGCACCTTTCCTCCTGCCCACTTGCACCCCTTTGAGAGTATCAGTCTTAACACCTTGGTATATGACCTTCTAGATCTTTTAATATGCATTTACATATATGCACAGACAACTTTCACAGAAGTAAATGACAGTATACATTGTATCCTGCATGTTGTTTGTTTACAGACTATATCTTGGCGCTCCCTCCACTTTACTGCATTTTGATGTTCAGTACCACATTCTTTTTAACAACTGTATGATGTCCCATAGGTTGGGTTTATTTAACCAAGACTCTAGAGATAGCCTGTAGGTTGTCTCCTTTTGTCTTGCTTTTATGAAAATAATTCTACATTGACTGCTCTGTTTACTTCTATTGTGGGCTTCCCAGGTGGCGCTAGCAGTAAAGAATCCGCCTGCCAATGCAGAAGACACAAGAGATGTGGGTTTGATCACTGGGTCAGGAAGACCCCTGGAGGAGGATATGGCAACCCACTCCAGTATTCTTTCCTGGGAAATCCCATGAACAGAGGAGCCTGGTGGGCTACAGTCCATGGGGCCACAAAGAGTCAGATACAAATGAAGCGACTGAGTACACACACTTCTATTGTACAAGGGTATGAGGAATAGCCATTTATGTGCAATGAATGCCTTTGTTCATTTTGTACTTTTTGGACATTTTTTACTAAATTAAAGATTCTTTAAATTCTATAATGTTTTACCATTTTAAAAAGTTGCACACTCACGATTTCATACAATCCCATATGGACTCTATATATAAAGTCTCAAAATATGATAGATCATTTGAACTGGACCATCTCCTTTTCTGATTTTTAGAGAATTGGAGTGTCACTGTACTTAAACATATATTTATTGGAGGGTTTCTTTCTTGTTAATTATTTCAAAATAAAAAGGAATAAGAGATGCTACGACTATACATAGAGAGAGATGACCACTCCTAAGAGTTATTCTGAGATTAGCACCAAGAGGGGAAATCAGAAGATGCTGCAGGTAGACGAAGGGAATCTGGCTGCTACCCTCCCTCTCTTCCAGCTTTATGACTGAGAGCCTACGACTTAGGGAAGGGTTTATATGAACATGTCCAAGGTACCTATGCCCAAAGGATGGGCTGACCTACCTTGCAATCCCACAGAAGGTCTTCACTGTTAAGCTAGGGTAGTGATTTGCCTTCCTTACAGAAGATTTGGCAAGTCATCCCGAAAGGATGACTTCTAATTTAGATGAAGGGTGCCTAAGGGCTGGGCTATGATTTCTTTGTATTCATGTCCTGGCCTTGGTTACCAATTACACAATGCACTTAAATGGTTCCAGGTTGGTGATGATGGCATTCAAATTTCCAAGGACAGGGATGAAAAATGGTGTTAGAGATAGGCCCTTTTATGGAATTGCTGGGACAGCAGCCACGGAGGGAGGGCAGTCTGGCCTGATGCTGTGAAGTCTTGAATTATTTGAGCTATTCACACTTACTGCTTCTCTGTTGGCAGGCTGCCTGAAGATATCACCATCAGAATGTTCCCACGACAATTCTCCATCCCCTGTTTATTAAAAAGAAATAAAGAATCATATATACATAGAAGGGAAAAATATTATCCTTGTGACCCAGTAACCCTTTGGGTTCTATGATCCCAAAGTTCTTTAGACATTGTAGCCATCATGGCTGTTTTTCAAACAGCAACGCTGAAAGACTTCTGCCCGGGTGTGCCTCACTTTTCAAGACAACTTCAAAGAAAGTTGCCACTTTCTAAAATAGATCATCCAGCAATATTACACAGAATTTGGAAAATGAAAGGGAAAATCATCACTTTCCACTGTAATATAGCCATCATTGTCACTTCTGCTTATTTTATTCCGAAGACAGTTAAGTATTTTACAGGTCATATTCAACTTATGTTTAAACTACTCTTAAAGAATGAGAGTTTTGTGAATTTGGTCTGTCATGATTTGTTAAATTCACCATTATGTCTCTGAGACGGTATAACTTGATCTGAAAGTTAACGTAAAACTTGTTGTGGTTGGAGTGTTTACACAATCCATATCTTCTATTTTTGCCTGAGACACCTTTCCCTGGGTCTCCACGACCCAAGTTTTGAACAGTGAACCCCTATCATTTTAGTTCATTCTAGACTAATTGCTTTTAGGATAAAGATTCTACTTTCAGCCTTGAGAAAGGCAAATGCACAACAGATATGGATATTCCTCAGCTGATTAAATATAAAAAATAAGAGAATAATCTCCAAAAATATTGCCTTGTGTTATTTATGTCCAAGTAAGCAGATGGGAAGAGCTTAGTCTTAGAGATATTTGCATCACTCTAAATGAGTACTATTTGTGTGTGTGTGTGTGTGTGAGAGAGAGAGAGAGACAGAGAGACAGAGAGAGTGTGTGTGTACCTGGCTGAAAATAAACCCAAAATCTATTCAATCATATATCTCATGGGATAACAAGGAATACAAAAGTATACAAACATTAAAAATTTTCTATTCTAATTAATCTCCCAAGCTTTCAAAACCTAACTCTAATGAGTAACATGTTACTGGTTCAAGTATTTTTACTGGTTTAGGGCTGGAAAAAGACCTCAAAATTCATTTGATACCAATATTATCATTAAACAGCAACATAAAACAAAGCATGGCTTTAACCCTCCATGATTCAAAGATCATCTCTTGGAAAAAAATTATGAATGTTGAAGACTTAACTGTGATTTCTAGGTTTATCTTCCTAAAACACCACTTTGACTATATAATGGTATCATTTTCTGATCAAAAAAATATCCTCAGTAGGTTCCCATGTAAGACTCTCTATAATCACCCCCACCTCATCTTTACTGAGCACCTACCTCCTATCCAACTATCTTATCTACTCTACAATGAAATCCCTTTGACCTCCTTACTCTTCAGTGAACCTGTGGCTCCCATTCTTGCCTCCATGGTTCTGCTCATATTCTTCTTCTGAAATTACCTTCCCATCTCCCACACCTCAGAACTCCTGTATGACTATGAAAAACATTCAGTTTTTCCTCTTCTGCAAAGCCTTCTTCAAGTACTCTTACATATTTCTTATTGCCTAAAGGACTTAGGTCCTTATAGTCAAAACTGTGGTTTTTCTAGTAGTTATGTAGAGATGTGAGAGTTGGACAATAAAGAAGACTGAGTGCCAAAGAATTGGTATTTTTGAATTGCGATGCTGGAGAAGCCTCTTGAGAGTCCCTTGGACTGCAAGGAGATCCAAATCAGTCAATCCTAAAGTTAGTCAACCCTGCATATTCACTGGAAAGACTGATGCTACAGCTGAAGCTCCACTACTTTGGCCACCTGATGTGAAGTGCCGACTAATTGGAAAAGACCTTGATCCTGGGAAAGATTGATGGCAAAAGGAGTAGAGGGTGGCACAGGTTAGATAGCATTACCAACTCAATGGACATGAACTTGAGCAAACTCCAGGAGATAGTGGAGGACAGGGAAGTCTGGCATGCTGTAGTCCATGGGGTTGCAAAGAGTCGGACATGACTTAGCGACTGCACAATAAGGGACTTAGCCTTAGAGATGTATGGGACTTCATCTATTTTGAAATTTTGTCCAACAGTTCCATTTAACAGGTGGATAAACCAAGGCTCAGAGAGGGCAAGGAGCCATTCACTCACATAATCAGTCGACAAGAGCTAACACCCCGAATCCCAGATTTCCCTACTCCCAAATAAGTGTATTCATTCTATAAGGACCTGTCCTGTTTATTATTTGTGTTATTCATGGATGTATCACCATGATCTTATAACAGTACCTGATACATAATAGTCACTCAATAAATACTCATCAAATGATGGAATTAGGAGATCTTCTCTGACCACCTATCTAAAATTTCAAATACCCTCTGATACTTCTTACCCCCACCTTTGATTTTTCATTCTAAGACTCAAGAGTATCTTGTGGTATATGTATTTTATTTCTTGTCTGCTTTCTCCCACTAAAATTCTCCTATGAGAACAAGGGTTTTTGTCAATCATGTTCCCTGATGTAACCAACTCCAGCACCTAGACCAGGGCTGGGCATGTAGTTAGTACTTACTCAATTTCTTGAATGAATGAATACTAAAACACTTTACAATATTTTCTGCTGTTAAATGTTTCCTGAGCCTGCCTCGTTTCCCTAAAGAGACCATGTCTTAGACCTCCCTCTGTGTTGCCTACATCACTGGTTCTCAAAGTGTGGTCTCCAGATCAGCAACATCAGCATAAATTGGGAACTTGTTAGAAATGCAATATTTTGGATCCCACCCCATGCCTAGTAAGTCAGAAGCTCTGGGGTGGGGGTCATTGATCTGGTACACATCAGATGCTCAGTTTATGCACTGAATTGAACTTCAGTAAAACATACAGAATTAAGTGCTTATCCAATAGCATACTTACCTCTTCCTGGTTATTCCATGTCTGAGTAAAAATGGCAGACAAAGACCACATGCAGACTCTTTGGAAACCATAATTAACCTTGTAAAAGTGAAGATGCTTTCACCTTTGTTTATATCAAAAAATAATGCCCAAGTCACAATGGCCATCATTAAAAAGTCTACAAATATTAAATGCTGGAGAGGATGTGGAGAAAAGGGAACCCTCTTATCCAGTTGATGGGAATGTAAATTGGTGCAGCCACTATAAAAACCAGTATGGAGGTTCCTCAAAAAACTAAAAATATAGTCACCATATGATCCAGCAATCTCACTCCTGGGCATTTACCTAGATAAAGCTATAATTTGAGAAGATACATGAAACACTATGTTCATAGCAGCACTATTTACAACAGTCAAGACATGGAAACAACCTAAATGTCCATCGACAGATGAATGGATAAAGAAGATGAGGTACGTATATGCAATGGAATACTACTCAGTCATAAAATAAGAATGAACTCATGCCATTTGTGGTAACATGGATGGACCTAGAGATTATCACACTAAGCAAAATAAGTCAGAAAGAGGAAGACAGTTACCATACGGTATCACTGTCATGTGGAATCTAAAATGCAACACAAATGAACATATTTATGAAACAGAAATAGATTCACAGACAGGGAACAGACTTGTGGTTGCCAAAGCGGAGGGGGCTAGGGGACAGAGAGATTGGGATTTTGAGATTAGCAGATACAAACAGTATATATAGGATGGATAAACAACAAAGTTCTACTGTATAACATGGGGTACTATATCCAATACCCTAAGACAAACCATGAAAAGAATGTGAAAAGGAATATGTGCTGTGCTGTGCTTAGTTGCTCAGTCATGTCCGACTCTTTGTGACTCTATGGACTGTAGCCTGCCAGACTCCTCTGCCCATGGGATTCTCCAGGCAAGAATACTGGAGTGGGTTCCTCTTCCAGTGGATCTTCCAAACCCAGGGATTGAATCCAGGTCTCCTGCACCGCAGGTGGATTCTTTACCATCTGAGCCACGACTATAACTGAATCACTTTGCTGTATAGCAGAAATTAACACAACATTGTAAATCAACTGTACTTCAATAACATTTTTAAAAAAGAAACAAGTAACTCCCCAAAGTCAGTTAACATATTTCAAATGCTTCTTGGGTAGAGAACTTGATACTAAGTCAGAAGGAGAAGGGAAATCAGGGCTGGACCCTTCCCTCAAGACATTTACAACCTGTTTGGAGGTGACAGGTAACCAATATGGAAATCAGATGAGCCTAAACACACAGAGTAACAGCTGGAAAGGCAAATGGAATATATATGCTTAGGAGATATCAACTGTGTGGAGTGAACAGTCAGATGTAACCATGGAAACCATCCCCAAAGAATTGTTAAGTCATGTTTTTAGAAGTAGATATTGTAGGGTATAAGGGCTTCCCTGATGGCTTAGAAGTAAAGAATCCGCCTGCAATGCATTGATCCCTGGGTCAGGAAGATCCCCTGGAGAAGGAAAGGGCAACTCACTCCAGTATTCTTAGCTGGGAAACCCCATGGACAGAGGAGTCTGGCAGGCTACAGTCCATGGGATCACAAAAGAGTCAGACCTGACTGAGCAACTAAACACAACAACTGCAGGTTATAAACAGTCACATGGGCAGAAGGGACCTGGCATTTGCAAAGGACTGGAGTTTTGGAAATAGAAAGTCACATAGTGGACACAGCAAGCAAGGTGTGGCTTGAGTGGAAGCTTCAGAAATGAAACAAGAGAAATGGGGCTGGTGGAGAGAAAGAAAAGGAGGGAGAAAGGGGGATGGGTTGTTGAGATAACAGGGTTGTAAATAATTCTCGTGAAACTTCGAAAAGAGACTAAAGAATTCACATTTGATCGTGTTATCAATTTTTAGGTAGAGGTGCCTATGGTAAAAGTAATATTTGTGGAAGCTTATCCCGGCAAGGGGGTGTTGACTGGTTGGGAAGCAATTAGAATCTGGGAGGCCAACCAGGAGACTGTTGTAGTAATATGTAATAGGCCATGAGAATTGAGAAAACAGCAAAGAAGGGGTGAATCATACTACTGCAGATAACATGTAAATGATAAGACCCTGAGGGAAGATTTGATAATGGAAGAGGAAGGCAAAGGAGAAAGTATAAAATGACTCTAGGGTTGCAAGTCAGGAGAGCTGGGGTATGACACTGCTCTTGACAGTGACTGAGTGGGGATGCACTTGGATTTACTTGTTACATTTTAGCTGGCAGTGGTGGGTCAAAGTTATGTCCTGAGCCAAATGAAAATATGGGACCAGAGAGAAGATTTGAAACCAGGAAAGATTTGCCAGCAAAATGGCAAAACAAAATGTAAATGCTATAGTAGGTGGTTTCAAGCCAAACTGAAGCAGCCAAGAGAACAAATTACAAAAGGAAAATGAGAGAGTAGCTCCCCTCATCATACGCCCTTTTTAAATGTAGATTTAATGATTGGTATTGACATGAAATGCTTATTCAGTATGACCTTCTAAGAAGTTCAAGTTATTACATTTAGACCCTAGAGTCTTAAAAAGGCTTTTAAAAAGTGTCTTTAAATACTTAATAGCCCAGACAGAATCTTAAAGCAATATAGAAGCATACAGTCCCTGTTAAATAAGCAGAGAGGCAAGATGGCAAAGTAATGAGACAAGTCAATTATCACGCAGACTATTTACGCTGTAATACAAGTTCAGATAAATGTGGCATAACCACCTAAGCATTTGCAGACAGTTATGTGTACCTAAAATTGAATGATTTCACTTCATTTAAAACTACTGGAGCCATTACTTGTGTGTGTGTGTGTGTGTGTGTGTGTGTGTGTGTGTGCATGTCTGTATTCTCAAGTAGGAACTACAAACTACTGGTATTTTTGTTGCCTGTGAGCTTTCAAAATCTTCAAAATGGCATTCTCTAAGCTAGAATGCTCTACTGTTGTTGCTATTTAGCTGCTCAGTCATGTCCGACTCTTTTGCAACCCCATGGACTGAAGCCCACCAGGCTCCTCTGTCCATGGGATTCTCCAGGTCAAGAATACTGGAGTGGGTTGCCATCCCTTTCTCCAAGCGATCTTCCTAACTCAGGAATCAACCCTCGTCTCCTACTTGGCAGGCGGATTCTTTACCACTGAGCTACTTGGGAAGCCCAGAATGTTCTATAAGTAGCCCCTAAAGGTTTCAACATTTTAATTATTCTACATATGAAACATAGCTAAATAGTTAAATTTGAATTATCTTCTTAGATGTTCACATCAGTGGTGTTTTAGACTGGGGTGGGGTCTATCTAGAGAGCTGAAAATAGGTTTGTCCATTTACAATCTTAAATGTTTCACCTTAGATGTATCTAAGAGACAAGGACGTAACAGAAAAAAGTAGGCACCAAAGCCCCCAAAAACCTATTTCTTTGCCTTTTTCCTTAATTCACCGGACAGATTATCTTGAGTGAGAGGAACCTTCTTTTTTCAGCCAAGGCTTTAAAAAAAAAACCAAAAAAAAAAAAAAAACCCAGTGATTCTAATGGAGACAGATGGATCCTAGTTAATTCCGAGAAGCACCAAGATGTAATTTTAACCAATTTTTAAAACCAAAATGAAAAACAACTCTAGTGTACTGTATGTCAAACAATATTCATTTAACCTTAAAAGCCACATGTGTTGTTTATTCAAACCTCAATTATACTCTGAGTGGTACCCTATGGAGATGGAATGGCTTGGCTTTCTGGTAATGAGAGAAATGGAGAACAAGCATTTGAAAAATGGTCAAGAGCTAGGCTAAAATTCAGACTGTTTATAACTCCCATTGCTCCTATTAATCTCTGATTGGCCAGAGCAGGTCACAGAAGTAAACCTTGTCTTCTCAAAAGGACTAAGTGTACAATGAGATTATGAGATACCCGTGAAGATAAACCTCAGACAGCAAAACTACGCCAGCATGTGGCCACTTCTGAACCACAGTCATCATAAATAGGGTGCCCATAGATTCTCATTTATCTGGGACAGCTCAGTTTTATATCTGTTTTGCTGGCAGGCATAATTGTCAAGATTGCTTCTTTCACTTTCAAAAGTTGTCTTGGTTTGGATGATAAATTCCATGGTTACTCTAATCATAAGGCAAATAGAAATTGTAAATGAATTTCCAAGACAAGGGGAAGTGATCTCCATGACAAGGAAAACTGATCTCTGTATTTTCTGAGGAACACGTTGAAATCAGCAGAATCAAGGCAAATAAGTAAGGGTTTTTGAGGAAAAGTGGGAGTGAGTAGAGGAAAAAAACTGATCATGAACTCTCCAGGTAACTATGTACCAGGTTCCCTAGTGGGCCACTTTATAGCCAGTGCTTAACACCCAAGCTGGAGATGAAAAAGAGAAAGGAAGCAGGTGACTTGGGGGCGTGGGGAGCTACTGCCAAATATCTAATTCTACAAATTTGTTGGCGAGGGAGCAAGTGTGCCCTAGTATCTCATAAGGTGGACAATCATTTATTAAAAAATTCTTAGTTTGTAATTAACAAACAATGGTGTGACAGTTTCAGGTGAACAGTGAAGGGGCTCAGCCATACATATACATATATCCATTCTCCCCCAAACCCCATTCCCATCCAGGCTGAGACATAACATTGAGCAGAGTTCCCTGTGCTATAGAGTAGGTCCTTGTTGGTTATCCATTTTAAGTATAGCAGTGTGCACATGCCCATCCTAAACTCCCTAACCATCCCTTCCCCCTACCCTCCCCCACTGGGAAGCATAAGCTCATTTTCTAAGTATATGAGTCTGTTTCTGTTTTGTAAATGAGTTCATTTGTATAATTTCTTTTTAGATTCCACATATGAGGGATGTCATATATCTGTCTTTCTTTGACTTACTTCACTCAGTATGACAATCTCTTTAAGTCCATCGATGTTGCATCAAATGGCATTATTTCATTCTTTGTAATGGCTGAGTAATATTCCACTGTATATGTACCACATCTTCTTTATCCATTACTCTTGGACAGTCTTTTTTTTTTTTTTTAAGAAAATACCTTGCTGTCAAATAAAGCACTTAATTGTTTGAGCTGTCAATTTTAAGCTCTCAGCACTTTAAACAAAATACCTGCTAGAGAAATACTAAGACACAGACAAGGAGGGAACTCCTGCCACCAGTGGCAAGCCAAATCAGAAGGGGAGTACAAAAGTATTATCCAGAAAAATCAGAAATGTCTGTTTTTTTAAAAAAATGTATTGTGAGAATGTGCAAATGTTTGCAGGAAGGCATCATAAAAGAGGGAATAATGAAACTTAGTTAGACATGGCCCATGACCTACATTCTGCTCTTTCAATGGAGATGTGGTTAAACAGATCAATGTTTATGGTTAGAAATGGGGTCTTTACATCCCAGGGTAGTCTCAATGACTCTTCTGGAAGTGTTTGTATATCTGGCCCTCTGGAGCAGAGAAATCACAAAGTCTGCTCCTCCCAGTAGCCTCAGACTTAAGAGTCCCTGAAGTTGCTTCACACCCTCAACCTGAGAGGCAGCATAGTAATAATGGCAAAGAAAACTGCCTGGAGTCAGACCGCCTGGGTCCAAATCCTGACTCTGCCCCTTCTCACCTGTGTGACTTTGAGCACATGAATGAACCTATCTGTGCTTCAGTTTCCTTCTTTATAAAATGGAGACAATAATATCTACCCATATGGTTGTGAGGATGAAATGAATTAGTATATGCAAAGAGCTTAGGACAGTGCCTGGCACACTGTGTTATATGTGTTAGCTATTATTCACCCTCCCTCTTTTTCCTATCCTTTCCCTCCATTTCTTCTTTCTTCTTCTTAAGAGTAGCCCACAGGTGGGGAAAACCCAACTTAAGGAACCTTCACAATGGCTCAGAGGGTAAAGAATCCACCTGCGATGCAGGAGACACAGGAGATGTGGGTTTGATCCTTGGGCCAGGAAGATTCCCTGGAGGAAAGCATGGCTACCCACTCCAGTATTATTGCCTGGAGAATCCCATGGACAGAGGAGCCTGGCAGGCTACAGTCTATGGGGTCGCAAAGAGTCAGACACAACTGAGTGACTAAGCACACACACACAAGTGTGCAATGCGTTTAACAAAAGAAAGAACCTGTATTTTTAAAAAAATGAAGCCTAACAGAGAAAATTTATGTCCACACATAGAAAGGAAATAATTTCATTTCTAAAGCCAAGGTCCTGGAGATACCAAAACATAAAAATGGCTGCAGACAGATTCCTTCAGCTCATTCCTTCTAAACTAATGATTAGATTCTCTCATCATTATGCTAGTACCCTCTCCCATTTCATCTTTATTTAGAAAAGGAATCTGCATTTTAATTAAACCTCTTTTTCTCTCTTTGCTTAAAGTAATGCATGAGAGGACAGATAACTGCTCCTATGGGAGGCAGTGCAAATTACATAGTCATAAAGTTGAGTGGTAAAAATTCAAGTACCCAAATAGAGTCCTGTGCTACCATCTTCAAAAATGGAAAATAACAAGCAGGATGGAAGAAGGAAACTTAGTGATCTGCCACTGTTTACTGCCTGGTCAACCTGGAAATGAAAAGCAATCAGTTCAGGGTCCTTCTTCTTTCCATGAATACCACTTTGGCTTCCTGGCCCCATCCAAAGAGGACTGGACTATCTGGTGGGAGCAGAAGACGTGGGTCTGATTTTAATAGCCAAAGACAAGGAAAAAGTCGATGGAGTCATTCCAGCTTAAACCAACTGGATAATTATATCAAATGTTCACTTTGCCTGGGCCATGGAGACCCGGACTTTATAAATTCTTACAGTTACAGTGTAGGTAGTGTTCGAATATGATTCCTCTGCCTAACATCACTCTTCTTTCTGATGTTTCTTTTTCCTCTGTTTATACTGTCAGTTAACAAATCAGATTAACTTTCACAAACGTTGGCGTCTAAGTGTTCACAAAGTCTATTCTAATGAGAGTAATGGGCATACCCAGTGATGTGTTTCTGAGCAGTCATGGTATATCCCTTGAAGCAGTCAGAAGGACAAGGCTGAAAGAAGAGTGGCTTTAACCACCCATGAAGAAATAATTGCTCTGAAATGCTTCACTGGGAATTTCTTATTTTTATTGTAGAACCAGACTCATATACACATGAAAAACCCTCCAGCCCAGCAACAGGATGGGGCATTATTGACCTTGACAGGATACCCCAGATGGCCAATTAGGAATCATCACTATTAATTTGTTAAACTCAGTATGAAAGTCAGTGCTGTCCCATCCCACTGTCTGAGGACTTTCTGTCTAAAAGAAACATTCTAGACATAAAAGACATGCCAAGAAGGAACATGATGACCTCAGAGGACTAGGAGTCCTGGGACTGTCAGCAAGGATGTGAAGATGAATTCTGACCACAGGGAATGGAGACAGAACAGAAACCACCTAAAAGTTTTCCATGGAAGAAGAGAGCATCCAGTTGGTGTTGAGAAGAAGAGGAGCAGTAGACAAGGATAGAAAATCTCTAAGATAGTCCCATGTTCATGAACATGAATGATTCACTTTTGAAAAGGAATTGCTAGTGGTGGTCAAACTCTTCTACCGCTATGAAAAGATCGAGTGTTTCAATACATTTTGAAGTTTAGGCAAGAACATACAATCTCAAAAATTATTGAGTTATTTTTTATTTTTTTAAAGCAGTGTTTTGCATTAGCAATGTTCCCTTCCTACCATTATGACCAGGAGATGGGAGTGTTTCTGCAGAAAATGTGGGCAAAAACAAAATGGGAGCCTGACTGATATGTAAGGATCTATATTTAGAGTTGTTATTTCCTCTTGTTTCCTTTGATTTTGAAAACTTTGAAAGTTTTGGTAGATTTTTATGATGTTAAAAAAATGAAATAGTTCACATACCACTTCCCTCAAGATCTCTGGGTTCAGCAAAGATGGCGTCTGAGGTGTAATTTTGCTGCTTTTTGGAAATAGAAATCAAGAGTCTTAGGTAAAATGGCAGATGTCTTGAACACTGACAAATTGCTTTTAAACAATTGCTTCCAGTTTCAGTTACCATGAAGGAGTTAGCAAAAATATCTCAATTTCATAAAAAGAGATTCAATTTTCACCTGGGCTAACTGGAGATTTATTGGATAAATGAGCTTGGGTTGAGTAAGTTGTAAGGTCAGTCATTTCTCCTGCCTCCCTAGGCAGGACTACACTTTGAGTGCTTGCCAAAAGCTTTACATAACTGTGGCTCTCTTTCCTCTTAGCAAATCCATCACAAGTTATATGCTTAGTACTATGCTAGGGGCAAAAGACGAAGAAGATGGTCCTTTCCTCATAGAACTTCTCAGTTGAGGAGCCAAGACCCATGAAACAGTGAATGTAATAATGTGAAAATATCAAAGTGTTAGTCACTCAGTCGTGTCCAACTCTTTGGCAACTCCATAGACTATAGCCCACCAGGCTCCTCTGTCCACGGAATTCTCCAGCCAAGAATACTGGAGTGGGTTTCCATTTTATTCTCCAGGGAAACTTCCTGACCCAGGGATCAAACCTGGGTCTCCTGCTGCTGCTCCTACAACCTGACCAAGCCCTGGAAGTGGTCAAAGAAGGAGACCAATGAGGACTAGAATGATCAGGTAAGGCTATTTAAATGAGATGCATGAAGCACTATTTACTGAAGCCAGAACACAGAAGCAACCTAGATGTCTATCAACAGACAAATGAATAAAGATGTGGTACAGATTATACAATGGAATATTACTCAGCCATAAAAAGAAATGAATTTCAGTTAGTTCTAGTGAGATGGATGAACCTAGACCCTATTATACAGAGTGAAATAAGTTAGAAAGAGAAAAATAAATATCATATATTAATGCATATATATGGAATCTAGAAAAACAGTATTGATGCAGGGAAGGAATGGAGACACAGATGTACAGAACAGACTTGTGGACACAAGTCCCCCACACAAGAGGGGGAGGGAGAGAGTGGGATGAATGGATAAAGTAGAATCAACATATATACACTATCATATCATGTATAAAATGCAGAGCTGGTGAGAAGTTGTTGTATAACACAGGGAGCCCATCCTGGTGCTCTGTGATGACCTAGAGGGGTGGGAGGGAGGGGAGGGAAGCTCAAGAGAGAGGGGATATATGTATAATTATGGCCCGTTCACGTCGTTGTATGGCAGAAACTAACACAACATTGTAAAAATTAAAATAATAATAATAAAAGAGCTATAACTTCAGCTGGGGTCTTGAAAGATGGGCAGGATCCTAATTGATAAAAGAGGGGTGGGAAACTCTTCCAAGCTTGTGGGGAGTAAGAGTTAAGAGAGGCACATAACAGGAGGTAGGATCAAGATGACAGCAGAGGAAGATCCTGAACTTATCTCTCATGAGCATACCAAAACTTCAACTACTTACAGAGCAACCACCTCTGAGAGTGACCTGAAGACTAGCAGAAGATATTTTCCACAACTGAAGATATAAACAAGGAGCCATGATGAGACAGTTAAGGAGGTGGAGATTGACATCTAGTCAGGACCCACACTCCTGGCAAGGTGGGAGGGATATAAACATGACTGTCCTCCTTGAGGAGCGAGGGGTCCAAGTTCCACATTGGACCCCTCAGCCCAGGAGTTGTGCACCAGGAAGAAGAGCAAAACAGCTGATTTTGAAAACCAGTGGGGTTTACATTCAGGACAGCTGGGGGGCTGACAGTGTGTTCAAAAACTCATTCACTCTGAGTAGTAGCAGAGAGCCAGGAAGCAACTGGGACTCCACTGGGAACACAGATGCTGGTGGCAGCCATTTCTGTAAGCTCATTCTACTGTGCTGACACTGGCACTGGGAGGCACCATTCTGGAATCCTCCCTCTAGCCTATTACCACTGGGGACTGCCCAATCTACCAGGGTACCCATAGCAGTCATGAGCCACCAGGTCCCACAACCAGCCATGCCTGGGGCCTGCCCTAACCACCCGTGTACCCATAGCATTAAACTCAAAATGTGTTAAATACTTAAATGTAAGACCTGATACCATAAAACTTTTAGAAGAAAACAGGCAGCATGCTGTTTGACATTAGTCTTAGCAGTATTTTTTGGATCAATCTTATTAGGCAAGAGGCTTCCTGGTGGCTCAGACAGTAAAGAATCTGCCTACAATGTGGGAGACCTGGGTTTAATCAACAAAAACCAAGGTAGACAAATGGAACCACACCAGATGAAAATGCTTTTGCATAGTGAAGGGAACCATCAACAAAAAGAAAAGGCACCTCCTGAATGGGAGAAGATCTTTGCAAATTATATATCTGCTAGGGGTTTAATATCCAAAATATATAAAGAACTCATATATCTCAATATCAAAAAATAATCTGATTAAGAAATGAGCAAGGGATCTGAATAGACATTTTTCCAAGGAAGACATACAGAAGGCCAATAGACACATGAAAAGATGCTCAGTATCACTAATCATTAGGGAAATTCAAATCAAACCACAATGAGAGATTACATTACATCTGTCAGACTGGCTATCATTAAAAAGACAAGAAACAGCAAATGTCAGCAAGGATGTGGAGAAAAGGAAATCCTTGTGCACTGTTAGTGTGAATGGAAATTGGTATAGCTGCTATGGAAAACAGGTTGGAGATTCCTCAAAAAATTAAAAATAGAGTTACCATACAATCCTGCAATTGCATGTCTGTGTATTTACCATAAGAAAATGAAAACAATTAATTAGACAAGATAACTCACCCTTAAGTTCATTGCAGCATTATTTACAATGGCAAGATATGGAAACAACTCAAATGTCCATTGACAGATGAAGAGGTAATGAAAACATGATATATATACACAATAGAATATTATTCAGCCATAAAAAGAATGAAATCTTTCCATTTTTTGTGACAACACAGATGGACCTTCAGGGTGTTGTACTAAGTGAAAAGAGCCAGACAGAGCCATACAAAGGCGGTATGATCTCTTCTATGTGAAATCTAAAACACAAGACAACAAAACAGAAGCTAACCCATACATACATAGAACAAACTAGTGGTGACCAGGATGGAGAGGGGGTGGTGGGGTATGAGTGAAATAGGCAAAGGGAATGAAGGGGTACAAACTTTCAGTTACAGAATAAGTCACAGAGATATAATGTACCACATAGGGAATACAGTCAATAATATTGTAATAATTTTGCATGGTGATAGATGGTTACTATTTTGGTGATCAATGCATAATGTATATGAATGTTGAACACTTAGAAACAAATATAATATTGCATGTAAAACAGAGAGGCATATAACAGGGCTGAAGGTGGGGAGGACATGGCATATTATAAAAAGAGAAGTGCCAGTCTAGAGGAGAAAGTTTGTGTTGGTGCTGAAGAAATGAGGATGGGTAGTGAGTTAAGGAAGAGTCCGACTGTTTGACAGAGGACCTTTAAAAACAAGCTGCAGAACTTAGATTAGATAATATGGTAAGGAATGGTAAACATGGAACAACATAATCAAGTAGTTCCTTAAGAAGTGAAGTCTGAACTTGAGTATATGCAGCAGGTACAATGCAAGAAGGACAGTATAGATACTTCTATGAAATAGGGTAAATAGGGTGGCTGGTTTCATGGTGGGATCAGAAGTCACGGATTCTAGGAGGATAGGACTGCCTCCAGTTACACCCAGAACTTTTGAGTCAATTCTCCCAAACCCTGGGGTTACAGAGAGCGAAGAGGAATATGGTGTGAGTTGAGGCCAGAGAGATGGTCTTGAGTCTTCCTTCACCTCCCTGAGTAGATCAGCCTCTGTCAATTATTGGCTTTTATAACACCTTTCCTTCATAGCATGTGGCATGATTATGATTTCATATTTACTTGTCTCAATATTTGATACATGTCTATCTTCCTCATTAAATTCTACGAGGGCTGGTTCCATGCCTGTTTTGTTCACCATATCTCCAGTACCCACACAGTGCCAGGTACTTAGTGGTTGCAAAACAAATGTTTGTTGAATGAAAGAAGGTATATATTTATACTTGGGCTACTCTAAGCCTAGAAAGGGGCTTCCCAAGTGGTGCTAGTGGTAAAGAGCCCACCTGCCAGTGCAGGAGACATGAGACGTGGGTTTGATCCCTGGGTCCGGAAGATCCCCTTGGAGGAGGGCACAGCAATCCACTCCAGTATTCTTGCCTGGAGAAGCCCATGTACAGAGGAGCCTGGTGGGCTACAGTCCATAGGGTCACACAGAGTCAGGCAGGACTGAAGCGACTTAGCATGTATGCACGCAAGTGCTACATATGTACACCATCTACCAAATGTAGATGCCTCTCAAAATGCCAATAGCTTACCCCAAATATGTCTCCCTTGCTTAATGTCCAAGAACATAGCCTTCCCCTTTGCTTCGGCAAGATAGGCAGAAGACAGGAAGCAGAAATGATAAATGGTGGAAAGAAGCTGGGACTGGGTTTGGGTTTAAGGCCTGCCTACCCAGAATGTGGCCATGGTACAGTCTCTGCCGAGTCTTTTTTCCTGCTGATAAAGTTTCCCTTAAGGTTCCAGTGGCTGGGTGCACTATGCTTCCAGTTTAGATGAGGTTTGCTGAAGTGCCAGCAATGACACACCCTGCCAACACTCTCCTGACTGTCCTAGCCTCAAAGACAAGTCTAAACAACTGAGACTGGGGTTGAGATTCAATCCATGGCTAAGATTGCTGTCTGACCCAGGAAGAAAGGCACACATTAGTGTTTGGTGACAGTGCAGAGACTATTTCAATGGGGCCTTTTATATTAAGGTTTGCAAGTTCAGCGCTCAAAAGGTTATTTCTTCTGCAGTATTTTGCCTGCAATTAGGGCAGCCAGCATAGAAGAGAAATGTGTCTGGGTTCCCTGCTGAATGAGTAATATGCTTACACAAGGTATACCTTTGTAAAAACATCGTTTCAACAGAAAAAAAATAACTAGGTGCTTCAAAAATTAGAACTTCAAAGGAGATTCAATCACATTACATACAACTGAAAGATGTAAAGACATTAAAGACAGAGAAAAAAGCATCAATTTTATGAAAGTGTAAGATTTACTCTTGAGAGGGGAAGATGAAAGAGAATGGTTTATTTAGGCTGGAGAAGAGATGGCAAAGAGAGAACTTCATGAATTGTCAAGTATGTGAAGGGGCAGTACACGATCAGTAACAACTAGCCTTTATCTGTTACTTCGGAGGACATAACAAAAAGAAAAGAAATTTAAATCATGACAAGAGAGCCATTGAGAAGATAGTTAGTCCCAGGATCTGTTGCCATGAGAAGGACTAGAAATAAACTTCTGTATATATAAATTAAGGAAATAAAAAGGCAAGACTATCGGAGATAGCTAAGGTGCAATTCTACTTAACCCCAGGGTAATAAATATAGTCATAATGCACACATACATCACTTATTAACTTAATAACTCTTTACTGGACTTTCTCTTAGCCTTCTGTCATCTCAGTTAATTTTTACAACCTTTCTGTTGGTTGTAGGTATTATAATTAGCATTTACACAGCTGAGAGATTCAAGGTCCTGAATGGTTGTCTTGCCCAAGATAAAATTACTAGTTGACTGTAGCTCTGCCATGTCAAAACTATGTCCTCTGACTTCAGAGCCTATCTGCATTGTGCTCTATTGCCTCTTGGATGCAATAATACATCTTCTTGCACTTCCCTTTCTTTTATCAATTGTTCTTCAGTTTAGATTATTTTCCCCAAACAAAATCACCTTAGCCTAACAACTGGATTATAGCAATTAGCTGGTTATATTAGTAACCACGTGTACACCTCTGCTAAAAATGGACTCTCTTGGGTGTGCAGAAAAGGGAACCCTTGTATACTATGGATGAAAATGCAAACTGGTACAGCCACTAGGGAAAACATTAGGGAGGTTCCTTAAAAAATCTAAAAGTAGAGCTGCCATATGATCCAGAAATTCCATTCCCAGGCATATATCCAGAAAAGAGAAAAACTCTAATTTGAAAAGATGCATACACCCCAACGTACATAGCAGCACTATTTATAATAGCCAAGACATGGAAGCAACCCAAGTGCCCACTGACAGATGATTGGTTTAAGAATATGTGATATATACACATATATATAATAGAATATTACTCAGCCATAAGAAAGAATAAAATATTGCTATTTGCAGCAATGTGGATGGACCTAGAGATTATCATACTAAGTGAAGTAAGTCCAACAAAGACAAATATTATATGGTATTATTTATACATGGAACCTAAAAAATAAAAATGAATCTATATACAAAACAGAAACAGACTCAAAAACATAGAAAACAAACTTATAGTTACCAAAGGGGAAAAGCTTGGGGAAGGGATAAATTAAAGAGTATGGGATTAACAGATATAAACTAGTATACATAGAGTAGATAAGAAACAAGAATTTACTACATAGCATGGGAAACTATATTCAGTATCTTTAATAACAACCTATGATGGAAAATAATCTGAAAATTACATATATATATGTATAATTAACTGGATCATTTTATTGTACATCTGAAACTAATACTGTACATAAACCATACTTCAATTTTTAAAAATGGACTCTCTTCTCTTTGGAGTGGACTCAAGCTGGGATGAAGATGGGAAAGGAGGTAAGGAACAAAACAGTCTTTCCTGGCTGAAAGTTCATAGCTGTACTGAGGGACAGTACACACACTGTGAGAAACAGGTATGGAAAGATCCAGCACCTTATTGAAGCACAAATTAAATTAGGCTGCAACTAAATTCATGCTGACTTGTAAAGGCTGGTGCAAAGAGCATAGTAAAAAAGATGAGCCTGTATGGATACTAAGAATAAGGTCATTTCTTTCTAAGAGAAATATTAATTATAGTGTGCTAACGTAAGGTAGGGAATAAAAAACAATATGAGGGATCAGCTAATTTCCTATTGACCATGAATGAATGTAAAGCCAGTAACATCACCATAGTCAGTCAGCAATTCAGAGGAAGAAAAAACAAAAACAATATCTCATTTTTGTTGTTGCTGTTTAGTTGCTACGTCATGTCTGACTCTTTGCGACCCCATGTACTGTAGCCCACCAGGCTCCTCTGTCTATGGGATTTCCCAGGCAAGAATACTGGAGTGGGTTGCCATTTCCTTTTCCAGGGGATCTTCCCAACCCAGGGATCGAACCTGCATCTCCTGCATTGACAGACAGATACTTTACCACTGAGCCACCAGGGAAGACCAACATCTTATTTTAGTAGCATCTAATTCCAACCATGATTAACTTTCTGGCAACATTTCCAAGCTAGTGTGTCTTCATTCAAACAACACCTACTCTGTGCCTAGTGCAGTGGGGGAAAAAAGATGAGCCCAAAATAGTTACTGCCTTGAGGAACACATATTGGTAGGAATGATAAGTCATGGGCACATATAATAAAAGACAAAAGGTGCTAAGGTGATAAATGCTACTGGAGAAGCACAGGTGAGGTCCTGAAAAGTCCTAGAGAGGAGGGAGTTTAGTCCTAATCTACAGGATTAAAAAAAAAAAATCATGGAGGAGGTAGCGTTCGAGCCAGCCTCTGAAGGAGAAGCAGGATTTAGGGGTGGAGAAACTGGAATGAAGGTGGGAAGGCAAAGAAGAAAGAAAGACCCTCCCACTAGTATTTATCCAAATCAAAACCACAGTGAAGTATCACCTCACATGTGTCAGAATGGCCATCATCAAAAAGGTCTAATAAATGTTGGAGAGGGTGCAGAGAAAAGGGAATGCCTCTACACTGTTGATGGGAATGTAAACTGGTACAGCCACTGGGAAGAACAGTATGAAGGTTCCTTAAAAAACTAGAAATAGAGTTACCATATGATCCAGCAATCCTACTCCTGGGCATATATCCAGAAAAGAGAAAACTCTATTTCAAAAAGATATATGCACCCCAATGTTCATAGCAGCACTGTTTATAATAGCCAAGACATGGAAGCAATCCAAAAATCCATCAATTGAGGAATGGATAAAGAAGATGTGGGACAGATATACAATGGAATATTAGTCATAAAAAAGAGTGAAATAATGCCATTGCCAGCAACATTGATGGACCTAGAGATTATCCTCTATGAGTGAAGTAACTCAGACAGAGAAAGACAAATATGATATCGCCTACATGCATAATCTAAAAAAATGATACAAATGAACTATTTACAAAACAGAAACAAACTCAGAGAACAAACTTGTGGTTACTGGGGTTGGGGGGAGGATGGGGGAATGAATAGATTAGAAGTTTTTGACTGACATGTACACACTGCTATATTTAAAATGGATAACCAAAAGGACTACTGCATAGCACAGGGAACTCTGCTCAATACTCCATAATGACCTAAATGGGAAAAGAATTTGAAAAAGAATAGATACATGTATAACTTAATCTCTTTGCTGTATACCTGAAACTAACACAACACTGTTAATCAACTCTACCCCAATATAAAATAAAAAAGTAAACAAAACAAAATAAACAAAAAAGACAAATGTGACCTGAGGACTACCTATGTTAGCATCTGAGGAGGCTGCATTTGAGCTAGGGCTTCAGGAGTAGGCAGGATTTTCACAGGTGAAATCAGAGGGAAAGGATTTTCTAGAGACAGGAAACATTCTCTCCTTTCAAGTCTTACTGTACATGTTGTATAGATATAACTAAGGGAGCCATTTTGTCTCCTTTTCTTCCCAGCCTTATCGTGAAATGGCTGCTGCTCATTCACCCCAAACTGGCTTACCATATGGCTGGGATTAGATGCTCTGACCAATCAGAGACTGACAGTGGTTACTCTTCTGTTGGTTTACTAAGGTTTCAAACTTTTAAGATGATCAATTTAAGTGTGCCAAATTCAGATGTAAAACCACCATTTCAGGCCACCCCCAGTCATCCATATTATTGTAGGGATGGTTTCTCAAAGCAAAAGTCTATGGGCCACCTGCATCAGAATGGATGATGAGGCCAGTTTAAAAGCACATCCCAGGGCTCCTCCCCAAGGCCACCGAAACAGAATCTCTGTGATTGTGGTCCAGGGAGGTGAATTTCAACGACTTCTCCGGTAATTCTAAGCACACTAAAGTTCGAAAGATATTGAGGGGCTGAGGAGAGAGCAAAGGCACAAAAATGAGAGAACAGAAGAACAATGTGGGGAGAACCCGAGGTGCAAGAATGCAAGCATGTGGACCTATAAAGGTAACTCAGAAGACCTTCACTGTCAGAGTCAGGGGTGGACACATTCTGCAGGCACCAGGGAGCCATTCCTTTCAGTGGCAGAGTGGGGTGGTTAGGAGCCTAGAGTCCGGAGCCAGACTTCCACGATTCAGATCTTAGCTCTTTGACTCACTAGCTATATAACCCTGAACAAGGATCTTAACCTCTTTCTGCCTCAGTTTCATCATCTGTAAAATGATGTTAATAATCATACCCCCCCATGGGGTTGTCATGAGATTAAATGAGTTCATATCTGTAAAGTGCATAGAACTGCGACTGGCATAGAGTAAGTACAATGTGTGTCAGCATAAAGACTTCTGAGTAGGGATGTAGCACAGTTAAGGCTATCTCTTTGAAAGATTAAGCTGGCAGTAATGTATGGAAAGGCTTCCCTGATAGCTCAGCTGGTAAAGAATCCTCCTGCAATGCAGGAGACCCCGGTTCAATTCCTGGGTCGGGACGATCCACTGGAGAAGGGATAGGCTACCCACTCCAGTATTCTTGGGCTACCCTGGTGGCTCAGCTGGTAAAGAATCCACCTGCAATACAGGAGACCTAGGTTCAATCCCTGGTTTGGGAAGATCCCATGGAGAAGGGAAAGGCTACTCACTCCAGTATTCTGGGCTGGAGAATTCCATGGACTGTATGGGGATGCAAAGAGTCTGACCTGACTGAGTGACTTTCACTTTCAACATATGGGAGTCAACCACCCATTTGCTACCAGCAAATCCTATCATATTTTCCCTCTATTTCAGTGGCTGTCAACCTTGGCTGCACATTGGAATCACCTCCTTCACCCCTCTTTCCCCTTACCAAGGTATGGTATTCCAATATGCACCTACAGCCAAGAACCAGTGTTCTAAATATACAGTCATCCCTTGGTATCTTCAGGGCATTGGTTCCAAAGGACCCTTGCAGATACCAAAATGCAAGGATGCTCAAGTCCCTTATATAAAGTGGCATAGTATTTGCATATAGCCTACACACACACTCCCATACACTTTAAATCATCTCTAGATTATTTTTAATACCTAAGTATTAGAAGTTGGGACTACAATGTAAATGCCATGTAAATGGTTGGCAGCACACGGCAAATTCAAGTTTTGCTTTTTGGAACTTTCTGGATTTATTTTTTTCTCCAATATGTTCAGACCATGGTTAGTTAAATCTGAGGATTCAGCACTTGCTTAATTTCAAATTTGTTCAGTATTCATTATTGAGTCCTTACTTTATGGAAGACAGTGTCCTAGGTCCTTTTCCTGCATTATCTCATTTAAACTTAACAACAGTTTGGAGGTTGGTGCTAACATAATCCTCACTGTAAAGACTGCTAGAAAGGTGAGTACATACATGGCTCATGATCACCCAGCTTGAAAGTAGCAGGACTGGGATTAGAATCAAGGCAGCCTGGCTCCAGAAGACCCTAGTCTGAACCACTACTCTATACTGTGTCCCCCGCCCTGAATCTTGGCCTGTCATACCAAAGAGACTGCTACATCCATCCTCTTGGTCTCTCTACTTGTCTTCTTTCCTTCCTCCAATCTAGTCTGGACACAAGAACCAGTGAGATCTTTTAAGACATCAACTGGATCACATCATGTCTCCTGCACAACTTTCCAGTGGCTTCCCAATGCACTTCAAAATGGAAATCCAAACTTGTTACCATGACCTTGAAGGTCCTGCATCATCTGACTCCTGTTCACCTCTCCAGTCTCACCAAATGTCAGTTATGATCACAATCACTATATTCCTACCACACTGGTCCCAAGCTTGTTAAATGCTCTAAGCTCTTCCTTGCCTGGTCCTTTGAACTTTCTTTTCTTTCTGCTTGGTATGCTCTTCCCCCAGGACCTTTGCATGGATGACTCCTTTTCATCTTTCAAGTCTGAGTTTAAATGTCATCTCAGAGAAGCCTTTTCAACAACTCAACTAAATGCCTTCACCTCTTATTTTCTATCTCAATCCCTTGTTTATTTACTTTACAGTACATACATTGTTTATATTTAGATATTTGCTTGTTTGTTTATTGTATTCTCTGGTAAAATGTGGGTTCCACAAGGGCAAAGAACATACCCTGGCTGCTACATATGCCACATATGGTTATATAGGTTGTGTCCTGCATAAGGGTGCCTCAGCTAAGGAGGTATATTCACAAGGATTTTCTGGCAAATGGCAAGTCAAGTATCTTAAGTAAGGTGATCCTTTTTATAATTCACATGAAGATGCCATACAGTCTAGCAGCGCCCTGTATGTCTACTATGTTTACCATTATGTATCCAGCTTCTAACACAGTGCCGAGCATACAGTAGATGTTCAATGAGCATGTTAACTGGATGGAAGGGAAGAAGACAAAATTAGGGAAAGTGGGAAAAGGGGGGATATAAAGGACTGCTGATAGACTTGGTGATCTGAGAAGAGGCAATAAAGGAGAAGTTAAAGGTAATGCTGTTTGATCTTGGAAACCTAAAGAATAAAAAGAGTACCATCATCAAAGAAATGAAACTCAAAGAAGAAAAAACCAACTTTGAGAAGATGACAATTCCATTTTGAATATAATTTCAGAAGATGATGCACTCCATTTTGCTGTTATTGAGTCTGTCAGCATTTTACTGTGGGATTTTAAAAATACCCCTACCTTTGCCCAGCATAATCTTCAAAATGGTCACATTAGTGCTTTGGGGGGCCAAGTCTTCCTGTTAAGGCTGTGTATGATCAAGGGTGAAACAGATCACCAGCCCAGGTTGGATGCATGAGACAAGTACTCAGGGCTGGTGCACTGGGAAGACCCAGAGGGATGGGATGGGGAGGGAGGCGGGAGGGGGGATCGGGATGGGGAACACATGTAAATCCATGGCTGATTCATATCAGTGTATGGCAAAAACCACTACAATATTGTAAAGTAATTAGCCTCCAACTAATAAAAATAAATGGAAAAAAAAAGGCTGTGTATGGAAAAGCCCTATGTTTTACAATACAATAATGGAGGGGCCAAGCTAGATGAATCTCACCCCTCTCCCCTTGCTGTGCCACAGTGCAGTTTCTTTCAGGTAGTGACCCTTAAAAGCAATGCTTTTTTTTCCTTTTGTGATTGAAAGCACCCTTAATATTTAAGGCTAGCATAGAAAATTCCCTTTTGCTAGAACACTGGACAGGTATTTCCCTCTTCTAAATCCTGCTACTCAGCATAGTAGCACCTGGGGTCTTGGGATATAGGATACCTACCTCTGCACACCCGGCAGCAGGAATCTGGAACAGAGACTGGGAAAGCACAGGTTAACTTGGGGCAAGTCTTGAGACCACAGTACACATTGCCCTCCTGCTGGGGAGAAACAGAATTAAGGTCAGAAGGAGCTGAAGTACATGTAAAGGCTTTAGCTCAGTACCTGGGATGAGTAGGGGTTCAAACATAATACATCCCTTCCCCCTGCTCTTCATCAGTCAGTCCCAGGCACTTCCTAAATTCTATGATGCGCTTATTTTTTTCCCATTTATTATTTCTCCATGCCAGAGACTAGGTCACAGAAGAGATGGCAATCCTCATCAGGCACCCTGGTCTAAGATAGAACAAAGTATCAGATTCTATCTATTACATTCTCTGGGCCACACAATTAGATGGTGATGTAATCAGTATACCTTATTCATGAAGTATACAATTCTTTGGACAAGTAATGTCACCAGAATCATTATGATCAAGCATTTTTCAAGAGATTTTTCTTTGCAGGGCAAAGAACTATCTCGTTAACAGAATATTTCAGAGATGGGAACCAAGAGACACCCCATTTTCCTGTGAATTGGACTGATACTGCTAGATGGTGCCAGTGGCTTTTCCACCCATAGCATTTCCAAGGCATCAAATAACTGAGTTCTTCAGATGAAGGCTCTTGTGGTATAATGACTGTGAACAGAAGTACAGATCAAGATCATCAGCTCATCTTTGTCCTAAAGATTTAAGACAAGGATATGGCTGGGTCCAACCTTTTCAACAGAGATGATCAGGGTTGATGAAGATCAGGGAGGCTTACAACTTAGATGCAATTCACCATCTTTCAATCAAGTACCCTACAATGTAGGCTCAAACTAAAGGTATGTGTATGGAAGAGCTCTTATGTGGGTGAACGTGAACGTGAAGTCGCTCCTCCGTCCATGGGATTCTCCAAGCAAGAATACTGGAGTGGGTTGCCATTTCCTTCTCCAGAGGATCTTCCCGACCCAGGGATCGAACCAGGGTCTCCCGCATTGCAGGCAGATGCTTTAACTTCTGAGCCACCAGGAAAATCCTAATGTGGGTAGAGGATATTAAAATACAGGGTCTTACCGAGCAGCTGCACTGGGTGCACTGGTTGGGTTGCCGGTTCTGAAAGAGCCCTTCAGCCATGAACAGCTCACCATGTTGGTAAGTGGTCCCATTGTATTCACACGACTTGCTGGTCACTTTATTGTTCGCTGGGGGTAAGGAGTCTTCTGGGACAGGGTGGAAAAAAACCACACCAAGTATTGGCATCATTGCAAAGAATTTCACAAATCCCCAGACAAACAGCAGGTGGGGCTGTACCACATAGAAGGAGTTAAAAATAGTCCCTGATTCAGGGGCTGATGACTTCGATAATATTAAAGCAGCCAGACAGGAATAACAACTAACATGACCAACCATCCAAGCCTTCACTTGTTGGGCATCTATTGAGCACCTACTATGTACCAGGCACTGTGATAGGCACTAGGCAGAGATTAGTGAAGAAAGACAAGGCTGCTGCCATGATGCAGCTACCAGTCTTAGACGAAGAAGGTATTAACTTGTCTCAAGGAAGGGAGTCTTTTCAGGTGAGGAACCACCTATTATAACTACCCTGGTAACTTTACCGTCCCCCATGTTTTATTACACTTGGCATATGCTTGTTCCAGCCTCTGGAGTCTGCTTGTTTTCAATCCCTCCACCAAGATGGCCCCCTTCCTCCTCCTCTTTTCTATCTACTGAAGTCCTATCTGATTTTGAAGGACCAGCACAAGTTCCCTTTTCTTGAACAAGTGCCCAGATTAAACTAATCATCAGTGTACAGATTAACAATAGATACAAGCAGAACTTGAAAAGTACTTGCTGTGGCATAGTGGGGGAAGAGAAATAAGGAGAATTGTGTGTTTCATGACGAGGAAGCTTAGAGAGTTAGACCATTCTGGGACCCTCCTACACTGTTGGTGGGAATGTAAATTGGTACACCCACTATGGAGAACAGTATGGAGGTTCCTTAAAAACTAAAATCAGAGTTGTCACATGATCCAGCAATCCCACTCCTGGGCATATATCCAGAGAAAACTATAATTCAAAAAGAACATTGTACTCCAATATTCATAGCAGCACTATTTACAATAGCCAAGATATGCAGGTAACATAAGTGTCCATCAACATAAATAAGATAAATAAGATGTGGTACTGAGCAAGCCAAAAAATAAAAGACACATTTTTCATTTTTACTAAGAACTTCATTGAACAAAGTATTCACTAACCTAAAGAACTTTTTGGCCAACACAATATGCAATGGAATACTACTCATCCATAATAAAAGAATGAAATATTGCCATCTGCAGCAACATGTGTGGGCCTAGAGATTATACTAAGTGAAGTAAGTCAGGAAGAGAAAAGCAAATACTGTATGCTATCACTTATATGTGAAATCTAAAAATAATAATATAAATGAATTTATATATAAAACAGAAACAGACTCACAGACATAGAAAATGAACTTACAGCTACCAAAGAGAAAAGGGAGAGGCAGAAAGGGATAAATTAGGAGTATGGGATTAATACATACCAACTAATATGCATAAAGTAAATAAGCAACAAAGATTTACTATATAATACAAGGAACTGTGTTCAATGTCTTATAATAATCTATAGTGGAAAATAACCTGAAAAATATATGTATAACTGAATCAATTTTCTGTATACCTGAAAAAAACACAATACAGTAAATTATAATTCAATAAAAATGTTTTTTAAAGAGACCATCCTTTCTTTCCCATGACTCAAAACTATAATGAAAATGAGTCCATTTTATGGGGGAGGTAAATGATACCTCAATATAACTTTAAAAAAAAATAAAATTGTTCTCAGAATGTAGTTAAAAATTACAAAGACTATTAATAATATCATCACCATAAAATAAGAGTTAACATTTATTGAGCCCCAAATAATATGCTAGGCTTTATACCATTGGTTATTACTAAGGACATTCTGATGTAGATATTAAAGTATGCCCATTTTGCTGATGAGGAAACTAAGGCTTAAGAAATGAATTGACTCCCAGGGTCACACAACTTGTTAATGGTAGCACCAGGATCTGACTGATTCAAGAGTCTTACCTCCTAGGGTGCCAAATCACTTCAAACCTGTCACAAGGAAAGGGCCATTTAATTTATTAATTTATTTATTTTCATTTATTTTTATTAGTTGGAGGCTAATTACTTCACAACATTGCAGTGGGTTTTGTCATACATTGACATGAATCAGCCATGGAGTTACATGTATTCCCCATCCCGATCCCCCCTCCCACCTCCCTCTCCACCCAATTCCTCTGGGTCTTCCCAGTGCACCAGGCCCGAGCACTTGTCTCATGCATCCCACCTGGGCTGGTGATCTGTTTCACTTTAAATAATATACATGCTGTGGGCCATTTAATTTAAAACTCAAACCACAGAACATGAAAGCTGTGTTGTCTCTGTAGAATGTATGGCCTCAGATACCCAGAAAACATCACACTTTCTTTGGCTTCAGCGATTAGAGTAACTAACTCAATTCTATACTTTGCTACATAAGTTGATCTAACTTCAATTTCTGAGTAAATCTCACCTTTGTTGTTAAGTACTTCCTAAAGATCCCTTACAGGATACAAAGAAAGTTCCTTCATTTTGTTTTAAAAGAAAAAGTTTTAAATCTGAGCGAGAGTTTAACCTTTTGGCCTGGGCTGACTCCTTGTTCCTGCCCAAAGTACACATACAACCAGATAGCTGCAGCTGGCATACATGAGTGAAACCCAATGGAGAGAGTACAGGAGCAGGGCATTTGCCCCCTGGGCCCTAATAATACCAAATCTCTGTATTTTGTGGTGAAGGAAAACTAGGGTGACCTATAAAATAATATTCGCCATGACTTACAGAAGCTGGCGAGTATTTGGAATACTGAAAGAAAAAAAAAGTTTGGGATTTTTTTGGCTCAAAAGAATGTGGGCTGAGTTTTGAACTGTGTCTTCCACCACGGGATCAATGAGAAAGCAACTGTAGGGTGAGGTTTTCCAGCGAGCCTTGACCTTGAGAGTCTTTCTTGTAACAGTCTTCAGAGAAATCCCGCATGGAGTCTATTAATCTACTCAACAGGAGATGGGGAGAAAGCAAAAATGAGGAAGACAAAAGAGAATCAAAGAAAAAGAAACCAATTGTGGTGATGCTTAATGCTAGTTTTACACAATAAATTTATCTTAACATCTTCTCATTTATTATGATTTCATTCTTCTAATATCCCTAACAGAATGGGGGAGTGAGAGTTATGAAAATGACGCTACTGATACCTCAAAAGATTTGGTCCATGTCACACTGCTATTAAACAGAAGAGTCAACAAGGAAATATAGTTTTCTTGCCTTGAATTTGTGCTCTTTTCACACCATGTGTATTAAAACTGGGGAGCAGAAAGGAAATGAAATCAGTCCCTGGAAGAGATATCTGCACTTTCATGTTTATTGAAGCATTATTCATAATAGCCAAGATAGGGAGACAGCCTAAGTGGTGTCCATCCTATATCCCATATCCTTGGATGAACAGGTAAAGAAATTGTAGTGCATATATATGTCTGTGTGTGCTAAGTCACTTCAGTCATGTCAACTCTGTGCAACCCTATGCACTGTAGCTCACCACGCTCTTCTGTCCATGGGATTCTCCAGGCAAGAATACTGGAGTGCGTTGCCATTTCCTATATACATATATTTATTTCCTATATATATATATACATTTATATGTACATTATACATTTATATGTACATTACATATACATTATACATTTATATATATATACACACACACACACCCTGTATATACACACACACATATATACATTTCTTATATATATATATATGTATACACATTTCCTATACATGTATATAGATATACATACACAAACAATGGAATATTATTCGGCCTTAAAAAGGAGATCCTGCCATTTACAACAACATGGTTGAACCTGGAGGACATCCTACTAAGTAAGCCAGTTACAGAAAGAAAAAAACGACATGATTTCACTTATATGTGAAATCTTAGAAATAAATAGAAGCAGAGATTAGAATGGTGGTTACCAGGGGCAGGGAGGTGTGAGAAATGGGGATACTGGTCACAGGATACAAAATTGCAGGTATGTAGGATGAGTAAGTCCAGACATCTAAAGTACAGAATGATGGATATATTTAATAATACTGTATTGTATACTGGAAATTTGCTAAGAAAGTAGATTTCAGAGGCTCTCACCACAAAAGAAATGAGATGATGTTAATTAGCTTAACTGTGCTAACCATTTCAACATGTCTATCAGATCAGCATGCTATAACCTTAAAATACATTTGATTTTTACTAAAGAAATTTTTTAACATCTAGGGGGTGGCGGGATCACTAAGTCATAATCCCAGCTTGGGCACCCACTTCCCATAACCTTGCACAAGTCACTTTACCTCTTTGGGCCTAAGCTTTTCTATCTAAGAATACGGAATTCAAATCTCTCCTGGCATCTCTGAAGGCCAACACAGCATGCAAGGAACCGCAGAGGCAAGAACAACCACCTTGGACTGTACATTCTACCTTTCTAGATTTTCCAAGGTGGTTGGGCTTCTACCCAGCTATCCTTAGAATGCATTCTGTGTTCCTGGCCAAAAACTGACAGAAAACTAGTCTGAAGCAAGACTGGCTTCAGGGTCCCTCAGGGGCATGCTCCAACAGAAGTGACCAGGCTCCATGGCTTCTAGCCTCCCATTTCCAGTTAAACTGCACACAGCACTCTGGGGAGGAGTGGAAGAAGGATACTGCCAGGTATGCAGACAAGCATTCAGCCATCTGATTACAGTTGTGTTGCAAAAAGAAACTGTTCCTTCTCCCCTGGTGAGGGATGATCTATGTAAGTAGAACTCTGACTTCTGGGGTGCTCTGAAAACATGCCCTTATACTCAATGTTTCTAACCACCTTTTCTTTCACTGATGCCTAAAATGCCATCATTAGAAGTCCATTCTTTTGGATTAAGTGACTGTCTATTGCCATGTGTGCATGCTAAGTCACTTCAGTCACATCCAACTCTTTGCAACCCCAAGGACTGTAGCCAGCGAGGCTCCTCTTTCCATGGGATTCTCCAGTCAAGAACACTGGATTGGGTTGCCATGCCCTCATCCAGAGGATCTTCCTGACCCAGGAATCAAACTTGCATCTCTTATGTCTCCTAAATTGGCAGACAGGTTCTTTACCACTAGTGCCACCTGGAAAGCCCTGTCTATTGGCAATCAGGTATTATAACCCCAAAACTTCTCTGAGAGGATACACATTGTCAATAATATCTTAGTGTGAATAACCTGGTGACAGGTTTTTTTTCCCCCTTCAGAGTGACTGGTAATTTTTACTAAGAAGTCTGTGGTCCTTTCTCATGTCCTCTGGTACACCATTCTCTCCCCTCCTGGCACTGCTCCTTTTCCTATCCTCTTAAACCCAAAGTCTTCATGCTGGTGGCTCTCTTCTCCACTCTCCACATTCTCAAATTTCTACTTCCTTAGCAGGTCAGTTCTTAGCTAGTCAGAAAGGCCTCTTGTGGGTCAGGAGATAAATCAGCTATCAGTGTTTATGAAATAAATGCAAACCTCTCCAGAGCTCCCAGCCATGATCGCTAATCTCCTCGACTCTGAGCCTTCCCCGTTTTTGCCATTGCTATTGTTACTCTGGTCCCTATTTTTTTATGGCTGATCCTGAAGACAGTGTTTCCAGTCTGGTTCTGTCTCATTCTAGTGGTGTAGTTCCAGCACATGCACAGGCCATTTTGGAGGTGGTGGTGGAGCGGGGAATATGGAGATGAAGGTAAAGGGCTTGAAATGTTATGTTCCCTTTAATTCTGTTGAGACATAGGCACACACACACACACACACACACACACACACACACACATACACAATGGAATTCTATTCAGCCATAAAAAAGAATGAAATCTTGCCATCCGCAACAACATAAATGGACCTTGAGGACATTACGCTAAATGAAATAAGCCAGACAGAGAAAGACAAATACCATATGATCTCATTTATACATGGAATCTAAAAAATAAACCCCAAGCCTGTAGATACAGAGAACAGATTGGCAGTTGCCAAAGGCAGGGCGTTAGGGGGATGGGTGAAATGGGTAAAGGAGGTTCAAAGGACTTATAAAGTAAAAAAATTATGCAGATGGGATGTACATTATGGTGATTATAGTTAATAAGAGTGTATCACTTTGTCAACAAAGGTCTGTCTAGTCAAGGCTATGGTTTTTCCAGTGGTCATGTATGGATGTGAGAGTTGGACTGTGAAGAAAGCTGAGTGCTGAAAATAGATGTTTTTGAACTGTGATATTGGAGAACACTCTTGAGAGTCCCGTGGACTGCAAGGAGATCCAACTAATCCATCCTAAAAGAGATCAGTCCTGTTTTTGAACTGTGATATTGGAGAACACTCTTGAGAGTCCCGTGGACTGCAAGGAGATCCAACTAATCCATCCTAAAAGAGATCAGTCCTGGGTGTTCATTGGAAGGACTGATGTTGAAGCTGAAACTCCAATACTTTGGCCACCTGATGCAAAGAGTTGACTCATTGGAAAAGACCCTGATGCTGGGAAAGATTGAGGGCAGGAGGAGAAGGGGACGACAGAGGATAAGATGGTTGGATGGCATGACCGACTCAATGGACATGGGTTTGGGTGGACTCCGGGAGTTGGTGATGGACAGGGAGGCCTGGCGTGCTGCAGTTCATGGGGTGGCAAAGAGTCAGGGATGACTGAGTGACTGAACTGAGCTGAACTGTATATTTTAAGGTTGCTAAGAGAATAAATCTTACAAGTCCTCAACATAAGAAAAAAATTTTATATATAAATTTTTAAATATATAGATGTTAACTAAACTTATTGAGTTGATCATTTTTGAAATATAAACAGATATTGAATCATTATGTTGCACACCTGAAACAAATATGTCACACATCAATTGAAAAAAAAAACTACATTAAATTATCAGATTTGCAAAAATTCAAAAGTTTGATTAATAAACTCTCTTGGTAAGGCTGTGGAGAATTTATACAAATACTATGGAGGCTATTTAGCAATATCATTCAATTTTAAAATATATGTATTTTTCACCCAGCAATCCTACTTTTAAGAATTCACACTACAGACTTTTAGACTCTGTGGGAGAAGGCGAGGGTGGGATGTTCTGAGAGAACAGCATTGAAACAAGTACACTATCAAGGGTGAAACAGATCACCAGCCCAGGTTGGATGCATGAGACAAGTGCTCATGGCTGGTGCACTGGGAAGACCCAGAGGGATGGGATAGAGAGGGAGGTGGGAGGGGGGATCGGGATGGGGAACACATGTAAATCCATGGCTGATTCATGTCAATGTATGGCAAAAACCACTACAATATTGTAAAGTAATTAGCCTCCAACTAATAAAAACATATGGAAAAAAAAATTAGAAAAGTCTCCTCTGGGAAAAAAAAAAAGAATTCACACTACAGATATACTCACACATGTGTGAAAAATCTAAGTTATTCATTGCACCATTGTTTGTGATGGCAAAAGATTGGAAACAACTTCTGTGTCCATCAGTAGACATCTGGTTAAATACATGATGGCTGATTAAGACAATGAAATAGTATGCAGCTGTATAAAAGAATGAGTAAGCTTTCTATGTACTAATACAAAAAATAGATTATTAAATGAAAAAAATTGCAAAGTGAAAAATGATTCGGATAATATACTGTTTTATGTAAAAAGACTATATTTTTGAAAGAGTTTATATTCACATTTTCTTATATTTTCATAAATAAAATTTGGAAGGATACATAGGAAAATACTAAAAGTTATAAGGGGGGCTACGTTTTGAGGGGAATGGTAAGAATTGGATGGATTGTGGGACAGGGGTGAATTAAACATCTTACTGCATACTTTTACACATACCTCTATGCACATAAGGACCTCCCTGGTAGCTCAGCTGGTAAAGAATCCACCTGCATTGCAGGAGATCCTGGTTCAATTCCTAGGTTGGGAAGATCCCCTGGAGAAGGGATAGACTACCCACTCCAATAGTTGGCTTGGGCTTCCCTCGTGGCTCAGATGGTAAAGAATCCACCTGCAATGCAGGAGACTTGGGTTTGGTCCCTGGGTTGGGAAGAACCCCTGGAGGAGGGTATGGCGGCCCACTCCAGTATTCTTGGTTGGAAAATCCCCATGGACAGAGGAGCCTGGTAGGCTACAGTCTATGGGGTCACAAAGAGTCAGACACAACTGAGCAACTAAGCATAGCACAGCTATGAACATAAATACATATGATCATATATACATAAGCATTTATATTCTTAAATGACACAAATATATTTTCCATTGAAAAACTAAATTTGAAGAGTTTATACTTAAAAAAATTCTAATTCAAGGCCAGGGGCTAGACTTGATGACCATCTTGTGTCCTTTCCAATATAGAGAACAAATGTATGGATATCAGGAGGGTAAGTAAGAAGGGAGGTGGGATGAATTGGGAGATTGGGATTGACATATATATGCCACAATGTACAAAATAGATAACTGATGAGAACCTGCTGTATAGCACAGGGAACTCTACTCAATGCCCTGTGGTGACCTAAATGGGAAGGAAATTCAAAAAAAGAGGGGATATATGCATACGTAGACTTCTTCCATGGCTCAGTGTTAAAGAATTCGCCTGAAATGCAGGAGACACAGGAGATGCAGGTTCAATTCCTGGGTCGAGAAGATCCCCTGGAGGAGGGCATGGCATTCCACTTCAGTATTCTTGCTATGGACAGAGGAGCCTGGCAGGCTACAGTCCTTCAGGTCAAAAAGAGTCAGACACAACTGAAGCAACTTAGTCTTCATGCACTAAGGCATATGCACACATGTGCTGATTCACTTTGCTGTACAGTACAAACTAGCTGTAAAGCAACTATACTCCAGTAAAAAAATTTTTTTTAAATAAATAAAAGCAAGAGATCATATGGAAAAATTTAAAAAAAAGAAGCAACCATAGAAAATCAACCCTACAGACCTGGTCATAGAAACCCAACTCAATTCCCACTACTGCGACAGACCTTAGCTAGGACTCCATGTTCCCAGTGTGACTACAATGAGATGGCAGTCTCCTACAGACACTATTTAGCCCCTTTGGGGGAGAGTGGGGGCTATTACGTTGCTTTCTGAAACAGATAGTTTTAAATAAGGGTGCTGATGGGAAATCTCCTGTGCTCCTCCATGGAGCACCACTGTAGTGGAGGGAAGAACAGCCAGGCCCTCATCCTGATTAGGCTAGGTCAGAGCCTACAGCAGGGATGTGACTCCTCTTTCACAATTAATACATCCCAAACAGTGGGTGTCTATAGCTCCCTTCTAAAAAGGAACTTGCTCACTCTCTGAGGCCATGGGCGTGCAGGTGAGTTTTTCCTTGGGAGGCTCACTGAAATCAAAGGTATTGCTTCAAACAGATCCATCAGCTAAAGCCTACCATTTAAATTTCTTCCTTTCAGCGCTCCAAACATTATCACTTTTTTTGCCCTGGGCTGCTCCAAGTGTCGACTTATCTAGGCCTGTTGTTCTTAGGGAGAGGACTATGATTTTGAGATCTTCCCCAAAGTCTCCTCCTCCATAAAAACTTAGCTGTTCTGTGTCCTATCACATTGAGGCCTTGCTGGGGGTGGGAGAAGGTTAGCACTTATTGACTAATTCATACCACAGTGCCAATGGAAGACAACCTTGGAAAACAGGAAATAGGTTCTTTTTTTTTTTTGGCCCTGTGGCATACGAGATGTTAGTTGTCCCACCAGGGATTGAACCCATACCCCCTGCAGTGGAAGCAGAGAGTCTTAACTGGACTGCCAGGGAAATCCTGAAAATAGGTTCTTTTTCTAGATAATTAAATTGTACCTTGGGCCTTTGCTGCTTTATTTATAATGAGGCTATAGAGGACAGGACAAGTAGTGTAAAACATTCCAGAATTTAAGGCTCAATGTGGGGGCAATCACTGAAAACACAGCCTCTGAGAGCTGTCCAGTGTCCAAACTGCTCAAATTCCACCTCCACTACTAGTTACCATTTAATAGCTGAGCAAATCATTTAACATTCTTCAGCCTCAGTTCACCCATATATAAAATGGGGCTGATAATACCCATCTCATAGGTTGTTGTAAAGATGAAATGAGGTGAGACATATAATGTGCTCAGCATAGTACCAGGTGCATACAGGTGCTCATTGAAGGCTGTTACTGTTACATTACTATTATCTGTAATGATAGGGTTTCTGGAAGGCAGAAAGCAGGTTGGTAATGGAAACAATCTGGGGCTGCCTAGTCCTTACAGTGCCTGTTATAGACTGAATGTCTGTGTCCTTCTCACCAAATCCCTATGTTGGAAACCTAATCCCCAATGTGAGGTGAGGTCTGTGGGCGTTGGGGCCTTCATGAATGGGATTATGCCCTTATAAGAGACAATGGGAAGATGATCTCTGCTTTCAGCTATGAGAACACAGGACGAAGATGACTATCTCTGAACCACAAAGTGATCTCTCAACAGATTTGCTGGCACCTTGACTTTCCAGCCCCTTAAACTGTGAGAAATAAATGTTTGTTATTTAAGCCATTAGTCTCCGATATTTTTATTATAGCAGCCCAAACTAAGATGACTGTCTTTCACTGCCCTGTAGGACTTCTCAAATATTGCCAGATTCTGAGTGGTGACTAGAGTCACTTTTGTCATCATGTTCACTAAGAATCCTTCTATGCCTCAGCTTCCAACCAACCCACCTGCCCTACCCCACCGCCCATTTCAGTGGGAAGCTCACCAGGAGAGACTTCTTTAGCCGAGTAGCTGAGTTCTGGCCAGAGCCATCTATCAAACTCATGGTCTCTGTGTTGGATTTTCTGAGGGTCCCAGAGAGGTGGGTTTATGGGTCAGAAGTGTCACTGGTGTATCTGTGATTGAGTGGTCCCGAAGGGAAAAGAAACCAATTCTCCCCCTGCATTTGGGCCATCATTTCCAGTCTCCTCTCCTGCTGCACGCTAAACAAAAGCCATTGTTGATTGGTTTGATTTTCATCTTTGTTTTGGTTCAGTAACTGACCTGTTCTTTGGAAAGTAGTTCATATTTTTCAGTTCAGAATGCCTCTCCCCTTTCAACCTTCATCCATTTTGCTTCTGTCCACTCTCCATGGCCCAGCTCTAGTCTCACCTCTTCAGGGAAGCCTTGTCTAAGTATTACCAATATTTTTGCACTCAAAGGTCTCTTTGGAGGAAAGAAAAAGGACTGGTAGAGCAGACTGCTCCTGCTACTGTAGAGCTTCCAAAGTTAGTAAGTTCACTGTGTCCCTAATCTCTCTTCTTCTTTTCTGCTCTGCCAGAGCGCTCGATATGGCCCAACTTCAAGCACTAGTTAGGGTAGGGCCCTGTCTTTCCCAAAGGCTTAATAAGTTCATGGTAATGAATACTGAAGATTGGAACAACCAATAAAGAGCAAGGTGGTGGTGATGGGGAGAATAAAAACCACAGTGAGACACCACTTTGCAACCTCCAGGATGGTTATAATAAAAAAGAGAATAATAAAATTGTTGGCAATGGTGTGGAGAAAAATGGAAATTTTGTACTACTGGTGGGAATGTAAAAATGTCAAGTGGTACAGCTGCTGTGCCAAAAAGCTTGGCAGTTCCTCCAAAGTTAAACCTAGAGTTACCATATGAACCAGTAATCCCACTTCTAGGTATAAACTGAAGAGAACGGAAAGAAGGGACTCAAACAGATCCCTGTTACATGAGTGTTTAGAGCAGCGTTATTCACAATAGTCAAAAGGTGGAAACCACCCAGTGTCCATTAATGGACGAATTGATAAACAAAATGTGGTTTATCATATAATGACATATATTTCAGTTAGAATGGATGAACCTTGAAAACATTATGCTTAGTGAAAGAAGCCAGACACAAAAGGTCACATACTGTATGATTCCATATTTATGAAGTATCCACAATAGGCAAATCCACAGAGACAGAAAGAAGCTCAGTGCATGCCAGGAGCTGAGGGGAGGGGAAAATGGACAGCTGACTGCTAGCGGGTATGGTACTTCCTTTTGGGAATGATGAAAATATTCTGGAATTAGAGAGTGGCGGTGGTTGCAATATCTTGTAAATACACTAAAACCAACTTAATTGTACTCTTTAAAAGGATAAATAGTATGTGAATTACATCTCAGATAAAGCTGTTTCCCAAAACCCTAAAAGATGAAACATCCTACAATGCAGACACAAAGGCTGAATATCAACACGGGGCAAGCCTGGACAAAATGAAGGTGCTGTATATCCTGGTGATAAGGAGGCAGGTCAAGAATAGCAAAGTAAATGAAAAAGCCAAGGGAGAAGCTCAAAGGGGTCACGGGGGTGGATCCCCAGTTATCATCTTGTCCACGGGGAGATGTGGTGCATCTTGCCTTGGGAGATGTGGTAGGTTTGCCAGGCAGCTGAGCTAAAGCAGGGGGCCAATGCAGGGAGGGCTTTCCCATTTGGAATCTTCAAGGAGACTCTAGCACAACTAGTGGCCTCCCTACTCCGACCCCCAGGCCAATCCTCATGGGGCCCCGGGCCAGGAAATTCCTGCAGCAGATTCAGTAGATCACTCTGCAGCTATACAGACAGACACAACACTCTGTCCCAACCAAGAAGGTGCCGAGTGAGAGGAAACAGTCAACTGCTCGTCCCCCTTTTCATCCGGAACCATCTGCGGGCTGTTTTTCATCCCACTTCCATTCACGTTTCAGCTGCTGTCAGTCAGTAGCTGACCCTGCCTGAAAATGCTGTCATGTCAGACAGATGCAGAGAAGGAGGGCTGGAGGAAAGGTTTTGTGCAAGAGGTGAGCCTGCCTCTGGGAGGCAAGCAGGGTGCCGGCAGGCCGGGCACTCCATCTGGGAGAGAAGAAGAGCACAGGTATTCTTGGCTGGGTTGGGCCCCTGACTGGCTGTGTGATGGAACCACTGTCACTTTGCATCTCTAGGCCTCAGTTCCTAAAGAACTTTCTGCATTCGTGAGTATGTATGTGTTGGTTGGGGTTAGTCGTTTCACTTGCTTCTACTTAACAGGGACAGAGGAGAAGCAAACCACATTCTACTTTTTGAAAAGGCTTAGGGAGAAAAGAAGCCACATGCAACATGGACAGTTAATTCTGATTATCTCCAGGTTACCAAGGGCAGTCCATCTGAAGGCAAAAAAAGATGAATAACTGAGTCTGCTCCAGCAGTCTGGTGTCTAGAGCTTAAACACCCTGTGAGAGTTCTGCCAACCCAGGAGAGACCCCTCAGCTTGTGATCTGTCGCCTCTCAGGTAGGAGTTCTAGCTTCGCTGTGTCAGTTACCTGCCTGTGGGCAAGCAACTCGGAGCTAAAGCTGGATATGGAGCAGCATCACGGCATGGCCTAGCCAGGGTGATAAAGCACATCTTGGAGATGCCTCCCTTGGCTAAAGAACACTCTACCTCAGACCAGCCAGTCCTGATCCCCACTGTGTTCCTTGCCAGCTCTGCCCTGACTCATGCTAGACCCAACCACCGCCACCAACGGTGCCTCTTCAAATCCTACCCAGCCCTCACCATCTGTCAAACAGACTGATTTCTGGCAGCAACTCTACTGGTCTGCCTGTCTGTACCCTACAGTCTAGCACTTGCTAACAGGTGAACTGCTTGCTGAGTGATGACCAAGTGCAAAGGAGGCAGGGCTTCTGTCTTGACCTGTCTATCTCTAGCACTGGAACAAAGGGACAAACATCCAAATACTGACATGTGCTCAAATGTTGAGGGTCTATTACTAATTTTGTTAAGTGGTAAGTGTATACCTCCAGGGGTGAGGTGGTTTTTAAGTCTTAAGAGACTTGGAGATAAATAAATAGGACTGTAGAGAATGATTCTGAAGTGACTTTTGAGCATCTAAGGGTACATGCTGTCTTCAGGAAGAATGGTTTGTGGGTACCATTAGATACTCAAAGCATTCCATGACCCAAAAGAGGTGACTGCCCCCCCCCACCCATTTTAATAAACAAGGAGCCTGTGGGTTTCACCTCAGGGCTAGGCACACTCATTTTCAGCTTTCTGTTTGCTGAGGGCTGTTACTGGTGAAATTGTCCCATAATTGAATCTTCAGAGGGAACCTCTATGCTCTTTCCTGTCAAAATGTCTTCTTCCACTATACTGAACAGCTTAATCGTCAGCTCCATTATTCAGCCCATGGACCATTCCAATCTCATTACATAAACCTTCTAGGGTTTCTCATGTACATCTCCAAGAGGAAACTGGAAATGGCCTTCTCTCTTTAGAGATGGAAATGAGACCTAGAGCCTTCAAGGGGGCACCATTATTTAGTGCCAAAACCAGGATTCAAACTTAGGTTTCCTAATTTCACACAGAGCCACAAAACCTGAGAGCAAGAGAAGCCTGCTAAGATAGAGTCAAACAACTGAGTAAGAAGATAAAACACAAATCCCTTTGTTTTCAGGGACTAATTATCGAATGTTCATCTGAACTTGGGTGTGTAGCCCAACACAAAGAACCCCTTCTGCAGTGGATCTGATAGGTTCCTCTTTCTCTTGTGCTATGATTTTTTTTTTAATTTTTAAATTATCCAATGCTGTAATAAGTGGACTTGCAGTTGAGATGAAAATGTTAAATCAACTCTTCTGCATGACACCTAATTGTTAATGACAGGTTTTTTGGTAACATGTGTGTCACTCACTGCCTTCCTCTTCTCCCTAAATAAATTAAGAATGAGTTTTACTGTTACTTGTTTAGCTCTAAACCTTTGGGAACCAGGCTTTTTTTTTTTTTGAAGGTCAATGACCCTTTGAAATGGACAAATTAGTCACTACCCTCAAGCAGCATTTACAGAAACAATGTGAGGCATCTGGTTGAGACAGTGGGGAGTGCGGTCAAGCATTCCTTTGTATTGCCTACACCAGCATTTCCCAAGTCTGCTCTGCAGAGCACTACTAGTCCACAAGATGCTCTGTGAAAACAAAATTCTGTGCTTCAGATACAGTTGGGAAAAGATCCATAGTCTGCTCACAATATCCTTCTCAGCATGTTAAAGATGATCTCAGAAATCCCATAGTAAAGAAACCTGTTTAACTAGAACCCAGCATTTTCTCCAACTGACTTTCCTGAGCCACCAGACCTCTTTTTTCTCATCTGTTGCTTTTGAGTCGCTAAGTCATGTCCGACTCTTTCCGACCACATGGGCTGTAGCCCGCCAGGCTCCTCTGTCCATGGGATTCCCCAGGCAAGAATACTGGAGCGGGTTGCCTTGCCCTCCTCCAGGGGATCTTCCTGACCCAGGGATTAAATCCGTGTCTCCTGCATCTCCTGCCTTTACCACTGAGCCACCTGGGAAGGCCCTTTCATCTGTTTAACAGCTATGAACATCCCAGGAACATCCTTTGGGAAGTCCTGCCCTACACCACATCGAATAGCTAGATATTTTGAGGATGTAGATGTTTGGCATCTCATGGACACTCTAAAGTACTGAATTGAGACCCGGCTGCCACTTCTGGTCACTCATCCTTCAGCTGAGACCTAGCTGAATGTTCCTCCAACCCAGCTACATAGCATCTCCTGAATCTTTTCTTTCTTTCTTTCATGTGCAACCTCTGCAAAGCAAGAGAAAACACCCCCTGTGAAATACTCTAGAGTGCTATTAATGAAACATACAGGCTGGCCCTTGCAACTACAGCTCAGTGACATAGGCACTGGACAAAGAAGTCCAGCCGTGGAGTTTGGATTGTTGCTGTACACGATGAGAAGTCAGTAAAGTGATCTGAGCAGTGCAGTTATTTGATGGAGATTTACATTTCTGGAAGACTGTGCTGGGATGACTGGAGGAGAGGCCGTGGGCTTGGAGGGAGGACTCGTCAGGAGGCTAGTGAAAGAGCCTATTGCTATCACATTACAGACTAAAGGAAGAAAAGAGGCATTCAGTACTTGAGGATTAATTGAGAAAACTTATCCCCAAACACGCTTTTTGTTGTGTTTGGAAAAGTGTTAGCAGCAGGCTTCAGAAACTGGTCCCTGGAGGCTATTGGCAGAGGCTGCAGGGGAGGCGGTGGCAGATGAAGCCTCAGGGCTGCTGGAACAGTCCAGTGCTGTTGGGAAGACACAGTCCACCTCCTCCCGGAGACCCGAGGAGGCAGCACATCTGCCATGTCACCAAACTACTAGAGGAAAGTAGAAAGTATCCTGTTTCTCCTCCTAGGATATCCTTTAAGAACCGAAGCCAAAGTCCCTGTCAGGCAAAGAGGAACATAGGTAAGTGTACACAATATAGAGAATAAAAAGGACATGTTAGATTTAAAAGGACTCCATTGCTGATTGCCATGGGGTGGTGACTGTCCCTCAGAAAATGGAAGCATGAATACTAAAGACATGTCACTGATGCATGCAAATTTCCAGTTTGAAAGTGGGATTCTTCTTCTGGCAGCCAGGCGTTCATACGATGGCCCCTATCCTCATTATAAAGTTATTAGAGGGGAAGGTGATTGAAGAGGTCAGAGATTAAGTAAGTACACAAGGTTTGTTACCATCTTTGGATTTGCCAAGGCTATAAAAGCAGAATGAGGCTCAATCACAGCTTTGAACCAGTAATTCTCAAAATAGGACCTCAGTTCTCAAGTGGACCACGATCTCTGGTGGGAGAAGTTTTCAAGCTCCCCTCATCGGCCCATCCTAGATTGGGAATCACTGAGCAGAGTGAGAAATGTCACTGATGGAAGTGAGGCACAGGCAGACAATCCAGAGGCAGAACTGAGAGCCACAGTTACAGTAACTACAGTAGTAGCATCAATAACACAAGCGACTGATCATTACTGACTCATGCTTATGCTGTATATTCATGTTCGTTAGCTCTTTTCTCCTCCTATAGCCACCTTTTGAGGTAGACATTGTTATTATCTCCCTTTACAGATGAGGAAACTAAGGTTAGGAAGTGATCAAACCAGAACTGGAGACAAGGCTTCAGGACCAAGACGTGGAGCTCCAGGGCACTGCTCCCAAGATCTAGGTTGCCTTATCTGAATCTACAGCTGGGATAAAATAGCCCCCAACACTAAATACTTTTTTGTCACTCTAATCACTTTTTCTAAGTTCTTCTCACTGTTGCCTCTGAAAAGGAAACCACCCTCTGTCCATCACACATACAGGCACAGAGAAGATCTAAAAAAAGAAGGTAGTGGATCAAAAGGAAGTACCTGACTACCTCAGCTCATGCTACCCTCAAATGGTTGAGGAGAATGAGAGAAAGGATGGGGGATGAAGCTACAACACTGGGTTGTACCTTCTTGAGAATGGGAGAGGGACGGGATGTTTTAAACACTGCAGATTACCTTATTAGTTACTCAGCCAAAGAAATCAACTTGAAACAGAACAATTCCGTCTACAGAACTACAAATGGTGTTGGATGGCCAGCTTCTCTTCTCACAGATCACCAACACTCCACTCAGATGTCGTATGGGAACCAGCAGCATTAGTGTCACCTGAGAACTAGTTAGAAATGCATAATTTCAGACCACCTCCCCCATCTAGATCTCCTGAATCAGCATCTGCAAATTCCCAGGGCTTTGTGTGTACATTCAAGTTTGAGAAGCACCATCGCTTTAGGGCTTCTGGTTGTAGAGCTCATTTCTTCAGAACCTTCCATAGCCCTAGAACTGAGTTGGCTTCTCAAAGGTTAATGAGTGTTGAAAAGGCTTTTTACTCCAGTTCTGGCTGTTTGTGAACAGTGTTGGTTCCACATTGCCTCAATCTATGTCCCACGGAGGTACAAATGCAAACGATCTTATAACTGTGTTCCCTACCAGCCATAATCTTTGTCTCCAACACCCACGTCTACAAGAAATGTTGAAATACATATAACTCAAGACAAGGATCCTGGGAAGTGAAGGTATGTATGCAAATACTTTGGGGCAACAGCAGCGGTTCTCAACTGAGATGGATGTTCCCCCACAAGGGACGTTTGGCAATGTTGGGAGACAATTTTCGTTATCATGAGTTGGGGAGGGTGGTCTTGCATGGAGCAGACCCTTCCCTCCCCACAGCATCGCCCTTGTTGTGTTTAGCCACTGAAATGTTGGGATTGTCAGAGCAATTAGCTTATCCTAATTATTTCATCTTTACTCCCTCCCCTGAAATCATTCGCTGTAAGTTTCACGTTAGCCCATAATAATGCATTAATATCCCCTAATACCACTTCCTACCATTCATTCTCCCTCTTCCATCTTGACAACTGCTCTCCATAGCCTGAAGGGCAGGAAATGCCCAGAGTCAATATGCAGAGAACTTCCCCTTGGATTCAAATTCCCATTGTGTGTGTGTGTGTGTTAGTTGCTTAGTCGCGTCTGACTGTTTGCGACACCTAGACCCCATAGCCCGCTAGGTTCCTCTGTCTATGGAAATCTCCAGGCAAGAATACAGGAGTGGGTTTCCATTTCCTTCTCCAGGGGATTCTTCCTGGAGAATCCCTGAAGACCCAGGGATTGAACCCAGGTCTCCAGCATTGGAGAGAGATTCCTTACCATCTGAGCTATAAGGAAATCCCTATATTCCCTATATTTAGGGAATCCTATAATTCCCATTAAGTGAAGTAAAATCAAACCCAGAGGAATGAAAAGCCCAACTGTTCTCAAGCCTACTGCCCAAGGGCAACCAATCCTTGGATCCAATGGCCCGAAGAAATTGGCTGGGAGGTCTGACTTCATGTTCACGGCTGGTCGCCACAACATTTTAAGGAATGATTACTATCCCAGTCCTTTAGTTCCTAAGCTAATTCCCCATGTGTCAATGCCAATGACCAGCAAGACTGAGGGGAAACCAGGCAGAGTTGGGAAAATAGGCCAGATCACCTAAGGGCTAGGCAAGGAAGGACATGAAGAAGAAACCTGGGAAACAGTTTCTTGAGTATATGGTAGATATTAGGGCTGGTTATCAATATTCCACCTCTACTCCTGCTGGGCACACAGCAACACTGTACTTCCCAGTCCCCCAGAAGTCAAACTGTGGCCACGTGACTTGCTCCAGGCAATGACACATGAGGAGAAGCAATCTGTGTCACTTCTGGGCAGGAGTACATAAGAGGCAGGACACAACTTGCTCTGTTCCTGTCCCATGCCACCTAATCTCCATATGGCAAGGCTCTGTCAGTCAGGGTCCCCGGATGAGAATGATATGTGCTGAGCTGAGACAGACATGCAGTGTAAGTAGGAATAAACCTTTGTTGGTTCAAGCCACTGAGATTTGTAGGCTGTGACTGCATCATAATTTAGCCTATTCTGATTGTTATAGGGTATCCAACATTTGACCAAGAACAGATTTTCATATTCAAATTGGGAAAGATGAAAAATACTCTTGATTTTTTTTATCTCTTCCTCCAAGGAATTGAGGATAAAACAGTGGTCCCGTCGTTGTAGTCCCTTGAACAGCTGAAACCAGGTCTCCCTGATTAATTGGACTTAGTCCATTGTGTCTACAGCAGGGGTCATGGGTCGAATCTGACCTGCAATTTGTCTTGTAAATAAAGTTTTAGTGGACCGTGCCCATTCATTTACATAGTCTGTGCCTGCTTTCATACTACAGAAGAGTTGCTGCAACAGAGACTGTAGGTCCACAAAGCTAAAATATTTACTATCTGCCCCTTTGCAGAAAAAAAAATCCTGACCCCTGGTCTGCTGCTGCTGCTGCTGCTAAGTCGCTTCAGTCATGTCCAACTCTGTTCAATCCCATAAATGGCAGCCTACCAGGCTCCTCCATCCCTGGGGTTCTCCAGGCAAGAATACTGGAGTGGGTTGCCACTTCCTTCTCCAATGCATGTATGCATGCTAAGTCGCTTCGGTCGTGTCCAACGCTGTGCGACCCCATGGACAGCAGCCCACCAGACTCCTCTGCCCACGGGATACTCTAGGCAAGAATACTGGAGTGGGTTGCCACTTCCTTCTCCAGACCCCTGGTCTGCTGCTGCTGCTGTTAGAAGATGTCAAATGGAAACGGATCCATGGAGGATCTGGAAAAGAAATCCAACATGCAGCGCCACTGGGGGTAAAGAATATATACTCTTGGTAGCTATGTAGCCGAGAGCACACACAGATCAAGAGTTGGGACTGGCAGGATTTTACTGAGTGCTTCAGGCCTTTGTGGAGACAGAGAAGCAAAGAGAGCTCTGATACAAATGACTTCTAATAAGCACATCTTTACAGCTCTGTTGTTTAGCAGCCCCTCTCCCTCAGCATCGAGAGGGGACAGGATCAGAACAAAGGATATACACAGTATATGTCAGGATTAGTGAACCTGACAGTCCTCAGGATGACTCAGTGGAAAGTTGCTTAAGTGCTGGCTCAAAATGATTCACTGCCTGGAGATTCCATGGCAAGTGAGATTCTTAGGCTAAACTGGGTGGTACGGTTTGTCCACCTCCCTGAACCCAGCAGCACAGGGTGAGCAGGCTGGCCCTAAGTGAAGGAGCAGGCTCTTGGAGGGGCTGATGAGGGTCTCAGCCGCATGGATGTAGCCTCCACTGTGGCCACTGGCTGCCCTCTGGGGGTGGGGGTGTATATGGTGTGGCTGGAATGCTAGGAATTCTGGGCTGGCTTAGCAAGCACTCCAACTGGCTTGGTGTTCTACATGCTCCAAAGGCTTTCTCCAGTGTCCTTGGCATCCAATGACTATACTTGGGCTTAAGATTTTAGGGCTGGGCGGGTCCCTTGGATGCCTTCTATCTCAGCACTGGATCACTCCTTCTTTAGGTGGTACCAGCAAACATGCTGGCCATTTCACTGCAGATGGGACGCGGGCCATTTGCTCCCTTCCTTGGCCTGGCTCTTGGAAATGTTGCCTGGAGGAGCCAGCTTCTTGGCTGAAGCTCAGCACTGGGTGGCTGTGAACAGGTTTTGCCTCAGTTCAGCAAGTGCTGAGTTATCGTTGGTGGCTCTGGGTTGGGGGCAAAGGCCTGGGCTGGGAAATAGGGAGAGAAGAAGCAAGTTGAATGGATACTGTGCTTGGACCTGTGAGTTGAATCGTCTTCCTCGTCAGCAGTTGATTTGGAAGTTAGTTTGGATGGGGTACCTTCTCTCCATTCTAATGTGACCAGTGAGCTACAGAGCCCAAGTCCTACTTGTGGAACCTTTCGTTCTTAGGTGATTGTGTTTGGCCAGAAGAAAAGTGGAGAACTGGGGGAGTCATGCCCGAAGTTCCTGGTTACCATGAAGTCTAGAGAATTCGGAATGCAGATGGGGCCTGGTTCACGAGACCTACAGCATTTTCATCAGCCTGCCAGGCAGCTTCAAGAAGGTTCTCTAGTCTATACCTGAACACCTGCACAGGCCAGGGCCACATCTGCAGAGCATAGGCCCCTTCTCCCTCAGCTGAGACATCATGAGCACTGGCTAACTCAAACACACTAACTGAGACCAACAGATTTTCTTGGAAAATATAACATAAAAGACAATACATAGCAGGAAAGACTCAGAGGATTAATTCATTCCACAAACATTTGTCCAGAGCCTACACTGTGCCTTGGCACATGAGGAGATTAAGATACTCCAGTCGTTATTGTTGCCCAGGCATGTCCACCTCTTTGCGACCCCGTGGACTGCAGCACACCAGACCTACCTGTCCGTTACCATCTTCCAAAGTCTGCCCAAGGTCATGTCCATTGCATCAATGATGCCATCCAGCCATCTCATCCTCTGACGCCGTCTTCTTCTGCCTTCAATCTTCCCCAACATCAGGGACTTTTCCAATGAGTCAGCTGTTTACCTCAGATGACCAAAATATTGGAGCTTCAGCTTCAGCATCAGTCCTTCCAATGAGTATTCAGGGTTGATTTCCCTCAATACTGACTAGCTTGATCTTCTTGCTGTCCAAGGGACTCTCAGGAGCCTTCTCCAGTACAGTTCGAAAGGCATCAATTCTTTGGCACCCTGTCTTCTTTACGGTCCAACTCTCACGATATGTGACCACTGGGAAGACCATAACCTTAACTATACAGACCTTTGTTGGCAGAGTAATGTCTCTGCTTTTCAATACACTGTCTAGGTTTGCCATAGCTTTCCTGCCAATAAACAAACGTCTTCTGATTTCATGGCTGCGGTCACCATCCGCAGTGATTTTAGAGCCCAAGAAGAGTAAATCTGTCACTACTTCCACCTTTTCCCCTTCTATTTGCCATGAAGTAATGGGGTCGGATGCCGTGATCTTAGTTTTATTAATATTTAGTTTTAAGCCTGCTCTTTCACTCTCCTCCTTCACCCTCATCAAGAGGCTCTTTAGTTCTTTTTCACTTTCTGCTATTAGAGTGGTGAGTGGTATCATCCACATATCTGAGGTTGTTGATGTTTCTCCCGCCTATCTTAATTTCAGCTTGTAACTCATCCAGCCCAGCATTTCTCATGATGTACTCAGTATATAGATTAAATAAACAGGGTGACAGCAGACAGCCCTGTCATACTCTTTTCTCAATCTTGAACCAATCAGTTGTTCCATACAGAGTTCTAACTGTTGCTTCTTGACCCACATACAGATTTCTCAGGAGACAGGTAAGATGGTCTGGTATTCCCATTGCTTTAAGAGCTTTCCACAGTTTATTATGATCCACACAGTCAAAGGCTTTGGTGTAGTAGACGAAACAGAGGTTGATGTTTTTCTGGAATTCCCTAGCTTTCTCTACAATCCAGTGAATGTTGGCAATTTGGTCTCTGGTACCTCTGCCTTTTCTAAACCCAGCTTGGACATCTGGAAGCTCTTGGTTCATATAATGCTGAAGCCTAGCATCCAAGATTTTAAGCATGACCTTACTAGCACGGGAGATGAGTACAACTGTCCAATGGCTAGCACATTCTTTAGTACTACTCTTCTTGGGAATTGGAATGAGGATTGACCTTTTCCAGATACTCCAGATTATTTTCAAATACCAGCAGATTCATCTCAATTATAAGCAGTGAGGAAAGGGGAAAGGAAGAAGATATTTGTTCTTTTGAAATTTCTCTGCAAGGGAGATGGGGCCGAAACACAGTCCATGCAGCAGGGTTCCAGGCTCCCCTAATCATAAGGAGAGCTGTGGCTTCAGGTAAGTTTTACAGTCTTCCTCTGTGTTCCAATTTGTCAAACGTGAAGGGAGGGGGCTGGACATAAAAACTCTTCAAGATATGATTTTCTGTGGTCACAGAATAGGATTCCTGCCCTCAAGAGATCTAGGAAGGTACAAACTTAAATTCAGCACAGCAGAAAAGTAACCTGTAAATGGTCCAGCGTCATGTCATCTACTACAGAAGCCACTGGTTACATGTGTCTACTGATATAACTCACTGACATTAAATAAAACGTAAAAGGTGATTCCTCAGTCATAGCAGTCACATTTCAAGTGTCCAACAACCAAATGTGCCACTGGCTGCCTTATTGGACAGGGCAGATGTAGAGTATTTCCATCACCACAACAAGTTCTGTTTAACAGCACTGATATAGACAACATGCCCCAAGGATGTCCCAGAGAACACAAAACTTCTCCTCCATGCCTCCTAGGCCTAGGCTCCTCACAGCTGTCCAGCTGTGACCAATGCTGACCTTCCCAGACAGCAGGCAACTCTACTTTGGCCTGCTCAGGGAGCTCAGCCACTCCACACATACTCTTACTGACTGCTCCTTTGATCTTTCCCCAGGGCCTTTGTGAAAGTTAGAGCTTCCCAGTCCTTTCATGAAAAATTCCCTTTTAAACAGACCTATGAATAATCTAGATAATCCAGCAATGCATGCATCTTTTAGAGCTCCCTGGGCTCTTTGCCCAAGAGGTATGGTATGCAAAGTCTAACAGAGACCGGGATTGATCAGTGAAAGTCAGTACTGTATGTATGAGTGGGGAGAAGCAAGCACAGCCAGCACAGAGGAGAAAGTCCTTACATGTTCCCTCCACAGCACTATTAATAACATGAAAAAATAATTATCCAATTTAATTCCAAAGACTGATTTCAAATCAAAACACAGCAAATAAAGGAAAGCAAAACAAAAGAACAGCGAGACAGGCATATGGGCTCTCCAGGGTTGCTCCAGCTTGTGGGATGGGTATGGGTGTGACTGAGTGAGTGTGGTGAAGTGTGCGCGTGGGGGTCACAGGGGTGTGAGTGGGGAGTGTAGGGAGGCTTGGAGGCTTGGAGACGGGGTGGGTTGAGGGCTAGGCGAACGTGCTCTGACTCAGAGGATTCTCCGTTTGCTTCTCTCAGCGGGGAGAGGAGAATTTCACTTGTGTCAAACAACCTCATGCCCAATTCCTCTGAAAGGGGGCAGGGAGGACAGTGTCATAACACAGAGAGTGTTAATGGTTGCTGTTTTAACAATCTAAACTCACTACCCCCAGGGCGCCAGGAGAAACTAAACAGTCTTAACTACAAAGGGTGCAATTTAAAAAAATCAAATAAATAGCTGAAGGCACACTCACATTGAACTTGTGCCCAACTTGGTGTCAATCAACAAGTTTCCACTGAACGCTGGACAAGCCACCCCTCCTCTTCCCAAAAGAACACAGAAAACAATGGAAGTTCAGTTTTGGGGCAGCTGGATGATTTTATGGATTTTGTGCTTCCCAGTTTTTTTCCCCCCTTTTTCTCCTTTCTTCTCCAGCGAAGTTTTTCTTCCCTCATCTAGACCCTCCCTTCCAAGATCATTTCTTTCGAATGCATCTCCCTGGTTCTGGCCTTCAGTGCTATGCTGCTTCTATTTCGTGTTCCCACACAGGAGGCCAGACCTGCTGACCCGGGCCTCCAGACAGGCCTGCCCTATCTGTACAACAAGAGCATCCCACCTGCCATGTGCCCCCAAGTGGAGACCGAAAAAACAAACCCAAATGGACACTAAATTATGGCTCTACTTGCCAAAATTCACATTTTGATAAGCCACATGCTGAAAAATTCTATTGTTCTAGGCTTAGGATGTGGTCTAGGCACATATTTGAAACTAGCCAAAGATGGTCACTAAGTCTTAGTATAAAATCCTCATCTCCATCCTGGCCAGCAGGTACCCACTTCCCCAGACTGGACCCTGGCCCTGGATTCTAAAATAATGACGAAAGCATTAGTTGCTCAGTCATGTCTGACTCTTTGCAACCCCATAGACCATAGCCCGCCAGGCTCCTCTGTCCATTAAATTCTCCAAGCAAGAATACTGGAGTGGGTAGTCATTCTCTTCTCCAGGGGATCTTCCTGATCCAGGGGTCGAACCTGGGTCTCCTGCATTGCAGGTGGATTCTTTACCATCTCAGCCACCAGGGAAGCCCAAAATAATGATGAGAGCTTGCATTCAGAGAGGGCTTACTAGGGGTTGGGTCCTATGGTAAGCACCTTACCTGTACTAATTCATCTGATTCTCACAGCAGTCCTTGAGGCAGGGACTATTATTATTGCCTCACCTACCTGCTCACAGACAGACACAATCTCACCTACTCAGACAGGCACCTCAAACACGCTCACACTGGCATTGCAATCTATTTGCTTTACAATATTGTGCTGGTTTCTGCCATATATCAACATGAATCAGCCACAGGTATACATATGTCTCCTCCCTGTTGAACCTCTCCCCTCTCCCCCACATCCCACCCATCCAGGTTGTCACAGAGCACTGTCTCAACACAGGTTGAGCTCCCTGCATCATACAGCAAATTCCCACTAGCTATCTATTTTACGTACGGCTATCTATTTCACACATATGTTTCCATGCTACTCTCTCGATTAGTTCCACCCTCTTCCTCCCACACTGTGTCCACAAGTCTCTTCTCTATGTATCACACTGGCATTGAGTGCATGTCCACTGAATGAAGCCTCCATGCTTTCTCCTTAGCGTTGAGTTCTTCGAAGTCTCCTCCCCAAAGACTCTCCACTGACATCTAGAATGCCATTGGTTTTTAAGTGTTCACCTTATTTGTTGATAAAGAGAGAAGCCCCCTGGAAGGGCTAACTCTAGGTGACAGTGACAATGGGAGAGATGAGTGGCTGGGAAAGAGGGGAGGCTGTGGGATCTGAGAGAGAGGAAAGGGGGTGCACAAAGATGTTTAGGGGTGAACACAAATGTCACCTCCCCATGTTTGCAGTGGGCTGGATGTACAGAGTAATGTCAAACTCTTGGGCATATGAGATCCTTTGAGATTAGGCCTTCATCAACCTGACTTTTTTAACCTCTTCTCTCCTGCATGGTCCACACTCACTCCAGTTACACCAGCCCCTCATGGCCCTGGGCATGCCCTCCCCTTTCCCCTTCTCCAGCTGGCAAAGTTCCATTCGTCTCTGAGAACCCACCCTGATGTCAGATGTGAACTCCTCTCTGAGACGCCTAGCTTCTATAGAGTGTCTCTCTCTCTCCCATCTCTGGCTGCTGGGCCCCTGTCCACACCTCTACTGGGGTACTCATCACATTATGATGTCATGATCTCATTATGCCTGTCCTGCTAGACTATGAGCTCTTTGAGGTAGAGACTCTGAAACTTCAGCACCATACATGGGACCTAGCTGCACGCTTGTACTCAGTGAACACTTGTGAAATGAATGAATGAGTAAATGAATGGATGAGTGGATGTGCACCATCAACTCTGGTTGGCAGACTCCCTTTCCTGGGTTTCTCTGGGTGAGGCTGTGCAACATTTCTCAAAAGGATCACCACTGGAATCTGGAGTAGGACACATCTTCACTGCATTGTGTTCCTTTGTTTTTGTTTAGGCGCTAAGTCATGTCCAACTCTTTTGTGACCCCATGGATTGTAGCCTGCCAGGCTCCCCTGTCCATGGGATTCCCCAGGCAGGAATATTGGAGTGGGTTGCCATTTGCTTCTCCAGGGGATTTTCCTGACCCAGGGATTGAACCTGAGTCTCCTGCATTAGCAGGCAGAGTCTTTATCCCTGAGCCACCCAGGAAGCCACCAAGGAAGCATTGTGTTCCTACCCAATGTGAAACACTGAGCATTCCTGGCTCCCACCCACTAAGTGCCAAGGACATTCTCCAATCAGTGCAATGACCAAAACAGTTCCCCAACATTTCCAAAGCCCTAGGAGAAATGGTGGGGGGTGGTGGTGGTGGTGATCCTCTCTGGTTGGGAAACAGCACTATAGGCATCATTTCTTCCCCTGATCCCAGTGGTCTGAGAGGCCCCCTGCAGGACGGTCAGGCTTTTTTCCTGCACGAGGTACTGGATGACAGGTTCCAATCAGAATGTTAGTAAGAAAGTCAGGCGTGAAGCAGTCCTAGCCTGCTAACAGGAATCATGGCAGGCTAACTAGCACACAACAATACAAAGAATCCCACTCAACATTTTTATGACTGGGGGCAGTGGGAGGGGTAAGGTCTCGCCTCCAAAAATCCCTGTGAAGCTTTCAAGGCAGCCCAGAGATTATGACCTTGTCTCTGAGTGCATTCACAGCATCACCCCCATGTTTCTGCCAAGAGATCACTCTGCTTTGAAAACATCAGCATCACTGGGCATCGCCCTCACTCAGGGCACCTCTGAAAATCTAATCAGAGAGAAAATAGAAAAGAAAGGCACAGGTGATGCCATTTATTTTATCCTTCTGCCTGACACGCACTGAACTTGTCACCTGTTTCCTTTAGATGCCTCCCCCCAACACACAACTTTTCCTTGAGGCTGGAGACATATGGTCTGTGCCTGAGCACGTGGCTGCTGTCACTGGGTTCTATGGGAACAAGTACTGAGTTTCAAGCTTTGCCCTCATTTTCTCTTAGTGATACAACTGGGGACTAGGGATTTATGTTCTTTCTCTCCCCTGCTATACACTGCCTTGCATATATATATATATATATATATATATATATATATACACATGTATATGTATATGTATATCTTTAGACTTTTCAAAGCAATTTCCCACATCAACATGGTCTTCACAGTTAATGCCAACCTTCAGAGAAGGTAGAAATCATCACACTCGTTTTACAAGTTGAGAAAATAGGCACAAAGATGCTAGCCGGCTCTGTGAAAGTCCCACAGGGAACTTGGGAGACAGCAGGGTTAGATCCCATGTCTTTTCTGGCTCTGTGCCTTCCTCGCCACCACCCTGCCTTGACAGTACAACACACCCTCACCTGGGGGGAGGGAATGCATACCCACAGGACTGGAGCTCTCTCTCCATCTCAAATGTGGTCCTGAATCTGGATGCCAAATGGGCCCTCTGGTCAGTAATACAGACCTGAAGCCAGATGGCTTCATTCAGATGCCAACACACTCTGCAGCCTGGAAGTCAAAGCTCCACAATTGCCCCCAAATGCCTTCTTACTAGTTCCAAGGGCATACCTGGAGAACAGAGAGCATACCCTTCTCCAGGCTTTGGTTTTGCTCTGAAAGTGAAAGTTGCTTGGTCGTGTCTGACTCTTTGTGACCCCATGGACTATATAGTCCATGGAATTCTCCAGGCCAGAATACTGGAGTGGGTAGCCTTTCCCTTCTCCAGGGGATCTTCCCAACCCAGAGATCGAACCCACATCTCCCTCATTGCAAGCGGATTCTTTACCAGCTGAGCCACAAGGGAAGCCCTTGGTATTGCTCTGCCTTGTGTAAAAACAAGCAAACAAAACCCAGACCAGATGAAACCAAACACCCAGAAGGCTAAAATAATACCGTGCATGCATGCATGCTAAGTCACTTCAGTCGTGTTCGACTCTTGTGCAACCCCATGAACTATAGCCCATAAGGCTCCTCTGTCCATGGGATTTTCCAGGCAAGAATACTGGAGTGGGTTGCCATTTCCTTCTCCACAGGATATTCCTGACCCAAGGATTGAACCCACATCTCTTACATCTCCTGCACTGGCAGGCGGATTCTTTAACACTAGTGCCACCTTGGAAGCCCAGAATAATATCAACAAGTAAACAAAAATAATCCAACTCTTTGTGACCCCATGGTCTGCAGCCTGCCATGCTCCTCTGTCCCTGGTGGCTCAGCAGTAAGCAATTTGCCTGCAATGCAGGAGACATGAGTTCAGTCCCTGGGTTGGGAGGATCCCCTGGAGGAGGGCATGGCAACCCACTCCAGTATTCCTGCTAGGAAAATCCCAGGGACAAAGAAGCCTGGTGGGCTCCAGTCAGCAGCATCGCAAAAGACTAGGACATGACTGAAGCAACTGAGCATTCCATCAAACAAAAATAGTAGTCTCAAAACAGCCGTATGCATATACACAATCTTACGCTTGATTGTAACACTTGAAGGTCTTCTGGTCACCTTTTGCCTCCAATCGTAACTACCCAAAACAAATGAAAATGTAGTGTCATTTAAACATATGCCATGCCGGGAAATACAACTGACACACCTAAAACATAAATGTACAGTTGAACTGATGATTAGAAAGCAAACATCCCTGTCACTACCACACAGGTCAAGAAAGACAGCAATGCCAACACCCCAGAAGGCTCCATCCTTCCCCACTGGACGTAACCACCATCCTGACTTTTGGGACAATTGTTACCTTGTTTTCATTATAGTTGTATTACATTTATGCACCTCCCTCTACAATATAGTTTAGTTTTGTCTAATTCGACCCTCATGTTAATTGAATTGCATTATGTGTTTTTGTGCACGTAGGTGCATCTTCCTCTTACTCAGCAGTAGGCTTGAGGTATAATATATTGACTTTCAAAAAACTTCTGCTCCCCTCAACCCAGTCCTCTGTGACAACCTTGAAGGGTGGGAGGGAGGTTCAAGAGGGAGGGGACATGTATATACCTACGGCTGATTCATGTTGATGTATGGCAGAAAGAACACAACATTGTAAAGCAATTATCCTTCAATTAAAACTAAATATTAAAAAGACTTCTGTTCACCTTATTTGTGCCTGAAAGTAGTTCCTTGTACTTAACTTTTTTTTTTGCTGAAGCTCACTTTTGCCCACTGTTCCCCTTTGGAGATGGAAGGAGAAAGTTGATCAGCATGCTCTAAAATCCATTTATCTTTCTGAAGTTTGTTGAAATCCTTTCGATCTTTCTTTCACCAGGCTCAGTAATTTCACTTTTCCTTCAACACTGCCTCATAAGTTTGATACTCTAGTTAATCCCTTAGTAATCTTTCTAATAAAACCGTACCAAATAGCTCCAAACACAATTGCCCTCAAAAAGCAATCTGAGAGGAGGACAGGTAAAGGGAAACAGGGAAAGAGTTCTACCCCTAAGGAGTTCTCCAAAAGATAACAAAACCTGCTGGAAATCAGCTCCTAATACATGATGCTCTCTGAAATTCCCTGGGAAACATTAATAAGGAATATGTCTGTCTTTCAAAACCCAGCATTTTACACAGTTATCACTGGGACTTATTGCTTGTCAGTTCTGTCACTGTCAAAGATGATGTGGTCTCCCTCATCCTATGAAAAATATGCTCAGAAAACCAACATTTGCTAGATTCTTCTAAGACCCCTTGGTTATCTCCTGACTTTGCTTTCTCATCTCTACCACCAGCCTCTTCTCACATTTCTTTTCCATTGTTCATTTCCATTTAAAAAAAAGACATGGTACAACATGCATGAACCTGGAAGACATTCTGCTAAGTGAAATGAGCCAGGCACAAAAGAAATATACTGCATGATACACAGAAATATACACATACACATGATACACAGAAATATACTGCATGATTCCACTTCTATGAGGTGCCTAGAGGAGTCAAATTCACAGAGACAGAGAGTGGAATGGTGGTGGCCAGGAGCTGGGGGAGGGGAAATGGGGAGTGGTTTATAGGAATAGAATTTCACTTTGGGAAGATGAAAAAATTCCCGAGATGGATGGTGGTGAGGGTTACACAAAAATATAAGTGCATTTAACGGCACAGAACTGTACAATTGAAAGTGATTAAAATGGGACTTTTGTTACAATATATGTATACTTTATTCCATAAAAATTTTCACAAATAAAGATTTTTAAAGAGAAGGAAGGAAGAGGGAGCAAGGGAAATAGAGAAACAAAGTGAGGAAGAAAGCAAGCCACATTTCCCTGCTCCTTCTGCTCCCTAATCCTAACCCCCCATTTTTCGCCTATTAAAATAATGAAGGAATACAGCTTATAAAAGGTAAGGTGGTGAGTGTGGACTCTGATTTGACCTTAGATCCCTGAGGGCATGATCTCATAAATGTGAGGACATCAAAGCTGCATGAATTTGCTAAAGGAGAGAAAAACTAAACTTGCAGGGACACTTACCTTATCTCTCTGTTTTAAAAGTAATCTCTACTCCCAAGTTTGATGTCTTTCCCTTTCTACTCAATTAAAAAAATATCCAAACAACCTTTTTTGTCCCCCTCCTGCAGACAACTTTGATTTATCCATTTCTTTTAAAGATACAGTACGTATACTTCATAACCTCTCTCCAATTCAGGGAGTGCAGCCTGAAAAAATATAACACTGTTTCAGCAGGCACACACCTATTGCTGGATCACTTCCTACTCTCTGTGTCTTATAGTGTATGTGGCGAAGACAAGAGGCAACACATCAAGATATTTCTAAAATAGACTACTTTTATGGCCAAAAAAATGGAGTCCTGTGAGGAGGTGGATTTTGGAACAGATTTCAATAACTGACATCCTCAGTCCGCCTGTTTCTAAAATCACTTTGAGGGAATAGCTGACAGTGTAAAAATCTAGATACAAAAATCAGAGGAAAATCACTCTAATAAAGACCGTTATTTATCTTAGTGGCTACAAATAATCTGGTAAAACTTTTGGGTTATAGTCATTTTGCATCCAAAACCCTGAAGTGAAACCCTTTGGCTCTAGGCAACAGATAGCAAGGATATTCGGTTACTTCTGTAACATATTGGTTTTAAATTAACACCACCAAAATGAAAAACTTGAGAGCTGGCAATTAATTCTAGAAATCACTGTGCCTTCTGCCACGAATAAAGAACTTATCCCTGACAATACAGAGAGGCTTGGTCTCCGCAGGACTATACAAAAGGTAAAGCCTGATGCGAAGAACCGACTCATTTGAAAAGACCCTGATGCTGGGAAAGACTGAAGGTGGGAGGAGAAGGGGACGACAGAGGATGAAATGGTGGGATGGTATCACTGACTCAATGGACATGAGTTTGAGTAAACTCTGGGAGTTGGCGATGGACAGGGAGGCCTGGCATACTCCAGTCCATGGGGTCCCAAAGAGTCCGACACGACTGAGCGACTGAACTGAACTGAAAGCCTGATTTCCTTGGCTTATTCCTTCATATCTCCCCCACCCCACCCCACCCCCCACCATGCCCACCCAGCTCCTGCCCCCGCGGTTAGTGGCCTCAGGATCTCCCCCAGCTCACCACCACCACTCACTACCATCAGATTCTGTTTTCTAAATCTTGTGTGCTGGTCAAATGAAAAATGATTAATAAGACTCACAGACTTAGGGAATGAACTTACAGTTGCCGAAGGGAAAAGATAGTTAGAGAGTTTGGGACGGACATGTACACATTGCTATATTTAAAATGGATAATCAACAAGGACCTACTGTATAGCACAGGGATCTCTGCTCAATGTTATGTGGCAGCCTGGATAGGAGGGGAGTTTGGGGAAGAATGGATACATGTGTATGTATGGCTGAGTCCTTTCACTGTTCACCTGAAACTATTACAATTGGCTATACCCCAATATAAAAATAAAAAGTTTTAAAAAATGATTAATAAGAGTTATCACCTCCAAAGAGAGATTAATTTATCAGGAATCAAAGTCTGAAATAAAAAGATGAAGCTTTAAGAATAACAGCATTTCAGGTACCAGGTAACTTAGCAGGGAAGTAGAGTGGGAGAGGAGAAGTCTGATACAATGCTGACTGGACAGGTCATAGGAAGTGCAGGTAATCATCTCCTGCTCTGCTTACTCAGAAAGCAGGCCCTGATCTCTGGATCAGCCCTGCAATCAGGAAGAAATCTCCCTAAAGGACATTTTACTAATCCTTTCCTTAAAATACCCTAGATGTGACTCTTATTTCAAACTAAGTTGAAAACAGACTAAGCTGAAAACACTGATTTTATTTCAAACTATGTTGATTGCTTTTCCCTTTGAGAGTTTCATTTGTTTATCAGCAGAAATTCCTGGGCTAATTCCGAGAAATGCCATTCATTTCTCGCCAACAAGTCATGGACAATGGGTGGGGTAGAGGGGTGAGCTCCCCACGGAGGGTCCTTCTTTCTGAACCTGACAGCCAGGGGCTCTGAATGTGGACAATGGCAAAAGAGAAAAGCGTTGGGTGGGAGCTCTGGGAGAGTAGGGAGGCCAGCCAGAGGGAACAGTGAGTACATGTCACTGCAGGGTTGATCTGAGAGGAGTGTCACACAGGAAAAGTATGTTTCCGGTGTGCCTGTGCTCCCCATTACCAGAGAAACAATGTTGTCAAGTTGCCCACAGCCCTCTGCAGATGTACAGGGGCCTCTACTCCAAGATCTTGCCCAGGACTGCTCTCTAAGGGCAGTGCTCCTGACCTCCTTTATCAAGCTTTCCCCAGGGCCCTATTACCCTATGTCATCCACCATCCAAGTGCAACAGAATTACTTGAGGTACTTGTTTAAAATGCAGAATACCCCCAACAGTCCAAACAAATCAGAAATTTTAGTGTAGGGCAGTCTGCATTTTATCAAATCCCTTTAAGCACGCTAAAGTTTGAGTAACATGAATTTGAGGTCCTGTTCTAAGACAGGTTGCTACTCGAATGAACTTCTCCAAACTAAGACATTATGTTTACCAATAAGTGTTAGTTGCTCAGATGTGTCCGACTCCTTTGTGACCCCATGGACCATAACCCACCAGGTTCCTCTGTCCGTGGAGTTCTCAATAGCTTGTTGCTATAAATAGCTTCTAGAAATGGAATGGCATAATCCAAGACTTCTTAAAACATATATTAAAGAACACTAATCCTTCAAAATGCTCTACAAAAAACAGGTCCCAGGAATTCCGTGGAGGTCCACTGGTTAGGACTCCGCAGTTTTACTGTGGCAGCACGGGTTCAATCCCTGGTTGGGGAACTAAGATCCCACAAGCCATGTGGCACAGCCAAAAATAAAAAGTCCTATGGCTGAATAAGTTTGGAAAATACTGCATCCCATACACTCACTTATAGATTCATAATGCATATTAATATATTAAAGGCTCTGAGAAGTCCTGTATTAAAAGAAACCTATCTTTAAAAAAAAGAAACCTATTTACCTTTCTCTACTCCAGAAACTCTCGAGTTTATTTGACCATATAAATGTTTTCTCTAGTTAACCCTATCATTATCCCATAAAATCATGTTCCCTGCAGCAAACTTTGGGAAACAGTGTCTTAACCCAGAAGAGTGATTGTAATGGTGGTGGAGGTTTTTAAAAATATAGCAAGCATATGGAAGATTTTATTTCAGACAAATGGGGCTTTTCAGTATTCCTCAATAATGCTCCACCTTCTTGACCTCTGTGTGGGGACAATTTTGATTAACATCCATAGAAAGAAATAGAAGAGCTGTGCTCTACCATGATAGAAAGCTATACCTGTCCTGAATGTCTTGTTCTTATATGGCATAAGGGCTCCTCAAATACAAATAGGAAATCATATTCTTTTTTAAAAAGCAACTAAATCCCCAGGGTTTACCAGATACAAAGATCACCTCACCTGGCAGAAGGCAAGCTAAGTGCCACTTTACTGGAGAAGTTTTAATCCTTTATACTCTGCAGTGTTCAAGGAACAAGTGTTATGAGGAAAATAATGGAAGTAAAGCATGGAAGACAGTGAAAGAGGTCTAAAAGGTAACAGGGCAGTCAGTATAGACATGGAGGGCCTACTGATCAATAGCGAATATCTCTGCAGCCACTTCTCAACAATCAGTATAAGAATGCTAACAATGATAATAATAATATTAACAATAAAGTATAACCTCTGCTATCCCAGAGACCAACATTCCAGAATCCTCAAGCTTTTGGATAGCTCTGGATCCAGAAAGAGTTTTGTTAAAAATATACCAATCTTTTGAGAATTCTCTGGCAGTCCAGTGGTTAGGACTTGGTGCTTTCACTGCCAAGGGTGTGGGTTCAATCCCTGGTCAGGGAACGAAGATCCCTCAAAGCCAAAACAAAACTTTTGCATGAAAAGAAATGACCCTTGACTGATCATCTTGTATACTATGAATTTTGTAGTTCCCTTACTGAAGGAAAATAATATGTTAATTAGCTGTTACTATGTAAAAGGCGTTGATCTTTTTCAATCGAACCCAGGAGGAAAGTGAATACAGAATTCAGAAAAGAGCAAAAGGAGCAAGAAGATCACAATGGCGATCAAACATGGATGATGGCAACAGCAGCAATCAGCAGCAAACATGAGGTGGCAGCAGAGATGAATCATAAAAAAATGAGATGGTTTTAAATTTTGGAAGTGATTCCTCAATAAGTTAAACACAGAATTACCCTATGACTCAGAAATTCCACTCTTAGGTATATACTGAAAATAGTAGAAAACATATGCCACACAAAAACTTACACCTTAATGTTCACAGCACTATTAACAATAGCCAGAAGGTAAAAACAACTCAAATGTCCATCAACTGATGAATGTATAAGCAAATGTGGTATATCCATACAATGAAATATCATTCAATCATTAAAAGGAATAAACTACTCATAAATGCTACAACATGGATAAATCTTAAAACATTATGCTAAGTGAAAGAAGCCAGATGCAAAAGGTCACATATTTTATGGTTTCATTTATATGAAATGTCCAGAATAGTAAAATCCATGGAAACAGAAAGCAAATCAGTGGTTGCCAGGGGCTAAGGCAGGAGGGGTAATGGGGAGTGACTATTTAACAGGCACAGTTTCCTTTTTTGAGGTGGTAAAAAATTTCAGGAACTAGGTTAGTGGTGATGTTGCACAACATTAAGAATGTTCTTAACGCCACGAATTATACACTGCAAAGTCATAAATTTTATGTTATGTGTACTTTACCACAACCAAAAAAATAGATACATCTCCCCCTTGAACTTCTGCCCTTAAAAAAAAAAAAACAATTGGAGGGAGCTAAAAAGACTTGTCTACTTGATTTCTGAAACATTGGAAGTCGCAGATATGGAAACAGACATAGTCCTACAACTAGACTCCTCTTTTTATACAAATGTACAGGAATACAAAATGCAGACACGGCAGCGATTACAGACCAAAAAAAAAAAAAAGATTCAGAGTGGCTGAGTGATTTGCAACCCTCACTCTAAACTGGCCAAGGCCAAACGCCACATAGCTACCTCCTATCATACATAGTCTGTTTCTGCTAGAGTATAGACTTGTGTAATCCAAACATGTTCATATGTAAGTGGTAGATAAGAAAATGATATTGATATAAAATAGAAACTGCATTGGTTCAGGCATGATTTTTCTTAGCAAATTCATATTTTGCACCATCAAGAGACAGTAACTGGATGCCAAGTATACACTAACACAACTGAATTCTGCAAACCATGAAAGGACATAGTACTCTATCCTATTGCTATTCACCACACATTCTTCCTCTTGGCTCGGTTTGGCCATATGCTTGGTCTTCCAAATGCTTATCACATGATTCTGATCTTGGGCATTTTTCTCTTGTCTCTATAACTCAGTGGCCTCAACCCTTTCTTATACCTCCTTCCTTCAAGCTAAAGTCACCATTTTAAAGGATGAAGTCTCTACTTACTGTAATATTCTTTTTTTATTAGAAATCTAAGATGCCTTTTAAACCACACTAGTATTTTATTAGTATAGTTATTTTATTAGTACTCTAGTTACAAAGTTGCACAAGTTCAGAGTTGTCCGCTCTAATCTTATTTTTTTCCTTAAGCCCTGTTATTTTTCAGTGTACAGTTTAGCAGAATGGGAAGATTTTCAGAAAAGCACATACTGCATTATGGCAGAAATGCCTATATTCACTAGCTAGCTCTCCTGTCGAGAGAGAAATGGCATGGGACTCCCAGCATCTCCTTATGGGAGCACAGGGCATTTTTGGAAAGGGTGTTTCCTTAACCTAACTGGAATGTAAAAGACTGGGGTGAGGAGTGCCTCTCTTGGCAAAACCACACTCTCAGTCTCTCTACTAAAACCATATCATAAAACTAAACCTCTTCACATCTAGCCTAAAGGAAACACTAGATTAAGTCTCTGGTAACAGATCAAATCAGATATTTTGGCAAATTCATAACAGCTCTTTAATGACCTGGGAATGTTGGACTACTTCTAATGGAACCAAAATTTATCTATTCTGAATAACAAATTCTTAATGGAATGATCAATTAAGAAAACTGTTACATAACTTTGTGATTTAGGCTCCTAATCACTACAAAAGTCATCTCTTGGTGATAAAACTATACATGAAGAACAGAAGGAAACAAGTCATATTCTTTCTCTCCCCCTTTCCCCTTTACCATTCAACTGCCTCCAAAAGAGAAGATACGAAATTCCAATCCAACAAATCTCTCATTAGGGATAATAGATTGACTCCTGCTTAGAGACTGGGATGAATTTAATGACCTTTCTGACTCCAGTACAGTCTTGACTTTCTTATTAAGAATGTTCTACCCTTCCTGTACTACCAGCCACTTTGGCCCCAGTAGAGCCCTGTGGTATGTGATCAAGATTTAACCTCTACCATGGAGACCAAGGGAAGTGCTGGAGAAAATGTTTTCACCTGCTCTTCATGAGAATTGATGTTAGATTTCTCTTTGGTAATTCTGGAAAAGCAGTCTGCATACTCTGATTTCCATGGTTCAGCAGGAGTTACAAGAGAGAAGCTCAAATGCAGGTGAGAACATTGGAAATTTCAAGGGGTAAGAAGTTTAGAAAGCAAGAGCCATGGGATACACAGAAACAGACAGGGGGGTGAAGTCTCCTCTGCCTCCTCCAGTGGAAGATGGGCTCTCGGCATGGCAGGTAGGACCTTCCCACCAAGTCCATCACTACCCACTAAACATTCCCTGAAGTTGCTATGGCTGTAAGATTGCATATAAAACATTGGATATATGGCTCCCTTATTTGATCTCCCTTATTGATATAGAACTTGTTCATTACCTTGGATTTAAATATTCTATTTTTCAGTGAATATGTTTTCATCACAGTGCTTTCCATTGGGTTAAGACACAAAACTAGAGCCCCTTCCTTTGACCAAACATTCCTGTGGCCCTGAAGGCATAAGTTTCTTCATGCCTAATAATAATTGGGGTGGAAGGAATACAGAGAAGTCATCACATCCATTGCCCTGTCTCAAAGCAAAACTATGCCAACTCTATCTCAGATGGGTGGATACCTTTTTATTTCCAGAAACATGCAGTAAAGAGACTAAAATTCTCCTTAGTCATTTATTCTAGGATTTAACAACCACTGTGTCCCAAAGTTCTTTCTTTTATCAAACTCCATTATTCTCTGCTATAGTTTAAACCTGTTTATTCTTGTTTTATCTTCAACAGAAAGAAAGAATTGCTGATTTGCATTCCAGGTCAATATGGCAGAGAGAGCACATGAGAAAATGCTGTGCTATTTTCCAAACAAAGAAGAGTAAGAGATGAAATATAAAAGTAAAAATAAATAAATAAAACTCTGAAACTGCAAAATCATCCTCAGAAACAAAAGGAAACTCTATTAAATAAAACACAGGCAAAATGAAAGTACAGCAATAAATGAGGGCCAACAAGATATGCTCCACTGGCAGTTCAGATCAGATATAGATAGCTACATCCAGGCAGCTGAGCAAGAACTATGGCCTACAATTGGCTTCCTGTATAAATCTGAGGACTTAAGAGTCACACTCTTCACATGTGAACAGGGGCTGACGTAGTTTGCCCACCCAAGTTCATTCTCTTGCATGGACTGACTGCCCAAGAAAGGCAGCTGCAGCTGAGGTCCCAATCCAAGGACTAGCCCTGCACAAGAAAACAGAGGTAGAAGCAGACTATTCAGACATGATGGAGTCCAAGGTGGGATACCAACATACGACCTGGTTTAATGCTAAGTAAGCTACAAGGCCTGAAAATAATGCTATCACAAGAAAGGAAGGACTTATGCGAGAGAAAAACCATGGATGATGAGCTTTTAGACAAAAATTTAAAAAAACAAGGGGAAATTTGGAACTAAGGAAAGCTATCAAGAAATCTAACAAAAGTGAGAATTCACACCTGAAAATACACATATTTAAACAATCAGAAATAGACTTTAAATAAATATTTAAATACCTTAAAGCAATAAATAAGAGAACAAGACCTCAAGAAACAATAACAGGGGTTTACAAAATGGCAGTACATAGATTTTTTTTATATATAATTCAAAAATGGGGAGAAATACAGTTTTTAAAAATAAAACAACAAAACCCAACAGACAGCTTAAATAGTAGGCATGAAAAAGCTGGAGAAACAATTCATGAATTGGAAGTCCAAGTTAAGTTATATATCATTACAGGGAGTATACCAATATATCATCAGGGGGAAAAAGAAAGACATTAAGAGACACAGAGCTTAAATTAAATGAAATGCAATGACATACACCAAAGACAAGGTTAAGAATGAGAAAAAATAGAAGAAAATATAGTTTTCACAAAAATAATAACTTGAAATTGAAGAAAAATGTGAGTCCATTGGCTGGAAAAAATCATGTGCTAAGCAGGCTAAATAAAAATAAATCATACATCAAAATACCTCCTTGTTTGCATCAAAGGAAAAAGAGAAAATCTTAAAAGCTAGAATAAGACAAATTATGTATAAAAGAATTATAATCAAAGCAGACTTCTTATCCACAAACAAAGGAAGTCATGAAACAATTTATTAATATCTTCAAAGGGCTGAGGGAAAATAAATGTGAATCTATAATTTTATACCCAGCCAAATTATCACTCAAGAATGAGGGCAAAATAAAGACATTTTTGCATATAAGGATTAGGGAATTTTAGGACCACTACCTACAGAAAGAACTGTTAAAGGTTACAGTTAGAAAGAAAAATGAACTCACAAGGAAGTGACCTGTAAGAACAAGAAGGCAAAGGAAATGAATAGCTGTTTCTATCTTTTTAAGTCTTAAAGATGATGATGTTTATTTCTCTCCTTTTTCTCATTTCTGGGACTTATGATCTTAATTCTTCTAATACTTGCTTTTTCTCTTAAAAGAACTGCTAGCTTATACTTTCTCTTTTTCTCAGGACTTGCTTCCCTTTATGCAGTTAGGGTAGATGACAGCCATCTTCCACTCTGTGTACTTCCACTCTATGCTCTGTCTCTGGGCCCTACCCCAACTTCCTTCCTAGGGAAGAATAATTTCTCCACAGCCATTTAGATCAATTCCTATGACATTAGACCACTTTTAGATACTTCTGAGATAAGAAGATTTTATAAGGCTATTTGAAAGGCAACCTGGAAGATGAAAAAAAAAAAAAAAAAAAGAATCCTCCCATGCTACACCCTTGCAATTTAAACAGAAGAAGCAAATGTTGTTGCTGTTGTTGTTCAATTGTAAGTCATGCCCAACTCTTTTTACAACCCTATGGACTGTAGCCCCCCAGGTTCCTTTGTCCATGGGATTTCCCAGGCAAGAATACTGGTGTGGGTTGCCATTTCCTTCTCCAGGGGATCTTCCCGTCTCAGGGATCAAACTCAGGTCTCCAGCATTGCAGGAAGATTCTTTACCACAGAGCTGACAGGGAAGCCCAAGAAGCAAACAAACACATGCAAAAATAGTAAACCTCTCTTAGGGATTTATTTCAAAGAATAACTTTAAGGTTGATCACATGCCAACTCAGTCTCTCATACATTAAAGCATATACTACGGTAACCAATACTAAGAATGATAAACCTGTGACACGGCATGATCTTCTGATATCTGGAAAGAATCCCAGATGTTCATTAGAGTGTATTTATCAATGTGCATGTGTGCTAAGTTGCTTCAGTCATGTCCAGCTCTTTGAGACCCCGTGGACTGTAGCCTGCTAGGCTCCTCTGTCCATGGGATTCTCCAAGCAAGAATACTGGAGTGGGTTTCCATGCCCTCCTCCAGGGGATCTTCCCTACCGAGGGAGTGAACCCACATCTCTTGTGGTTCCTGCACTGCAGGTGGATTCTTTACCGCTGAGCCACCATGGAAGCCCATTTATCAAGGTAAGAAAGCATAAGTTATGAAAGTGGTGACAAAAAGGGTTTGGGTCTCCATTGGACAAAAAGGGTCTCCATTCAACAAAATCTCTGTTCCTGTAACATTTCAGTTAACTGAGTTGTCACTGAACCTCATTCCTGGCCTCAGTCCTACCATTTCTGCCCTGACACTTTTCATTTCTCTCTTGTAAGTTCTGGAAGTTCCTCACTACTTGAAAAAAAACACCATGTATGACGGAGACTAATGGTTCTTTATGTTTTTATGATTATGTACACCCCTTTAGGAATGCCAATAAAGCTATGTATCTTCTCGAAAGGAATTTACACATATATATTGTTACACCAAAAACTGCCAACTATTTTAAAAGGTTTGCTAACCCCTCAAAGTCCACCCATGGACCCCAACTCTGTCCTCGAGGGAAACAGAGTCAACTTATAGGACTACAAAGCTTCTACTGCCCAGATGCTAAGATGATCACTTAGCTTTTCTTAGGATTGCTGGAGGACCCACAGGCATTTTCTGAATCATTCCATGCTTGCACTCCTCTGGTGTGGGAGCCTGGCCTCAGTCAGACATGAACAAAGTATCACTGAGGGAGCCCCTGCCTCAGACAAACACCCTAGCCGCCAACCAGGAAGGTAGACGTCCTAATAGCCTTGTGAAAAAGTATCTGCCTGCCATCCCCTTAGCACTACTATGAACAGTGTATACATAATAACTGTACAGTCTAGAGAAGGTGACCATTCAGCCAGCAAGCAGCTTTATACTGACATAAACCTCACTGGTTCAGCTCCTTTGATTTATGAACAGCCCCTCATCAATTAGAAGCTATGCTCAAATGCAATTCCAGCACTAATTGCGTAGGACACGTGCCTCCATGCTACAACTCTCCTGGTGTCCGCTGCCCACGGCAGGAAGAGACTGTTTATCACAGAAAAATCTCTGGGCCACAATTCCCTTCCCTCAATTGATAGGCACCTTCAAATGATTAAAAGCCCAATGAAAACCTGTTACTGTGTACCAAATAACTTATTAGAGCCTAGAATGTGCCCCAATTGGGCTATAAACAGTATTTAGGGGCTGGTGCAGGCTGCCTGAACGTGTCCTACTATTATTCCTGTCTGGAAGTTTCTTCTTCTGGGGAATTAGGGAGAAGGGGTGGGTTGGGTGGAAGAAAGAGGAAGGAAAACCACAGCTGGGAAAGAAAGAAGCGAACTGGTTTACCTGGGCAGCGAGGGCAGCAAAGATGAGGAACATGCACAGGAGACAGGCAATGAAGACTTGGACATCTGACTCTGCTGCAAAGCACATTCCCATTCTGAAAGAGAGAGGCAACAATGACAACAAAATAAATGTCTTTCAGAGGTCACTGGGATCATGCCAATTTGGGAAACAGTCATTCAGGGACTCACTCAGACAGTGAATAACGCATTGCCGAGAAACTGAATGAAATCAGCATTTTCTTTCTTTTTTCTGATAAGTTTATTGGAGTATTTTTCTAAGGATCACTACTACCCCAGTTTACAAAGCCTCCTGCAATTACTGGGAGGCTTCTTCTGACTTGGCTCTGTGATGTTTCTACCATTCCCTAGCTCTGCACGTCTCTTCAGAGCCTAGTCGGATTTCATAATCACCTGCCCAACACCATGGAAGGAAGGGATAATGAGTGATGGGTCCCTTGAGCTGTTACCCATCCCCGGGCAAGGAGAGAGCCCTAGCACATGGATTCTGGAGTCCATATAACTCTGCCTTGATCCAGTGAGCTGAGTGCTTCTTCTCCTCACTTCTTTTGCAAGTCAAAATTTTTCTGAGACCAAGCTAGTGTCTGGAATTGAGCTGATTAGCTAGTATGACTAGGGGAGGGGGCGACTGGGTCCTTGTCTGATTTACACTGACAAGATCCCTAGCTCTGACAGCTTTCAGCCATTGCTAGAACAAAGGAAGACCTTGGAAACCAATTTTGCATTAACATTTTCCATCCATAACTCATTTGAAGCAAGGGTTATATCCGTCAGGCTCTGGTGAGGGAAGAGGGTGATGAAGACAATGGAGGGAGAAGATGCCTAGCACTTGAGCCACTGGCACTGGGATTATATTAACATTTTCACTGCCCTGCAGAGAGCAAAGCCTCAGTCCCCAAGGGTTAGCTGTCCATTTCCAATGCATTGGGTCAAGAATCTGACACAATCACACCATACCAGGCAGTTACTCAGTCTCTAGATACTCTGTTTAATAACTGTCCTAGCCATTTAAAGATGCAGGCTTCCTTTATCCAAATTCGAATAACCTTACCACAACTCTTTTTCTTTTCTTGCATACTTCCTAGAATAAATTTTTGGAGCACTACATTTGGAAACACCACAGAGCCTCCTTATATGTCACACTCCTCAGAGCCAGGTGGTATCATCTTGAAGTAAGATCACCAGAGCACATCAAAACTACTCCACCTAGCTGAGGTCAAACTGATTCCTTCTTAATGCTTTACATTGGTTTCTGGTCTAGAGATAAAACATTAATAAAAATAATAACCATAATGATGGTAATATTACAGCAGTTAGCATTTCTCAAATATTGACTATGACCAAGCATTGTTTTAATGCACTGACTGAGACAGATTAGTAAATTTAACCCTTGTCATAATCCTATAAAATAGGTAACACCACTATACCATTTTAAAGAAGAAGAAGCTGAAGGAATCTCAGAGAGGTTAAATAACTTGCTTAATATAACACAGCTCAGAAGTGGAAGAGTCAGGGTTGGAAACTTGGTCTGTCTTGATTCTAGAGCCCTGCAGTTTCTTAAGACTACCTGATGTTGCCTAAAGGTTAGGTTTCCACATGCTCAAAATTCTGAAAGCCCAATCTTCTGTTCAAATGGCAAAAGAATCAGGCTTGTAAGTGAGGACTCCTGGGCACTAGTGAGGGGTTTTAGTTGTTCCATGAGCTCTCAAGTGAGAGGCAGGTCTTGAAAATTCTTTCTATATGTTCAGAATTCTCAATCCTCAAGGCCAAGTATAAAGTCTCTTTCCCCAGTTGGCCTAGTGCATTGGTTCTCCACCAGGAACCACTTTGCTCTCCAAGTAACCTTGAGCACGTCCTGAGATATTTTTGGTTGCCACAACTAGGATGGATGCTACTGGCTTCTAGTGGATAGAGGCCAGGGGTGCTGTTAAATATCTCACAATACACAGGACAGCTCCCCACAACAAGAAATATTCTGTTCCCAAATGTCAAGAGTGCAGAGGCTGAGAAACCCTGGCTTAGCGTATGACAGAAGAGGCTTGTTCAGAAAGATGGTCCGTAGCTGTGGTCCTGGGTCACGGCCATGGGACTACCTGCTTTGTCTACTGCAAAGCTATCCAAATGCCTCTTTGAGTGACTGGACAGGAGCCAAGGCCAAGCCAAGAGGACTCTAATCCTCACCAGATACAAGCCAAGGTTTCACCACCTCAATCCTATTAGTAATTATAGTCATTCACTGAAACCATATAAAATACATTCTCCCAGTGAACCAGTTTATAATCTGTCCTAATCTCCTGGCTAACGGCCAGTCTTGAAAATGATATTAAAAAATGATATTGTCTTATGATCCAGGCATTATATTGAGCTTTTTCCTGCACTCTACTTCTTCCATGTCCTATACCTTTCGGCTAAGAGACTGCTTAAGTATCTATCTACAGCAAATACTCAGTGAGTTCCCATGAAAATCAAGCCAAAAAGCAATAGAAGAAAAAGACATGAGATGTGTATTTTTCCTTGCAATCTGCCTCCTAACTTCTTTTAGGTTTTTAATCACTCATGCTCCCAGGCCATCTAGGCACTTGAGAGCATGTCTGCCTGCTGGGGAGCAAAGCGGAAATCACATGCCATTGGGGACTGTACCTCAGAGCAGATACAGTTCACGCAGTAAACCAACCCATAAGGTTCCAGGTAAGGATGCCATCTCTCACCCACTCTGTACTTCTTGTCTTGAAACACACAATATGTCTCTGAATCTGTGAGGAAGGAGATGGAGAATATGCTGGTTAGAAAACATGGACCAATGACAAAATCCAGAGCAATCACAGGTTCCATCCATTTTAGTGTACATCAAGAAAAGAGGCATAGACGATAATTATAGAACCCCTACGATGGGCTCAGTGTTTTATATGCTTTCCTTATTTGATTTTACAATGACCCAATAAGGTTGGCACTGATGATCAAAATTGAAAAGAAAAGCCAGATAAGCAAGAAACAGGGAGAAGGTATTTCCAACAAATAAAATATTAATATAAATACAGTATTAATATCTGGAATATTTTCTAATCATTCAAATCAGTAAATAAAGTACCAATCAATCCAATAGAAAAATGATCTAAAGCCATGAGAAGCAATTTAGAGAAGAAATGAGAGCAGGCAATAAATCAGAAAAACTGTTCAACTTCATTAGTAATCAGAGATTCAAACTAAAACTACACTGAGATAAATGCCTCAAGTTGCTTACTGCCCCAAAGACCCTCTGTGATTCTTTCCAGCTTCTCACAAGATAAATTCCAATTTACTTTTCAAATCTTTATTTCCAACTTCTTCAGGACGATGAACTGGGAATCAGAAAACCTGGGTCTGAATCCTAATTAGCTTTAGTTGTGTAGCATTGAGCAAGTGATTTGACTCAGTCAATCTCAATTTTCAACATCTATGAAATATGGATTACATGTTTCTCAAGCAAATGTGGGAAAATTACATAAAGTTCTTTGTCAATTATATGTGCTTAGGCGGTCAGCTATGTCCGACTCTTTGTGATCCCATGGACTGTAGGCTGCCAGGCTTCTCTGTCCATGGAATTCTCCAGGCAAGAATACTGGAGTGGGTTGCCATTTCCTTCTCCAGAGAAGGAAATTATAAAGTCAATTATAAAGTGCTACAAAATGTAGAGTGATATTTTATAATAAATGATTATTTTCTAATCAGTGTATAAAACTGGAAAACACACAAAAACACAGAAAAAAAACCCCATAAAAGTATATGGAAAAAAAAGAAATATTCCATACACACAATTCAAGCCCAAGAAGAAACCATTTTTAATATGCTGGTAATCCCATGGACAGGCTTCCCTGGTGGTTCAGCATTAAATAATCCGACTGCCAATGTATGAGACATGGATTCTATCTCTGGGTCGGTAAGATGCCCTGAAGAAGGAAATTGCAACCCACGCCAGTATTCTGCCTGGGAAGTCTCATGGACAGAGGAGCCTGGCAGGCTACAGTCCATGGGTTGCAAAACAGTCAGACATGACTAAGCGACTAAATAACAACAAAATTAATAAACAGCCTGTTACTGAAGGGAAATTCGAAAGTATTTTGTACTAAAAGAAAATGAAACATAGCATATCAAAATTAGTCAATTCAACTAACGAAGTACTTAAAGAGAAATTTATAAGTAACTACAGTTGAAATTTATAAGTACCTACAGTAGAAAAGTGGAACAGTCTCAAATCAATGCCTTATGAAACTAGCAAAAGTGGGATAAAATAAACCAAAAGAAAATAGAAGGAATGAATAATACAAACAGAAGTCAGTGAAATTTAAGACAAAAATCAATAGAAAAAAATCAATGAAACCAAAACCTGGTTTTCTAAGACAATCAATAAAATTGATAAACTTCTAGCAAGATTAACAAAGACAGAAGATGCAAATTACTAATATAGGGACAAAAGAGAAGTCTTCATTATAGATTCTACAGATATTAAAAGAATAAAAGGGAGACATTATGAATAACTTTACACCAGTTAGCTTAATATCTTAGATGAGATGGATGAATTATTTGAAAGACACAATTACCAAAGCTTACTCAAGGAAAGATAAATAATCTGAAGAGTTCTACATCTTCTAAAGAAAGGCAAAGAAAGCAGCATGACCAAAACAATTTTGAAAGAGAAAGATGTTGGAAGATACACACTATGTGATTTCAAAGCAATATAAAACTATGGTTTTCAAGTCAGTGTGGTGTTGGAAAAAGGTTAGATAAATATGCCAATGGAATAGAATGAAGAGTCAACAAACAGAGAAGAGACCCACATTTATGGGTCTATTGATTTTCAACAAAGATGCAATGGCCATTCAATGGAGAAACAATAGCCTTTCAACAAATGCTGCTGGACTATTTGGACAATCATATGCAAAACATAAAATAACATGAAATATCTCATACCATCTACAAAAATTAACTCAAGACGGATCACAGACACACTTTAATGTAAACCCCAATACTTTAAAACTTTTAAAAGGAAATACAGGGGACTATAGTTGTGATCTTAGGTTAGGTGAAGAGTTCTTAGATATAACACCAAAAGTACAATTCATAAAAGAAATTTTGTAAAATAGGAATTCATCAAAATTCTGCTTTTGAACTTCTGCTTTTGAAAAATGTTAAGAGAATAAAAAGGAAAGCCACCAACTAGAAGAAATTATTTGCAAACCACATTTCTGATAAAGGACTTTCATCCAAAATACAGTTTCCCAGGTGGAGTAGTGGTAAAGAATCCACCTGCGAATGCAGGAGACGTAAGAGACATGGGTTTGATCTCTGGGTTGGGAAGGTCCTCTGGAGGAGGAAATGGCAACCCACTCCAGTATTCTTGCCTGGGAAATTTCATGGACAGAGGAGCCTAGTGGGCTACAGTCCCTGGAGTTGCAAAGAGTCAGACATGAGTGGGTGACTGAGCACAAGCACATCCAGAAAATATTTTAAAAATCTCAAAACTTAAGAACAAGGAAACTAACAACCCAATTCAAAAATGGGATTAAAATTTGAATACACACTTCACAAAGGAAGATTCACAAATGTCACACACATCATTAGTCATCAGGGAAATGAAATATTGAAACCATGAGGACATATAATGAAAACTGAAACCATGAGGACTGACTTATTAGAATGGATAAATGCAAAAAATCTGAATATACTCAGTGCTGGTGAGGAAATGAAGCAACTATAGCTCACCTTATACAATACTGTTGTAAAACAACTTGGCAGTTTCTTCTAAAGTTAAATACACCCTGAACTATACCACTCAGCAATCCCACACCTAGGTATTTTTCCAACTAAAACAAAACATATATTCAAACCAAAATCTGTACTATATGTTTAAAATGGATTTATTCAGTCTGAAAAACCTGAGAGCAACATAAACGTCCTTCAACTGATGAATTTTAAGACATGCAAATCAAAGAATATTACTCAGCAATATAAAGAAAGACTGATACGGTTAAACGTGGATGACCCTCAAAGGCATTATGCTAGACGAAAAAAGCCAGATTCAAAGTCTACATACTCTATGTGTGTTGGTCGCTCAGTCGTGTCCGACTCATTGCAACCCTGTGAACTGTAGCCCACCAGGCTCCTCTGTCCATGAGGATTCTCCAGGCAAGAATACTGGAGTGGACTGCCATGCCTTTCTCCAGGGGATCTTCCCAACCCAGGGATTGAACCCAGGTCTCCCGAACTGCATGCAGATTCTTTACCATCTAAGCCACCAGGGAAGCACTACATACTGCATGATTACAATTAATTATTTTTAATCTGGACAAGGGACAGAAAAAAGATCAGTAGTTGCCAAGGACTAGGGTGGGGGAAGGATTTTACTATAAAGGGATACAGAGTAAATTTTGAGAGTGATGGAGCTTATATCTTGATTATGGTGGTACCATTAGACAAAACTCACAAAACTGTACTCTCTGGGTTGGGAAGATCCCCTGGAGGAGGATGAAAAAAGGGTGAATTTTTAAATTTTATTTATTTTTTAACTTTTACAATTGAGATAAAATTAATATATAGCATTGTACTAGCTTTAGGTGTATTTAAAATGGTGATTTTGCTTCATGTGAATTACACGATAATAAGACAATTAAAAAGAAACATATAGAGGAAAGAAAAATCATATATAATTCTACCACCAGAAGACAACCACTTAAAAAAAAATTTATTTACTTATTCACTCATTTTATTTTTTGGCTGTGCTGGGTCTTCATTGCTGTGCATGGGCTTTCACCAGTTGCAGCGAGCACCGGCTACTCTCTTCTTTTGGAGCATGGGCTCTAGGCTGTGCTGGCTCAGTAGTTAAGGCATATGGACCTAATTGCCCCACAGCATGTGGGATCTTCCTGGACCAAGGATCGAACCCATGTCTCCTGAACTGCAAGGCAGATTCTTAACCACTGGACACCAGGAAAGCCCATAACACAACCACTTTTAACGTTCTGGTAATAGTCCTCTAATCTTTATTTTCCTGTTTTTAAATTAATAGGCTTTATTTCTTAGAGCAGTTTTAGGTTTATCAAAAAACTAAGTAGAAAGTACACAAAGTGCTCATATTTCCCCTCTTCACATCACCCCCACTTTTTCTTGGCATTAACATCTTGCATTAGTGTAGTACATTTGTTAAAATTAATGAACCAATACTTGATATATTAACTACATAGTTTACATGAGAGCATACTCTGTATAGTTCTATGTGTTATGACAAATGTATAAATGACATTTATCGCCATTACAGTATCATACAGAACAGTTTCACTGCCCTAAATATGCCCATACCCTGCCTATTCATCTTTACCCCCCTCCACTCCCACAACTCCTAAAAACCACTGACTTTCTACTGTCTCTATAGTTTTGTCTTTTCCAAGATGTCATGTAGTTGGAATCATAGGGTACGCAGACTTTTTAGACTGGCTTCTTTCACCTAGCAATATACATTTAAGATTCCTCTAAGCTTTTTCATGGCTTGACAGCTCATTTATCATTGAATAATATCCCACTGTTTGGATGTACAGCTTGTTCATCAACTCACCTATTGAAGGACATAATGCTGCTGTGCTTAGTCATTCAGTCATGTCTGACGCTTTGTGACCCCGTGGATTATAGCCTGCCAGGCTCCTCTGTCCATGGGATTCTCCAGGCAAGATTACTGGAGTGGGTTGCCATGCCCTTCTCCAGGGGGCCTTCCCAACCCAGGGACTGAATCCAGGCCTCCCGCATTGCAGGCAGATTCTTTATCGTTTGAGCCACCAGGGAAGGACAACTTGGTTGCTTCCAATTTTTGAAAATGAAATGAATTGAAAATTCATTTGCATGATACCTGGGAGTATGATTGCTGGGTTTTAGAGTAAGACTATATCTAGCTCTTTAAGAAACTGCCAAACTGTCTTCCAAAGTGACTATACTATCTTGCATTCCCATCAGCAATGAATGAAAGTTCTTACTGCTCCACATTCTTATCAGTATTTTGGTGTTGTCTGTATTTTGGGTATTAGCCATTCTAACAGGTGTGTAGTGGTATCTCATTTGTTGTTTTAATTTCCAATTCCCTAATGATATTTAATATTGAGCATCTTTTCATATACTTATTTGCCACCCATGTATCTTCTTTGGTGCACTATCTGTTTAGTTCTTTTGCCCATTTATTAATTGGGTTGTTTATTTTCTTACTGTTGAGCTTTAAGAGTTATTTGTATTTTTCAATACAAGTCCTCTATCAGACATGCATTTTGCAAATATTTTCCTTCAGTCTGTGGCTTGTCTTTTAACTCTCTTAACAGTATCTTTTGCATAGCAGAATTTTTTACTTGTAATGAAGTCCAATTCATTGATCTTTTTTTTTCTTGCACAGAGCATACTTTTGGTGTATCTGAAAACTCATTACTAAACCCAAGGTCACCTAGATTTTCTCCTTTGTTATTTTCTGGAAGTATTATAGTTTTGCATTTTACATTTAGATCTGTAATCCATTTTGTAAGTTTTTTTAATGGTCATTTTTTTGCATGCATGTGTCTAGTTGTTTCAGCACCATTTGTTGAAGATTATCCTTTTTCCAATAAATTGTCTTTGTTCCTTTTGTCAAAGATCAGTTGACTATATTTGTGTGGGTCTATTTCTGGGCATTCTATTATGCTGCACTGTTCCATTTGTCTATTCTTTCAACAATATCACATTGTGTTAAGTACTATAGCTTTATAGTAAGTCTTGAAGTTGGGTAGCATCAGTTCTCTAACTTTGTTGAGGTTCTTCAACATTGTGTTGGCAATTCTGATTCAGACCTTTCCATATAAACTTTAGAGTTAACTGTTAATTTCCACAAGGTAAGTTCAGCTCAGTTCAGTTCAGTCACTCAGTCCTGGCCGACTCTTTGAGACCCCATGGACTGCAGCATGCCAGGCCTCCCTGTCCATCACCAACTCCCAGAGTTTACTCAAACTCATATCCATTGAGTGGTGATGCCATCCAACAACCTCATCCTGTCTCGTCCCCTTCTCTTCCTGCATTCAATCTTTCCCAGCATCAGGATCTTTTCTAATGAGTCAGTTCTTTGCATCAGGTGGCCAAAGTATTGGAGTTTCAGCTTCAGCATCAGTCCTTCCAATGAATGTTCAGGACCAATTCCCTTAGGATGGACTGGTTGGATCTCCTTGCAGTCCAAGGGACTCTCAAGAGTCTTCTCCAACACCACAGTTCAAGAGCATCAATTCTTCGGTGCTCAGCTTTCTTAATAGTCCAACTCTCACATCCATAGCTTTGACTAGACAGACCTTTGTTGGCAAAGTAATATCTCTGCTTTTTAATATGCTGTCTAGGTTCGTCATAACTTTTCTCCCAAGGAGCAAGTGTCTTTTAATTTCATGGCTGCAGTCACCATCTGCAGTGATTTTGGAGCACCCCCAAAATAAAGTCTGTCACTTTCCACTGTTTCCCATCTATTTGCCATGAAGTGATGGGACCAGATACCATGATCTTTGTTTTCTGAATGTTGAGCCTTAAGCCAACTTTTTCACTTTCCTCTTTCACTTTCATCAAGAGGCTCTTTAGTATTCACTTTCTGCCATAAGGGTGGTGTCAAACATCTGCATATCTGAGGTTATTGATATTCTCCTGGCAATCTTGATTCCAGCTTGTGCTTCATCCAGTCCAGCATTTCTCATGATGTACTCTGCATATAAGTTAAATAAGCAGGGTGACAATATACAGCCTTGATGTACTCCTTTCCCGATTTGGAACCCGTCTGTTGTTCCATGTCCAGTTCTAACTATTGCTTCTTGACCTGCATACAGATTTCTCAGGAGGCAGGTCGGGTGGTCTGGTATTCCCATCTCTTTCAGAATTTTCTACAGTTTGTTGTGAACTGTTCTACAGTTCTACAGTCAAAGGCTTTGGCATAGTCAATAAAGCAGAAGTAGATGATTTTCTGGAACTCTCATGCTTTTTCAATGATCCAGCAGATGTTGGCAATTTCACCTCTGGTTCCTCTGCCTTTTCTAAATCCAGCTTGAACATCTGGAAGTTCACAGTTCACATACTGCTGAAGCCTGGCTTGGAGAATTTTGAGCATTACTTTGCTAGCATGTGAAATGTGTAGAATTGTGCAGTAGTTTGAGCATTCTTTGACATTGCCTTTCTTTGGGATTGGAATGAGTTTTCCAAATTTGCTGGCATATTAAGTGCAGCACTTTCACAGCATTATCTTTTAGGATTTGAGATAGCTCAACTGGAATTCCATCACCTCCACTAGCTTTGTTTGTAGTGATGCCTCCTAAGGCCCACTTGACTTCGCATTCCTCGATGTCCACAAGGTAAACTGCTGGGATTTTGAATGGTATTGAATCTATAGATCAAGTTATGAACTACTAGTATCTTAACAATATTGAGTCTTTCTATCCATGAACATGGAGTCTCTTTCCAGTTATTTGATATCCTTCCTGAGAGTTTTATAGTTTTCCTCATATAGATTTTATATACATTTTGCTAAATTTATACCTAAGTATTTCATTTTCTGGTGCTAATGTAAATGGTGTTGTGTTTTTAATTATAAATTCCAATTGTTCATTAACAGTATATAGGAAAGCAATTGACTTTCATATATTAACTCCATACCTTTAAACCTTACTCTAATAGCTCATTAATTTTAGGAGGGTTTTTCTGGTTGATTCTTTGGGATTTTAAAATAATCATGTCATCTGCTAGCAAAGGTAGTTTCATTTCTTCCTTCCAAATATGTATACACTTTATTTCCATTTCCCATCTTACTTCATTAGTTAGGGCTTCCAATACAACACTGAGTAGGAATGGTGAGAAACACCACCATTGCCTTGTTCTTGATCTTAGGCCAAAACATATAGCTTCTCTCCGTTAAGTGTTGTATTAGCTGTAGATTTTTTTTATAGATGTTCTTTATGAAGTTGAAGAAGTCTTCCCTCTATTCTCATTCACTGTATAGTGTTGACTTTTGTCAAATGATTTTTCTGCATGTGTTGATATAATCGTGTAGCTTTTCTTTTTTAGCCTACTGATGTGATGGATTACATTAATTGATTTTTGAATGATGAAACAGCCTGGAAAAAAATCCCACTTGACTGGATTTTTACTACATTGCTGGATTCAATTTGCTAGTATTTTGTTGAGGATTTTTGCATGGGAGATATTAATCTGTAGTTCCTTTCTTACAATGTCTTTGCCTGATTTTGGTATTAGGGTAAGATTGGACTCACAGAATGAATTAGGGAGTGCTCTCTCTCTGCTTACATCTTCTGAAACTGGTTGTAGAGTACTGGTATTATGTCCTTAAATGTTTGGCAGAATTCACCAATTTATTATCTTGGCATGGTGCTTTCTGTTTTGAAAGAGTATTAATTTCTTTAACAGACATAAGCCTATTCAGATTGCCTATTTTGTTTTGTGTGAGTTTTGGTTGGTTGTATCTTCCCAGATATTGGTAAGGTTTTCTCTAAGTTATCATATTATTGGCATGGAATTGTGCATAATATTTTTATGACAGTTCTGGTGATAGTGATGGCCTTTTTTTCATTTCTGAAATTAGTAATTTGTGCCTTCTTTTTTAGTTAATCTGACTAGAGGTTTATCTATTTTATTGATCTTTTCAAAGAACCAGACTTTGGTTTCATTGATTTTTCTCTTTTGTTTTCCTAGTATAACTTTCATTGATTTCTGCTTTAATTTTTTAAAACTTCTTTTCTTCTGCTTACTTTGGGTTTGATTTACTCTTCTTTTTCTAGTTTCCGAAGGAAATGGCAACCCACTCCAGTATTCTTGCCTGGAAAATCCCATGGATGGAGGAACCTGGTAGGCTACAGTCCATGGGGTCACAAAGAGTTGGACATGACTGAGCGACTTCACTTTAGTGACTTCAAGGTGGAAGCTGAGACTATTGATATTGTCTTTTTTCCTAATATATTAATTCTAAGCTATAAATTTCCCTCTAAGCACTGCTTAGAATTTTTATAAATTATATTTTTATTTTCATATAATCCAAAATGTGTTTAAACTTCACTTGAGACTTCTTTGGCCTATGTGCTATTTGGAAGTATATTGTTTAATCTCTAAATATTTTGATATTTTTACAGGTATCTTTCTGCTATTGATTTTTCAGTCTAATTCTACTATGTTCTGAGAGCATACTGATATAATTTATATTCTTATAAGTTTTGTTAAGATGTGTTTTATGACCCATGAATATGGTCCATCTTGATGAATGTTCCATTGAGCTGAAGAAGAATGTGTATTCTGCTGTTGTTGGATGAAATACTCTGCAGATGACAATTAGATTCCATTGACTGATGGTGTAGTTCAGTTCAACTATACCATTGTTAACTTTCTGCCTGCTGGATCTGTTGATTACTAATAGAGGAGTTTTAAACTCTCTAATTAAAATAGTAGACTTGTCTGTATCTTCTTGCAGTACTATCCATTTTTGCATCACATATTTTGATGCTCTGTTAGGTATACACATAATTTTCCTTGCTCTGAAGTCTGCTCTGTCTAAAATTAATACAGTTACTCCCACTTTCATCTGATTAGTGTGTTAGCATGTTATGTCTTTCTCCATCCCTTTACTTTTTAAAGTTTGTTTATTTTTAATTGGAGGATATTTTTTAGCATCCTTTTACTTTTAATCTATATGTATCTTTACATTTAAAATGTATAGACAACATATAGTTGGGTCTTGTTTTTTTATAATCCACTTGGATAGTCTGTTTTTTAATTGGTGTATATAGACCATTCACATTTAAAGTGATTATTGATACAGCTGGATTAATGCTGACAATATCTGTAATTATTTTCTATTCATTTTCCTTGATTTTTTTCTTATGTGTGTGTATTTCACTCTTTCTCTGCTTTCTATGGCTTTATTTCAGCATTTCCTATTATTCTATTTTCTCTTTCTTAGTATATCAATTATACTCATCTTTTTAATTAGTAGTAGTCATAGAGTTTACAATACACATTTACACAAATCTAAATGGCACCCCACTCCAGTACTCTTGCCTGGAAAATCCCATGGATGGAGGAGCGTGGTAGGCTGCAGTCCATGGGGTCGCTAAGAGTCGAACACGACTGAGCGACTTCCCTTTCACTTTTCACTTTCATGAATTGGAGAAGGAAATGGCAACCCACTCCAGTGTTCTTGCCTGGAGAATCCCAGGGACAGAGGAGCCTGGTGGACTTCTGTCTATGGGGTCACACAGGGTTGGACACGACTGAAGAGACTTAGCAGCAGCAAATCCACTTTCAAATAACACTATACTGCTTCACAGGCATTGCAGGTACTTTGTAGTAGAGTATTCCAAATTCCTCTCTCCCATCCTTTATAAAATCACTGTCATTCATTTCACTTTTCTGTAAACTATAATTATTCAGTACACCATTGCTATTATTATTTTGAACAAACTTTATTCTGTTACGTTAAGAATAAGAAAAATAAAAGATTTCACTTTACCTTCATTTATTCCTTCTTTAACACTCTTCCCTTCTTTATATAGATCTGACTTTCTGACGTTATTTTCATTTTTCTTAAAGAATTTCTTTTAACATTTCTTGCGAGGCAGGTCAATTGGTGAAAAATTTCTTCAATTTCTGTTTGTCTGAGAAAATATTTCTCATTCACTTTTGAAGCATAGTTTTGCTGGATACAGAATTGTAGGTTGATGGATTTTTTTCTTTCAACAATTTAAGTGCTTCATTCCACTCTCTTCCTGCTTGCATGGTTTCTAAAGAGAAATAATATGCAATTCTTATCCTTGTTCCTCTACATGTAATGTGTTTTTCCTCTTTCAAGATGTTCTCTTTGTCTTTGATTTTCTGCAGTTTAAATATGATATGCCTAGGTATAAGTTTTCTCATATGTGTCCTGCTTTGTGTTCTCTGGGCTTTTTGGATTCATGCTTTGGTGTCTGTCATTGCTTTTGAAAAATTCTCAGCCATTATTACTTAATTCATTATTTCCTTTTCCTTTCTCTCATCTCCTGTCATTCCTATTACATACATGTTACACTTTTTGTAATTTTCCCACAGTTCTTGAATATTCTATTGAATTTGATCACATTTTCAGTTTGGGACATTTCTCTTGGCATGCTTTATTTATTTATTTATTTATGGCTGTGCTAGGTCTTCATTGCTGCAAGGGCTTTTTTCTAGTTGTGACAAGCAGGGAGCTACTCTTTGTTGCAATATGTGGGTTTCTCATTGCTGTGGCTTCTCTTGCTGCAGAGCATGGGCCCTAGGGCATGTGGGCTTCAGTAGCTGTGGCATATGGGCTCAGTAGTTGCAGTTCCCAGGCTCTAGAACAGAGGCTCAATAGTTGTGACACATGGGCTTAGTTGCTTGCTCTGCAGCATTTTCCCAGATGCTGGAAAAAAAATCTGTGGCATTTTCCCAGATCAGGGATTAAATCTGTGTCTCCTGGACTGGCAGGCAGATTCTTTACCACTGAGCCACAAGGGGAGTCCCTTGCCATATCTTTAGATGACTTATTCTTTCTTCAATCATGTCCAGTGTGCTGATGAGTTCATCAAAAGCATTCTTCATTTTTGTTACAGTGTTTTTGATTTCTCACATTTCCTTTTGATTCTTATTTTTCATCTCTTTTTACATTGCCCATATATGCTTACATTTTGCCTCCTTTTTTCATTAGAGTTCTCAACACATTAATCTTATTTATTTTAAATTCCAAGTCTGATAATTTCAAAATATATGCCATATCTGAGCCTGGTTCTGATGCTTGATTTGTCTTTTCAGATTGATTTTTTTTTTGCCTTTTAGCATGCCCAGTAATTTTTTATTGAAAGTCAGACATGATGTACCGAGTAACAGTAACTGAAGTAAATGGAGCGTTAGTGTGAGGTCTTACGTTAATCTATCTAGGAGTTAGGCTAGTTTTACTGTTTTTTGTAGCCATGGTGTCAGAGGCTAAAATCTGCCTAGTGTCTTTGTTTATCTTTTCCATTGTTATCGGGTTTCCCTAGATTCTTCTTCTTAAACAGTGTCGAAGGCTTGCAGGTCTTTCAATCTCCTCTTATTATACAGGATCCTAACTGATGTGTAGCAAATTATAGGGGAAGGAGAAATGTTCTATAATCATATTATTAGCTCTCAGTTTTTAGTGATCCATGTCCCTGAGTTGTGACCTTCAAAAGCAGTAATTAACTTTGCTCCTCCCCACCAGTGTAGGTGAGACAGGAAAGCTATTGGAGTTGGGCATATATTCCTTCTTCCAGGGTGGTTGCATTCCACTGTAGCCCACCAGGCTCCTCTGTCCATGGATTTCTCCAGGAAAGAATACTGGAGTGAGTTGCCATTTCCTTCTCCAGGGGATCTTCCTGACCCAGGGATCAAACCCACATCTTTGGCATTGCAGGCAGACTCTTTACTGACTGAGCCACCAGTGAAGGTGTTCCAGGGTGGTGAGACCCTGATAAAACCCAAATTAGTTAGTCTAAGATAAAATCATTTCCCTTGGTTTTTCCAGTAGTCATGTATGGATGCGAGAGTTGGACTATAAAGAAAGCTGAGCACCAAATAATTGATGCTTTTGAACTGTGGTGTTGGAGAAGACGCTTGGGAGTCCCTTAGACTGCAAGGAGATCCAATCAGGCCATCCCTAAAGGAGATCAGTCCTGGGTGTTCATTGGAAGGACTGATGTTGAAGCTGAAACTCCAATCCTTTGGCCACCTGATGCGAAGAGCTGACTCATTTGAAAAGACCCTGATGCTGGGAAAGATTGAGGGAAGGAAGAGAAGGGGACGACAGAAGATGAGATGGTTGGATGGCATCACTGACTCAATGGACATGAGTTTGAGTAAACTCTGGGAGCTGGTGATGGACAGGGAGGCCTGGCGTGCTGCATGCAGTTCATGGGGTCGCAAAGAGTCAGACACGACTGAGCAACTGAACTGAACTGAACTGAGGCCAGGCCTTAGTTAATGAGAATAAAGAACCCTAGGCTTATTTAAAATGGTTACTTTTCCCCCTCCTCTACCTATAACAATTATAAATTTTTCACCAAACCTGAGAACCTGGTGGGGATCCTAGAGGTAAAAACTCACAAAAAGGAGTTTTTCTCTCTCAAGCTAGAACATGCTCCTTCTCCAGCAATTAGTCGATTACCCGTTAAGAGCTCCAACCAGGATTCAGCAGTGGTGATTGTATTCACCTGTCTTTCCAGTTTTCAAAGTAAAAACCACAAGGCAGTCTGCCCTGTGACCTCAATTTTCTGTGATTTTAAGAGGACTTGCTGATTTTCATTTCCTTAAGCCTTTTTTCTTGTGACAATAGGAGTGACAACTTTACGCTCTTTACATGTCAAGAAACTAAAAGCTCTTTCTAGTCTCTCTTCTGTGCATAAAGGTGTATAAAGTTTTCTATTTATATAATTAACAACATATACAATATACATTTTATACACTATGTTCTAAAGTTAACACTTTTTGTGCCATTAAATATTCCCCCTATACCACATGCCTAGTGACATGATTTGTCATTAACACAGTTGAAACATAATTTCTTAACCAATCCCCTATTTGAGGGTTCAAATTGTATCCTTTTCTTTGTTTTAAAAAAATTCCGTGATAAATATCCCTGTATATAGGGGCTTCCCTGGCTGTCCAGTAGTTAAGACTCTATGCTTCTACTGCAGGAGGCAGTAGAAGATCCATGGTCGAGGAACTAAGATCCCATATGCCTCTGCTGCTGCTGCTAAGTCACTTCAGTCGTGTCTGACTCTGTGTGACCCCATAGACGGCAGCCCACCAGGCTCCCCGGTCCCTGGGATTCTCCACGCAAGAACACTGGAGTGGGTTGCCATTTCCTTCTCCAATGCATGAAAGGGAAAAGTGAAAATGAAGTCGCTCAGTCGTGTCCACTCTTAGCAGCCTACCAGGCTCCTCCGTCCATGGGATTTTCCAGGCAAGAGTACAGGAGTGGGTTGCCATTGCCTTCTCCACCATATGCCTCTAGGTGTGGCCAAAAAAATAAACAAAAAATAAATATCCTTGCATATACACTAATGTATGTAATACTGGTTATTTTCTAAATATAAATTCTTAGAGCTAGATTTATTGAGTCAAAGGTTATGAACACTTTTAAATTCCCAATCTACATTGTCAAGCTGCCTTCCAGAAAAGCTGCATTAATTTACTTTCCAATTGCAGTGTGTGAAAATGTCCAACACTGTATCCAGTGTTTTTAATTGCTTAAAACTTTGCAAATTTGGTGATGGCAAATGGAAACAATATTTTTTTTCTTTATCAGTAACATTTAATTTCTCCTTTTATGATATTACCATCATTATTTTTAATATTATTATATTAAGCTACATTCTGGACTAAATGTAAGTACTCAAGACCATTTATCAATTAAAAGAACTCAGAAAAATCAAAATTACTTTGTAGGCAAAAGTTGTATATTTTTCACCCAAGTCTCAGGAATACAATTTTATTGGTAAATACACAAATTAGACCTCTACTCCTCAGTGTTATAGAATGAAGTAGGAAATATTTTTAACAATCCCTGTATGTTTAACTGAGGAGAGATAAATCATGAATTTCCCAAAATAAACATAAATGAGGCACTTTTTGCAAACTTCCACATATTGGTGAGAAGAGAATGACTGTTTCTCTAAAATAAATTCGACAAATTCATAATCTTTAAAATATCTAAGTTATTTGCATTTCATATATACAGCTCACCTAGACATTTCAGAAAAATCTGAGTATACACTTAGAAGCAAATCCATGAAGGAGGCTATTTAGGTAGTATTATTAGGCTGGCATAAATTGCCTTACTTGTATGGTTCTTCAATTGCTAATACTTGGATGGAGGTAAACTGGAAATTACTTTGTTGATTTAAATTCACATTGCAAAGTAAGATGGAAACTGTGCATTATGTGTTTGATTCTGGATTATTTTGCCAGAAATAATCAGCTCACTCAGAGGCTGACATGAGATCTACCTACTTAAAATATGAAACTGGATGAGCATTCATTATTAGCAATGTGATCTGCATGGTTGGGTGATTTATTCCTTTTTTGATGATAAAGAGATGGGATAATAAAAGATAAGGACCCACCCCTGAAAGACTAAGCAAGCACCAAAATAAGGCAAGCTATCAAAATGTGGGTTTCATGTGCATTTACATATTTTTAAAACTCACTTCCAAATTAAGATTCTAACTTGCAGGGAAGTCAATTTCCAAAGGAACAGTATACACTGAAGCCACAAGGAGGGTATTCTTTATCTACAGCTGTTAAGCAAGTTGCTATCACCTCTCTAAAATATCTTTAAGACAGATTTCTTCATAGAAACTCTTAAATGGATCCTTTCAATATATCTGAGCTCACCACTATTCATGACAACCACAGATGATCCAAATATCTTGTTTCAGTCAACAGTCTGTTTGCCCCAAATTCAGTCTCTTGACAGAGTATTGCTAGACAATGTGTGAAATTGATTGATCTGAATTTTCCTGCTCCAAATTTGGCTCAAGGCTAAGGAGGTAGAAGATAAAGGTAAAAAGAGGCCAAGAAACCAGGTCCTGAAGAACACTGAGCAAGATGCGCGTGATGATAACAATAATAAGAAAAATAACAACAAAATTTGTTGAACATGTCTTATAAGCTAAGGGTTTTACATCCATGAATTCAATAAATTCTTACCACAACCCTACATGCTAGATCCCATTATCAGCCCCATTTTAGAGACGAGGAATCTGAAGCACAGGGAGGTTTGGTAACTTGCCTAAGTTGACATGAGTAGTCAAGGTATGGAGCTGGGATTCAAATCTAAGAAGGCTGGCCTCAGAACCAAGGACTGAAACCACTGTAGCATTTTGCCTGTCCTGCTACATGAGTGTAAAGTGCATGTCACTCACTTTTAGAACTTAAAAAATAAGGGCTTCCACACATTCTTGCCTAACTTTTTCTCAAACCACCCTTCCCACCCTACCTGGAAACACAGTTTGGCTCACCTTTTAAAGAATCAGGTGTCATCTGTAGTGAAGCCAAGCCATACTCGAATGACTATAGGAAATGATACAACAGGAAGACTTCACTTTGCATTTTTTGGTATTTATCTCAAGGACAAATTATAAAGTATGAAATAGTGCCTATGCTTCTAAGAGCTATGAAATAGAGTTGGGAAGATAAGAGTAACCCAGCTAAAAGTTCTTTTTCATTCTCTTTATACCCATCAGCATTTTTCTCATAATACATGGCATTTATCTCACATTGCAATACTAGGTCAAGGTCTAAATTGCTTCAGTCATGTCCGACTCTGTGCGACCTTGTGGACTATATCCCGCCAGGCTCCACTGTCCATGGGATTCTCCTGGCAAGAATACTGGAGTGGGTTGCCATGCTCTCCTCCAGGGGATCTTCCTGACCCAGGGACTGAACCTACGTCTCTGATGTCTCCTGCATTAGCAGGCAGGTTCTTTACCACTAGTGCTATAGTCTTACAAACTATGCATCTTGAGGATGAAAACATCTTACTCAAAAACTAACTATGCATCAAAACCTGACCATAAATGCAAACATGGTGGTCTTCATCAAGTACTCTGGTCCTATTACCTCAGCAACATGGTATTTGGCTAATTATGCTCCAAAGAGAAATCAACAAATTCCTGGAAGGAGCAAATTTAGGAACTGAAGGTAGAGACAAGGAGCTAAACAGTAATATCACTGGTGCTATAAAACAACACTTCTGCAATTACTGACACTGATTTCAACTACATAGCAAAAGTAAACACTAAAACCTTTTTTTAAAACTATAATCGTTAAGACATGTTTTACCATGGTTGTCCAAGATTGGGCACTTAGCTGATTTCTCCATGAGTATATGGAACAATGTTCAATTTTCAGAAACTATGATAAAGTCCATTTCAGCACATTCTTGTAAGTCTGAACTTTAAAAAACTTTCATGAGTTACACAGCAACATTGACCACACCTCAAATTCCAGTATATCATCTTGGACAAGAAGCACAAGTGAGTTGATTTTATTGAAGCAGTGATACCTCAACAACTTGAAGGAGATGCAGGCAAGCAAAGTAAACTTATCATTTGCCAGTACCCGAGTGATACCATCTGGAGACTTCAAGTGCTCAGTCTCTCAGTCATGTCCAACTCTTTGTGACTCCATTGACTGTAGCCTGCCGAGTTCCTTTGTCCATGGGATTTCCCAGGCAAGAATACTGGAGTGGGTTGCCATATTCCATCTCCAAGGGATCTTCCCAACCCAAAATTAATTTCTGTGGCTCCTGCACTGGCAGATTCTTTACCACTGAGCCACCTGGGAAGTCCAGAGACTTCATGACTTACCATTGACTCATGGTATCTGTTGAGTGGAACTTGGTCCCAAGGGAATTTCAACGAACATTTGAGATGGACCTTCAACCTGTATCATCATAGCTATTTTTCAAATGGGTTCATGTGGCCCTAATTAAAAGTGGTAATCCCTGCTACTTTAAGGGCCCCTGTTAACAGAAACGATGACAAAAAGTAAACAACAAAGATGTGCTTCTATGCCATCAATGTTTTCCCCAACCATTACTGTCTAGCACCCAGCACCAGGTCAAAAGTTCAATAACTTCATCACCAGTCTAAAGGCAAGAAAACATTCCCATGAACAGTTTTCGATAAGAGCTATTACTGTAGACACATCATCATGTTAAGTACTACAATAATATTTATTTTATTATAACACATAAAGTCAGTGGAAAGGGAGAGATGAATCTTTGCTGTTCATTGTATGAGAGGACAAATCAAGTAAACAAATTCCTTTTTGAGTATTTTTTTAAAGGCTACTATAATAGTGAAGGAAAAAATTAAAAGCATAAGTACTTCTCTTCTGACATTTATCAAACTTGAATCAGAACGAAGGGCATGATGTAGCAGTCACTACAGAAAAAAAAAATGTCCTATTTCTCTGGAAACTGGGTTTCTAGAACTGAAGTCTCAGTCAGAATTCCTCAGTGCTTTAAGACTTCATTTTCAGGCTATTGAAGCCAGTGAAAACGGAAAGCCAAGAGAAACCAAAGTCCTTCACTTTTGAGTATATAGCTTATTTCTCTTTATCTGGGAGTTAATTATCTTATTCCTACTTGTTGGATCATTTGTCCAAAATTAATTCAACTTAACATATATTAAGTGGCCTATGCACAGCCTGGGCTTCCCACTACCTGCCTTTTCTACTACCTTTTCTACTAGCAGGTGGGCAAACTCATTGAGAAGAAAAGGTCCATATTTCGAAGAGGTTTGAGAGTTGAGCAAGGTGACATCATTGGCTAAGTTGAGAAATGAAGATTTTCCATGAAATTTCAATTCATTGTGCCCTTCTATCTCCCATTAACATGGATAACTGAGACTTGATGGTATTCTCATTAGTCGTTACTATAAGCCATGGGAGATACTTTTACAGAAAGGCTGCTCAACTGGTGAAACCTGATCTGAATAATTTTTCTGGCTAAAATCATCTCTTACTTGTCATCTGGCATAGGACTTTGGGCAAAAAATCAAAGCTCTTGTCTGAAAAAAACAAATTGTTCTTTCTATCAGCACCTCAGCTGCACAAGTCTCTGCTAAAGGAGGTTTACTTACTATTTGGTCAAGAATTTAAGTTGTGCTCTTGAACTTTTCACAACAGAATCAACTTTGTGTGTCCTACAACTGGTATCCAACATATCCAGTTTTCACTTCAGACAACATAGGCTAAATCTCCACTACAGGTGCACTTTAGAGAATCCATGATTAATCAGTGCTTCATTTTTTAAATTTTTTAATAGGAGGATAATTGCTTTATAATGCTGTGTTGATTTCTGCCATTCACCAATGTGAATCACCCATAAATATACATACACGTCCCCTCCTCTTGAGCCTCCCTCCTATCTAAGTTGTCACAGAGCACTGGGTTGAGCTCCCCATGTTATACAGTAACTTCCAACTAGCTAGCTATTTTATATAAGGTAATGTATATATTTCAACAGTATTTTATCAATGCATTCCACCCTCTCCTTCCCCTGCTATGTCCACAAGTCTGTTCTCTAAGTCTGCGTCTCTATTCCTGCCCTGCAAATAGGTTAATCAGTACTATTTTTCTAGATTCTATATACATGCATTAATATATGATATTTCTTTTTCTCTTTCTGACTTATCTCACTCTGTGTAACAGGTTCTAGGTTAATCCACCTCACTAGAACTGACTAAAGCTTGCTCCTTTTTATGTCTGAGTAATATTCCATTGTATATATGTACCACAACTTCTTTATCCATTCATCTGTCAACGTACATCTAAGTCGATTCCATGTCCTGGCAATTATAAACAGTGCTGCAATGAACATTGGGGTACATGTGTCTTTTTGAATTATGGCTCATGCAGCTCAATATCAGAAAAACAAACAACCCAATCAAAAAATGGGCAGAGAAACAGATCACCAGCCCAGGTTGGATGCATGAGACAAGTGCTCGGGCCTGGTGCACTGGGAAGACTCAGAGGGGTTGGGTAGAGAGGGAGGTGGGAGCGGGGATCGGGATGGGGAATACATGTAAATCCATGGCTGATTCATGTCAATGTATGACAAAACCCACTACAATATTGTAAAGTAATTAGCCTCCAACTAATAAAAATAAATGGAAAAAAAAAATGGGCAGAGGACCTAAACACATACTTCTCCAAAGAAGACACCCAGATAGCCGATAAACACATGAAAAAACGCTTAACACTGCTCATTATTAGAGAAATGCAAATCAAAACTACAGTGATGTATCACCTCACTCCAATCAGAATGGCCATCATAAAAAAAATCTATAAGCAATAAATGCTGCAGAGGATGTGGAGGAAAGGGAGCTCTCCTGTACTGTTAGTGGTAATGTAAACTGGCACAGCCACTATGGAGAACAGTATAGAGATTCTTTTCGAAAAACTAGGAATAAACTATCATATGACCCAGTAATCCCACTACTGGGCACATATCCTGCTTGAGTGCTTCATTTTTATAAAATAATATATATGTGTTGTCATCATTTAGCTGCTAAGTCATGTCCAACTCTTTTATGACCCCCATGGACTATAGCCTGCCAGGCTCCTCTATCCATGGGATTTCCCAGGCAAGCATACTGGAGTGGGTTGCTATTTCTTTTTCCAGGGGATCTTCCAAACCCAGGGATCTAACCTGGGTCTCTGGCATTGCAGGAAGATTCTTTACCATCTGAGCCACCATGGAAGCCCGTGTGTGTGTGTGTGTGTGTGTGTGTGTGTGTGTGTGTGTGTGTGTGTGTGTAGTTGCATAGAAAAAAAGACTCTAAGTCTATATGCCAATTAACCATGATTAACATAAATGCTGAGATTACCAATGACTTTTGTTTCTCTAATACTTTTATTTTCTTCTGAATGTTGAAAAATGACATCTATTTTTAAATAGAAAAAAATCACATTGATGTAAACTTTGCTTAGGGCATCTGATAACGCAGTCTACTAGACATTTTAAACAACCATATGTATAACATTTCCATGTTCTAGCCTTCGATTAGCTTATATCATTCAAAGTTAAACTATCTGGACTACATTAACTTAGCATTTATAAAAAAACTTGAGATATAATTTAATGTTTGCCCTATTCCTTTACAGAGAGTTAACAGAGAAGTGCCAAATATGGTTCTTCTTTCTTCTATGAAACCAAGGTTACAGTTGGTGTCTTTGTACCACCCGAAATGTACTTTATGCAAACATCCCATCATTAATACAATTTGACTAAGTGGGAGGTAGATGAAATTGTACTTTTCTCTTGCCAACCAATGGAAAGCTTCTCTTTTTATCTTGTGAGGAAGCATACACCAACTTAGAAATGTGAATACTGTAACGTACCAACCTTTGTGCATGCTCAGTCACCCAATTGTATCTGACTCTCTGAGACCCCATGGACTATAGCCCACCAGGCTCCTCTGTCCATGGAATTTTCCAGGCAAGAACACTGGAGTGGGTGTTCCTTCTCCAGGGGATCTTCCTGACCCAGGGATGAAACCTGCATCTCTTGCATCTCCTGCATTGACAGGTGGATTCTTTACCACTGAGCTACCTGGGAAGCCCCATGATACCAAATCAGGTGTTAAAAATATGTACCCTTTCTACTTTGGTCAGATGGCCTCTATTTTGTGTTTTATCTTTTAAAAAGTTATCTTGCAACTATTCTTTCCTATGTGCTGTGATGTGCTGGGCTTAGTCGCTCAGTGGTGTCTGACTCTTCGTGACCCCATGGACTGTAGCCTGCCAGGTGCCTTTGTCCATGGGGATTCTCCAAGCAAGAATACTGGAGTGGGTTCCCATGCCCTCCTCCAGGGGATCTTCCCAACCCAGGGATTGAACCCAGGTCTCTCACACTGCAGGTGGATTCTTTACCATTTGAGTCACCAGGGAAGCCAAAGAATACTGGAGTGGGGAGCCTATCACTTCTCCAGGGGATCTTCCCGACCCAGGAATCGAACCAGGGTCTCCTGCATTGCAGGGAGATTCCTTACCAGTTGATCTACCAGGGAATCCCATTCTTTCTTATATAACCTATATCTAATCTTTTTAGAAGTAGCAGGCTATAAATCTTAAATGAGTAAAACACTTTTTGCAAAGACCTTGTGACAATGATAAAAGTCCAAGTGTGCTCCAAATATCTAAAGACAGAGCCTTGGTTTCCCTGATGGCTCAGACTGTAATGAATGTGCCTGAAATTCAGGAGACAGGTTCAATCCCTGGGTCAGGAAGATCCCCTGGAGGAGGAAATGGCAACCCACTCTAGTATTCTTGCCTGGAGAATCCCATGGACAGAAGAGCCTGGCAGACTATAGTCTATGGGGTCTCAAAGAGTTGGACATGACTGAGCGACTAACATTTTAATTTTAATTTTTCTGGTTTCCCTTGCCCTCCCCCCCGGTGCAACCTCTTATTCTCCCATCCTTGAGTTTGCTGTCCAGAAGGCAAGAATTCCTCTCAGAGAGTAGAGAATCTTTAGTTCAGAGAGAGCGTGAATGACTCAACCAACACCACACAGCGAGCAATAGAACTGACCAGAAGCCAGGTCTCCTGACTTAGAGCACAGTTCACTCTCCACTGGACTATGAGGGCGTTCCAATCCTACTGATAAGTCAGGGAAATCTAAGAGGCATAGACATAAAGGCACATATTTTTAACCTTCCTCACAAATTTCCTTTGGCTTAGCTTATTTTGGTTCCAGAATAACTTTAGTCCTAGACTCTATCTTTTAACTCCCAAATAGTATACTGCCTGTCTTTGGAATTCTGATTACAAAGTTCTTTATTCATTTACTCAGATCATCTCACGTGTTAAGTGGCTGCCATGTGCAAAGCTGTGCATGCCATGCTAAGTCACTTCAGTCATGTCCGACTCTTTGCAACCCCATGGACTGTAGCCCGTCAGGATCCTCTGTCCATGGGATTCGCCAGGGAAGAATACAGGAGTAGGTTGCTATTTCCTTCTCCACATGTGCAAAGCACTGGGCTCCTATTCAAGAGAAGGCACTGGCTTCCTCAAAGAACTGCTAGACACAAACTGGTGGTGTGAACAGAACAGCGAATCTGGAGACCTGGGTTTTCATTCTGGTGCTGCCCTGGATTTGCTGTCTGGCTTTGTACAACGTCACTTGACCTCACTCAGTTTCAAGTTTCTCATCTGAAAATTAAGGTGATATCATTTGGCCTGTAAGAGAGTTACTCTAATAGCTGTGTGTGTGTGTGTGTGTTAGTCACTCAGTCGTGTCTGACTCTGCAACCCTGTGGACTGTAGCCTGCCAGGCTCCCCTGTCCCTGGAATTCTCCAAGCAAGAATACTGGAGTGGGTTGGCATTCCCTTCTCCAGGCGATCCTCCTGACCCAAGGATCAAACCCGGGTCTCCTGCAGTAGAGGCAGATTCTTTACTGTCTGAGTCACCAGGGAAGCTACCACTCATTAAAAACTGTGTGCCAGCCACTGTCACACAGCCCTCTGTGTGCACAATATCACCGAGTCTTTAGATGACCATGTTTACGATCAATACACTATTCTTTCCTCTACTGTACTGATAAGAGCACTAAAGCTGGAGAGATTAAGCAACATTCCCAAAGTAAGTAAGAAAGTCGTGGATCTGGGGTTTGGATCAAAGTGGACTCCATAGCCAACACCACTGGTCCCTCCCAACATAGAAAATAATTAAGAATATACCTTGAAATGCATTAAGCTAATTTTAAAGCATTCTCATTTACTCTACTTCTACCTATCTGAACTTTTAAGATGTGAATAGGTCTATTCTTCGGCTCATTTCTTTGTCTTGTCAAATGATCACCTCGAATGTCCAAGTGATCACCTGGAGGCGGAGGACTCAGCCCTTCGGGTTGACTTTCACAATAAAGAGGCTCTGGGTAGGCTCCAGAAGACCATGCTTCCTGTGTCTCAAAATTTCACTATCTTCCTTCTCTTCAATCTTTTGGGGACTCATCCTTCCTGGGAAGTTCAGAGGCCCATTTTCAGCCAAATGCAAATGTTAGAAGCTTTTCTCCGAAGGAGAAAAATGAGTGAGAATCTAGTCCCTTGGAAGATCCAGCTAACCCACCTTATAAAGCAGCCACAGAAGCCATGAAATACACCAACCATTTCTCTCCCAAGGACTTTTGCCAGCCTTGGCACAGGCTGGTTCGTTTGAAATATATAATTAAATATTCTTAACAACTCAATTCTTCCACCTCACTTTGATCAATAGTTCATTACCTAAGTCAGATCTGCCAAAAGAGGCAAACTCTTCAGCTCATTTTGTCCTATATTTGCATGAATATTATGCACTGAATGTTACGCTTCTTTGAACTTCAAAAGAACTTCCTGGCCTCTTTTGACTACAACTTTAACAACTGAGCATAATGGAGTTACAGAAAGACATTTTCCCAGCTAAAGACCTCAAACCTCGCTGCTTTTGGACAGTAACAAACTTTTATATAAGCCATAAATGGCTCATTCATCCACTGTGATGGCACTGTCCATATTTCCTGGGTTCCTGAGCTGGTTTTCCCTCCTGTGAGAGCAAGGTAACTGGCTAATTATCTACTAGCAAGTGGCAGCACCCACTTCTACTTTTCCTTGTGCAAATAGCTTTCTGCTATGAAAGCATTTCCTTCAGACCTCCTCAGATTCTACACCAGTTGAGTGTCTTTGACCATAATAGCATCGCCCCTCATTCCATCCTGATGCCTAAAATGGGAAAGCAAACATGCTACAGAGCATCTGCCTTGACCAACATGCTTATACTCAAACCAGCCCATGAATGAGAAAAAACCTTGGCTTCCTTGAGTAAAACAGTATCAGGCAGCAAGGAGAGACATGAAACTTTACGATCCTTACACATTTCTTGAAGTTTTTCTGTTATTTTTTCCCTTCATTTTCCTTTTTCCATTTCCATACTTACTCTTCTCTAGAACTCAACAGCAGAATATGGGAATTCTGATTTCCTTTTACTTCAAAGGACTTTTTCCTGTTGTCAAAGTAATATTTGCCAATTGTGAAATCTTTGGAATAAACAGAAGTATAAACATGAACAAAAATAACAGTCATGAAACTACTACCCAGAGATAAAAAATTAGTTCCCTCTTGCACACCATGTTTGTGCGTGCACGCTCAGTCGTGTCTGACTCTTTGCGACCCCATTGACTGTAGTCTGCCAGGCTGGCTCCTCTGTCCATGGGTTTTTCCAGGCAAGAATACAGGAGTGGGGTTGCCATGCCCTTCTCCAAGGGATATTCCTGACCCAGGGATCAAACCTTTGTCTCCTTCATTGGCAGGTGGATTCTTTACCATTGAGCCACCTGGAAAGCCCCACTGCACACCAAGCATGAATATAAATTTCAGATAGAAGAGAGAACTATGGGCAAAACCCCAAATTATAGAAGAAGTAGAAAAAAATATAAGAATATGGAGTAGGAAAGATCTTCCTAGGAATAAGAAGAAATCCACAAGCCATAAAGGAAATGAATGACAGATCTGACTACACAAAAATTTAAAACTTCTATATGGGAAAATATGGCTTATACAAAGTTTGAATGAAATGGCAGACTGGGAAAATAATATGTGAAATACAAAAGGTTAATAACAACATTTGAAATAACAAAGTGTTAATAAATAAGCTTTTGCAAATCAATAAGACAAGCAACCCAACTGAAAAATAGCCAATTCACTGGAGAAATACAATTGAATTAAAAGTAATTGAAAATATACTCCAGTAATACGAAAATCTCACAGCACAACTAAAACATGATTTCCTCTAGTATACTGGCCTTTGAATACAACGATTAATAATACTTTTAGTGAAGGAATTAGAAATGGACATGCATACATATATGGTGCAAGTATAAACTGATACAACTTTTTTTGAAAGGACAATTTGACAGTTTTCGCCAAGATTAAAACTGAACATACACTTTGACCTGACAATTACTCACAAATACTTGCTTAATTGCTTTCAGGCATTCAATAATGCCTTACTTACAGTAATAACAAAACCTGGAAACAATCAAAATATTTACAAATAGGGACTATCTAAACAAACCATGGCACACTCATACAATTGGGTACTATGTAGGCGTTAGAATGAATATGGTACTGTTACGCTGCAATGTTCTGACATGGAAGGGTGTCCTGGACACACTGCTGAATAAAGCAAGTTATAAGGAATATATATATATACATATATATAATATCCAATTTTGTAAAAGAAAAAATCCCTATAGATATGTATGTTTTGATAACAGAAAATAGCATGGAAGAAACAGAAAACTATTATTAATAGAATAATAGAAAACTATTATTAATAGTACAGTCATCCCTGAGGTGTTAGAATGGGTGTTGAGAGAAACAGGTTCTTTATGAAGTTCAGATACTTTCACGTCATTTTGTACAATGAGTAGTATTCATTTCATAATTTAAGAAATTTCAAAATAAGCTAATATAAGCATTTTCCAGGGCTATCATTTTCAATAAGGAGTGTTTGGTAGCATGAGAGTACATTACAAGGATCATTTATGCAACCATTTCCTACTGCTTCTAATGTCTTGTAGAGCTGCAACATAAATCTCTGTGCATGCAGTGTGTGTATGTGTGTGTGTGAGTGTGTATGTGTGTCAAGGCAACATACCTAAGGCATAGACTTTTAGAGTTTCCTTTTAGCGGAGATAACTTTGCACATATCTTCGAGACAGTTAGCTTGGGTCAGGCCCCAAAGAATGATTAGGGAATGACCATGACCTAAGCCTCATTATCTGACTATAAGCTGGAAACACTAGCCCAGAACTGGTCCCTTAGGCCATCTGTTACATAATCATTTTGACACCAATTGAATATCCAAAGGGCTTGGGACAGACTCACAGGCAGTAGGAAATGTTAGACAGTGATAGTTTGGGGTCTGTCAATCATTTTTCAATCACATTTTTTCTTTGGTTTGTCAATTAAGCTCTAATTGTCTATTTCTATGGACAATATTACTCAATTCTTCATTAATATGGAAGGCTTCCCAGAGAAGATGGTCTCCTAAGAGTTGCAAGCTTCCCCATGCTGCCACAAAGCCATAGGGAAGTTTCTCCCTAAGAAACAAAGGAGTTTTAAGTCCAGCTGTTTGTGAGCTTAGCTGAGAATGGATTGGACAACTTTTCTCTTACATCCACTTAAATCAAGGAGAACTTCTGGAAGACGAGGGTTCTGAGGTGGATTACGTATTCAAGCAGAAGAAGTTCGGTTGAGGACTACAAGAGAAGAGGCTGATTTAAGCTCTCTTGCTCCTACTGTGTCCTGCTCAAACTTCCTTTTTTTGTGTCTCGAACATACGAGAGATTACCATGGATCACTCATGTTTAAAAGCCTAATCAAAAGCCCCATTTCTCCCAGGAAGGAGACTCACTTTACTATGAAAACCATAGTGAAGCAGAAAGACAGGTAACAGTGGAACAGATTCAGCACTGTTCTCCCTAACAGAGAGCCTCATGCCTGATATATTTAACTTAAGCTGATAAAGGAGATACATGTTGAAGTGATGGGCTTCAGATGCTGTTTCAGCTCCTACCAGGCATATTTACACAGTTCCTTCTCATGAATAAGTTCAGTGGAGCAGAGAATGCCCTGTCTTGGACCAGTTCCACTTTGTGCTTCTTTTGATGCAGCCAAAAAGGGGAACTAGAGAGAGGGCTTTTCCTTCAAATGCAGAGCCAGGGTCCACCTTGGAGGTGGCTGCAAATGGCCCAAAGAAAGCGAGGCTCACAGTGGGCGAAGGCAGGCAGACAGCTCCTAACAAGAGCAGAGATGTCAATGGTTACTCGTAAATCTCCCAAATGTGGCCGCAAGGAGGGTTAATTACCCCCCTTTCTCTGCCACTCGGCTTTCTCCAATGTGTCAGCCCATGACACGGATCGCTGACTTTCTAGAAATATTCCCTGGCTTTGCGGGGACGTTCCGTTCAACAAATGGCATCCAATTTGCTCACGGTCCCTGGAATCTCAATTTCCTTAAAGGATTTTTCATCTCAATCCAGTTCATGTGAAGGTTTTTTCCTTCTTCGTTTTTCGGCAGAAGGGAATAGGCAGAGCCTGCTTTACTTTTTTTTTCTTTTTCTTTTCTGTGTTATTCTTTTTCTTTTCTGTGCTATTCTTTTTCATAAAGTGAAAACCTTTGCAGAAGAGTCTGAAATTTGGGATAAAATCCAGCTCATCTGTCAGATATTTCTAGAATTACGTAAAATGGAATGAGATTTGTACAGTTTAGAACAGGAAACGGAAAATAAGCTAATGTGTCATGTGTTCTATGAGATGAAAACTATATGATAATCAGAAAAACAGCCCCAAATTCATTGGCCTGATTCAAAGCTCTCCTTCTTTTATCAACTCATGCATAAACCAGTAACATTCACTTTCTTAGATTCGTGGCAGGGCCACATTTGGGTTAACTTGCAATCTCTTCAGATTATAAGCACATTCTTAAAGAAATGACAAGAAAGTATCTTGCTTTTTTTAAACTCAAGACACTTACGTTTTACTTGCTCTGTTCTGCTTCCTTCTAGGAAAAGAAAGAACAGCAACAAGGAAAAGATGTATCTCATGCCTCCCATGCCGCCCATCTTCCACTTTTTTCTCATTCCGGCCAGTGCAAAAGGCAACTTGAAACTTTCAGGGCCCAGTGTACTCAAGCTGTTGGGAAGAAAGTAGACAAAAAGACTTAGAATAGATCTACTGGAACTGATGGAGACCTCTTATCTCAGGCTTCTAACCTACTGGGGGGGGGTGGGAAGGGCCAGGGGAATTTACATAAGTGTAATAAGCACTGTTTTCCTGCGAATAAAGAGAACTTGCCTCTCCTGCCTTGCAAAGACTGGGGGGGGGGGGGAATTTAAGTGGATGAACATACATGTATCCTATCCAACGCTAAGGCTAAATCCTTACAGGCAAGTCATAGGAAAGAAAAAATAAATTTTGAAATCCTCATTTCTAAGGGAATTAAAGTTGATTTCTCAAGAGATTTTCTTTGGGAGAAAAGGGAAACTGGGGTTTGCAAAACGGCCATTTTGGCAAACAAGATAAAAATAATAGGCAGTGACCCAAACAATTTCTGAAATGAAAGTCAACTGATCTTAGCTTCAAGACTACCATTATTTTTAATCCTTCAGGGATGAGGCAAGCGTTGATCAGTGTTTTGCCTGTGTCTCTTATGAGATCTATAAGGATTTTCAGTTTGGCTACTTATGTTGGAAAAGACAGATGTGATTAGCAAATGGATGTGATGTAAGCACCTGAATGGTTCAGACATATTCCTCTCACATGAAGTCCCCTGTGAAATGGAAATTTTAAATGGACCATTTAAGGAATATTGGGCAAACTTAAGTAGGTAATATGTTCACATTGCATCACCATGCAAAAGACCACCCCAAAAGCACCTACCATTCTTAAAAATAGGAGAACTGCATTTCCAGTCTCAGGAGTGGAAAGCTTTTTGAGGCTTAGAACAGGGAAGGTTTGCTATAGATTATATCCAGCCACAGGTCATTTCCATCGACTTTAGAGCTGGCAAAACTCTTCCAATGGGGGATTTGAAAATATTTAAATAATTCAAGAAACACCATATTTCAGTCTGGGATTAACATTGGATGGGAAGTGAGTTCAACAATCTTTTCAGCTGGTCCAACCTAAATATTGAGTATAGAGAGCTGGATGGAATACAAGATGATCATTCTGGAGAAGTGAATTGTCTTTGGGCCATGATGTGAATGCCACCACTCTTACTTTAAATATTATGAAGTTGGCCAGATAATTTAAAATCCATGGTTTCAAATTAAGAGTATGTAACCAAAGCAGAACTGGTCATAGAGAATAATTTATGCTATCAGCGAGGATTTGCAGCACTGGTTTGCCTCTCTACCTCGTTCCTGCTCCTTAAACAGCGACTAAATTTTCCTGGGACATGTTCATAGCCTTCAAAAGACCTGGGTTCTGATGACCAGATCCCTTCTGGGAGCTTCTGGCCCTCCTTCAATCACTCAGAATGTCCAGCTCTGTCCTCTGAGAGTTACCAGGTTCCCTCGAAGCAAATCATTTCCATGAACAGCTTTAACACAGCGACTCACCCCAGTGAGGTTCTTCCCGAGCCTTCTTTAATAAGCTTATCCCCCAAGCCTCCAAAGGAGAAAGATTTTTTTTAAACCACTGAAATCCAATTTATCATAATCACATATGGCTCTCAGGGGGGATTTTTGAAGCCGTGGTTTTCGGGTCTCCCCATGCAAGAACCAACTGGATTGTTTTTCTTGTACAATGGTTGGGTGATTTGGTGAACAGTAGCATTGCCTCATAACTCAAGCTGGCAAGAAAACGGCTCTTAGGCTTTTTTTTTTTTTTGCTTTTCTTGGGTCTCAACTAATGGTATGAGCAAAGAGAAAAGTTGGTGACTAGAGAGCAATTAATCTCTTTTGGCGTTCCTGTCATCTGTGTGGCCTCCCTGGCTGGGATGAAGAACATCAGAAAATGAATCTCTTTATAAATAATCACTTTTGATTTACAAGATCCTGAAGTCCTGCCTTTATGTTCTGTATGGAGCTATAAACCTAGAAGAGTTCCCTCCCCAGATCTCTGTTCAATTTCTCTTTATCCCTTTAACTTTTTCTTGTGGGGGGAGGAGAACGGTTCAAGACATTTGTTGGGGCTGCAGCAATAAACACGAGTGAGCATTGCTCAGCAAACATGCCGACTCTTACACTTGCAAAGAGCCAAACTGTCCTTAATTTTTCAAATTATACTTTGACCCAGTTAACTGGAGTTATTTCGGCATTAACTCTCTGTCTGCTTCACACAGGCCGTTGTGCCATTGAACTTGCACTGGCTCTTTTACAGGTTACTTAGAAATGTAGCCATTGACATATTTGGGGGAAAGCCAGGCCCCAACAAGAAAACAACAAAGAAAACAAAAATTCTGAGACCAATGCTGCAGAGCGGGGGAGGGTGAGTGGGCTTTACAGGAGTCTAAGAAACATGTCAGAACCTAAAGAAATGTACCCATTAAGGTGCCTTCCTGAAACAACCATTCACCAAGTTCATTTGCAATGAGCGAGGTGACCAAGGGCTCCTTGCCTGGCTGTGACTGCAAGGGATCTGGGCGGCCAAGTGTCAAGGCTCTGTCTGTTCTCAGAAGAGGTTTCCTGGGTAGAAGAGAATCAGAGACATTCCCAAAGGAAGGCTAAGGGATGGGCAGGTCAGCCAGCTCTTCATGCCCCACAGTGTTCCTTTAATCCTTCCTAGAGGCTTCACTACCCTTGTGATCTTACATTCACTATTATCTGTGGGACAGCCCCCAGGGTAACAATTCTCTTTTGGACAAACAGTAAGAAGACACTGGAGTCTCAGGCCAGAGTCCATCAGCTAAAATCCTCTCCCCAGTCTACCACCCAACAAGAAAAGATCCCTTCACTGGCGGTGGGCTGTCCCTGAAAAATGGCAGCTTCAGGCCAGGGTGTCTCTGGTCTGAGTTGAGATGCCTCGATCGCTGCTATGACAGATAAAGAAGGCCTGGAGTTTGGTTTGCAAAACACCGTGCTATCCATCACTTCCTTTTGATTCCCCACAACAATTCCACCTTCAAAATGGACATCCTGGAGCCCAGAGAACTCAACTGCCCATTCTCATAAAGTTAGTGGCAGGGCTGGCAGGAACTAGAAGGCAGGCTTTCCAGGCCCTGAGTTCTGGCAATACCGCGTTGCACCCTGAGCTTAGCGTCTCCAACTCTGACCCCAGTGGTCCCGGCCGGAAAATGAGGCAGATGTCCACAAGGAGGACAGAGAAGCCTCCAGCCCCTTCTGCTGTTTCGTTAACTTGTGTACGTCCGAACCACCTACTGGTCCAGGGCACTTCGGCAAGCAAGCAAAACAGGCTTGGGACACACGCGATCTCTAAGGGGACGGCAGAACCTGTTAGATGGCTACCCAAGGGGCCTCCCCGCAGCTCCAGAGCCTGGAACTACGCAGGCCGAGCCGGAGTGGCGAGTTCGAATCCGGGGGGAGCCGACCCACCCCCCCACACACACACCGACCTACCTTGGTCCAGCGCCCTGGGCCCCACCTCCAGCCGGGCCGCAGGCAGCTGGAGCAGGGAGCGGGCTGGGGTGGCAGGTTCGGGGAAGTTTGGGGTGCCCTGGGGGAAGACGGCCCACCTGTGCAAAGGCTGGAAAGGAAGAGAGGGAAAGCAGGCGCCAGGCACCGCTCACTGACCTGGCCACCGGCCTCCTCCGTGGTCCACGCGTGCAGGCGCTCCGAGCTCCCCGGGGCGCTCCTCCGAGGTCTGGGACTCGCAGGTTGTGGCGAGAGCTAGAGTGCGTGCGAGGGGGGAGGGGGGACTCGAAAGTGGGTGGGAGGAAAAACATCACCGCCCTCACACCACGAGGGAGCAGCGGTTCGCTCGGCTCCCGGGGGCAGAGCCAAGGCGCGGGTGCGGCGGCCCGGGGCCACCTGCCCGCCCGCCGCCCGCTCCCCACTTGGCCGGCGAGGCCGGCGGCTTGGCGCGGGCGGGAAGTCCGAGACCACGCAGCCGCTGCAAGCCCGCACCCCCTCGTCTCCCCGACACCGCCGCTTTCTCCCCTATCCCCCGACCCGAAAGTTAAGAAATCGGGAGAAAGTGTGAGTCTGAGCCGGCGACTTTCCCATCACGCAGCGCCCCCACGGCACCCACCCCCCCTCCTCTGGCTAAGCGAGCGTTGGGGTCTTAAAGGGACCGCACATCTCCTCCGGCCCCTCCTCCCGCTCCGCGCTGGAGGCGCCTAGGAGCTCCCCGCCGCTTGCTCACGGCCTGATGACCCCGACTACCCTCCGACTTCCCTGCTGGAAGCCCTCAGCCCCCTCTCTTCCGGCACCACGGCCGCTCTGCGTGCACCTGGTCTGGTCCCGAGCCGGCGTGCAGGACGCGGGATGAATTGGCCTCGAAAATGATGCCCTATAGCAGGCTGCTGATCATTTCGAGGTGTATCCCAAATCCACATGGCGGCTAGTAAAGTGACAAAACGTTGGTGCCCTTCAAGGCAGGATGGCGATGAGTGTGTGTCTGTTGAGGGACAGGGGAAGACTTAGAAATCTGCTTTCGTCCACCAAGAGAGTTCCTAAACCCCAGGGAAAGGGTCTCCAATAACTGTTAGGTGTCTTGAAGAAAACTTGGGAGTGGCTCACCAAGAACCCATCCGTGAAATCGCAGTATCACTGATGACCCCTTGGTGAACCCGAGATGGACTAGTCCAAATTTGAGTTTATTCCATGAGCAAGAGTTACAAATTATCAGAATCCTCTAAGGGCCCGAAAGCGGTGCCTTGACAGACAGTACCCATTTATATTTTAAGGTCCTAAATTTAAAGGAGAGCTGCAGGATTTTTTCAAGGTGGAACTGCCTTATATTGATACTGTTAACATCAACATGCCACTTTATGGCTTACAGAGTACTTTCCTATGCATCATCATTACCTTTTAAACTCTCACAACAAACCGAATGATCTGTCCGTGGCCTCAAGTGTTGGAGTTGGCGAGGAACTTCTGGACCATTCATCTCAACCTCTTCCTGTCATAGGAGGAACTGATGGAGGAGGGAGCCGGAGACGTGATGTATGGAAGGCCTCGCTAGATAGATTTGACCTTCCAGTTAAGATTTCCTGACTTTCAACCCACTGCTCTCTGGCTGTTATTGCCAGTCTATAGATGAGGAAACTGATGCTCAGAGCAATTGTGCTTGCCAAAACCATATCATATATCACGAAGAGAGAACAAAGGATAATGAAAACAAAAATAATTGTCCCTGGAAGTTAACTCTTTTTTTTTTTTTTCTTTCTTCACAAATGTTAATATCATCCAACTAGCCCTGAATTGCTGGGGATGTTTATTTCAGTGTTAACAAAGAAAAGTTGGCCCTTTCTGAAATGTTGCCTTCAGGGCCCGAAATGTCTAGCTCCATCCTGCTGCCTAGGTAGCCATACATTACCACATGCATTCAATTTGTGCTGTACTATATTAATTTGAACTTGCTGATTTGTTGCCTCATAACCATTCTCATGCCATTTAAGGCACTGATGTTTTGTCTCACTACACTGAGTTCCTCAAGGCCAAGGACTGGTTGTTTAATTTCCTTTGTATCTGCATCCCCCAACCCCCATCATCACTCCCAATGTGTTTAGAGAGTATTCGGAAATGGGTGTCAGGGAACAGACAGGGACAAGCACAGATCCCAGCATTAAAAATCAGTAGACTCACTGAGATTTAAACACTCATCTATTTGGCTAAAACCACTGGCTCCCCTTGCTTGATGTAGTATTCTGATTTCTCCATAACAAACCATCCCCAAACCTAGTGGCTTAAAAGCTTACAATGATTTATTATGATCAAATGGTTCTTTTCAACTGGGCAGTTTTTGCTCAGGATATCTTGTACACTTGGCAACTGTATAAGGGGGTGCTGGAATGCTCTGAAAGGTTCTTCATTAGTGTAAATGCTGGTGGTCCTCGTATTCATTCCAGTCTTGATTTCTGAGTTCGGAACTCCAACGTGGGTCCTAACCTAGACTTCGTACCAGGTCTTTTTCAAGCTAAACTGATGATTATCTCTATGCTTTATTTTTCTCTACTGGTTAAATGGGGAATCAAGCATAGATCATCTCCTAGTCATTCTTAAAAAGTTTTACTTTGAGATAATCATAGATTTATATGCAATTGTAAGAAATAATTCACAAGGATCTCAAATACCTTTCACTCCCAATGATAACATCTTGTATATCTATAGTTGTTGTTTAGTCACTAAGTCATGTCCTACTCTTTTGTGACCCCATGGACTGTATGTAGCTCACCAGGTTCCTCTGTCAGTGAAATTTCCCAGGCAAGAATACTGGAGTGGGTTGCCATTTCCTCCTCCAGGGGATCTTCCTGACCCAGGAATCGAACCTGTGTCTCCTGCATTGGCAGGTGAATTCTTTACCACAGGGCCACCTGGCAGAGCATATCTATAGTACAATATTACAAATGGCAAACTGACATCAATACCATCTATCCACTTTATTCCAATTCCAACAGTTCTATATACACCCATCTGCCTGTGTGTATAGCTCTATGGAATGTTATCACGTGTAGGTTGATATGATCACCACCATAGTCAAGATACTAAACAGTGCCAACACCACAAGTGTCTCCACTCTTACTCATCTTCTCTCCCTCTTTTCCTGGCAACCACTAAACTGTTCTCCATCTCTGTAATTTTGTCATTTAAGAATATTACATGGACTCATACATAGGTTACCTTTGGAAGTTGGCTTTTTCCACTCAAAATAATTCTCCGGAGATCTATTAAAGTTGTTCCAATATCAAGAGTTTGTTCTTTTTACTGCTGAGTAGTATTTCATGGTATGGAAGTATCACAGCTTGTTTGACCATTCATATATTGCAGGATATCTGGATTGATTCCAAATTTTGGAAATTACAAATAAAGGGGCTATGAACATTGGTCTACAGATTTTGCATAACCTAAATTTTCATTTCCCCTGAATAAATGCCCAATAGTGCAGTTCCTGGATTGTATGGCAAGTACATGTTTAGTTTTGTAAGGACTGCCATATGCTTTTATAGAGTGTCTACACTATTTATATTCGTACCAGAAGTGAATGAGAGATCCAGTTTCTCTACATCCTTGTCAGCATTTGTTGTTGTCATTATTTTTCATTTTAGCCATCCTGATGGGAGTACAGTGATATATCATTGTGGTTTTAAATTGCGTTTCCCTAATGCCAAACAGTCCATCCTAAAGGAGATCAGTCCTGGGTGTTCATTGGTAAGACTGATTTTGAAGCTGAAACTCCAATACTTTGGCCACCTGATGTGAAGAGCTGACTCATTTGAAAAGACCCTGATGCTGGGAAAGATTGAGGGCAGGAGGAGACGGGGACAACAGAGGATGAGATGGGTTGGATGGCATCACTGACTCAATGGACATGGGTTTGGTGGATTCCAGGAGTTGGTGTTAGACAGGGAGGCCCTGCGTGCTGTGGTTCATGGGGATGCAAAGAGTCAGACATGACTGAGCAACTGAACTGAACTGAACTGAATGCCTAATGATAGCTACCATCTTTTCATGTGTATATTTAACATCTGTATATCCTTTTCAGTGAAATGTTTCTTCATATATCTTGGCATCTTCTAATTGAATAGTTTCTTACAGACAAATTTTAAGAGTTCTTTATTTAGGTACTGATCCTTTGTTGCATATGTGCTTTGCAAATATTTTCCCCCAGATTGCATCCTCTTCCCCTAAGTGTTTATAGAACAAACATTTTTAATTTTGATGAGGTCCAATTAATCAGTTTTTCCTCTTACAGATTGATTGTGTTTTGACAATAAGTCTAAGAATGCTTTGTTTCAGTTCAGTCACTCAGTCCTGTCCAACTCTTTGAGACCCCATGGACTGCAGCACACCAGGCCTCCCTGTCCATCACCAACTCCTGGAGTTTACTCAAACTCATGCCCATCGAGTCGGTCATTTCATCCAACCATCTCACCCTATGTTGTCCCCTTCTCCTTGCACCTTCAATCTTTCCCAGCATCAGGGTCTTTTCAAATGAGTCAGCTCTTTGCATCAGGTGGCCAAAGCATTGGAGTTTCAGCTTCAACATCAGTCCTTCCAATGAATATTCAGGACTGATTTCCTTTAGGATGGACTGGTTGGATCTCCTTGCAGTCCACGGGACTCTCAAGTCTTCTCCAACACCACAGTTCAAAAGCATGAATTCTTTGGCACTCAGCTTTCTTTAGAGTCCAACTCTCACATCCATACATGACTACTGGAAAAACCATAGTTTTTTTTTTTTCATTTATTTTTATTAGTTGGAGGCTAATTACTTTACAATATTGTAGTGGTTTTTGTCATACATTGACATGAATCAGCCATGGATTTACATGTATTCCCCATCCCGATCCCCCCTCCCACCTCCCTCTCCACCCTATCCCTCTGGGTCTTCCCAGTGCGCCAGGCCTGAGCACTTGTCTCATGCATCCAGCCTGGGCTGGTGATCTGTTTCACCCTAGATAATATACATGTTTCGATGCTGTTCTCTCGAAACATTCCATCCTCGCCTTCTCCCACAGAGTCCAAAATTCTGTTCTGTACATCTGTGTCTCTTTTTCTGTTTTGCATATAGGGTTATCATTACCATCTTTCTAAATTCCATATATATGCATTAGTATACTGTATTGGTCTTTATCTTTCTGGCTTACTTCACTCTGTATAATGGGCTCCAGTTTCATCCATCTCATTAGAACTGATTCAAATGAATTCTTTTTAATGGCTGAGTAATATTCCATGGTATATATGTACCACAGCTTCCTTATCCATTCGTCTGCTGATGGGCATCTAGGTTGCTTCCATGTCCTGGCTATTATAAATAGTGCTGCGATGAACATTGGGGTGCACGTGTCTCTTTCAGATCTGGTTTCCTCAGTGTGTATGCCCTGAAGTGGAATTGCTGGGTCATAGTTTTGACTAGATGGACCTTTGTTGGCAAAGTAATGTCTCTGCTTTTTAATATGCTGTCTAGGTTCATCATAACTTTTCTTCCAAGGAACAAGTGTCTTTTAATTTCATGTCTGTAGTCACCATCTGCAGTAATTTTGGAGCCATTAAAAATTAAGTCTGTCACTGTTTCCACTGTTTCCCCATCTATTTGCCATGAAGTGATGGGACTGGATGCCATGATCTTAGTTTTCTGAATGTTGAGTTTTAAGCCAACTTTTTCACTCTCCTCCTTCACTTTCATCAAGAGGCTCTTTAGTTCTTCTTCGCTTTCTGCCACAAGGGTGGTGTCATCTGCATATCTGAGGTTATTGATATTTCTCCCAGCAATCTTGATTCCAGCTTGTGCTTCATCCAGCCCAGCGTTTCTCATGAAGTACTCTGCATATAAGTTATGCTTTGTTTAGCCCTAGATCAATTTTCCCCTATATTTTATAATATTATAGTTTTAAATTTTACATTTAAATCTGTAATTCATTGAGTTAATTTTTATATAAGGCATGAGATTTAGATTAAGGTTAACTTTTTGCCTGTGGATGTCCAGTTGCTCCAGGATCATTTTGAAAATAACTGTCTTTCCTCCATTGAACTGCCTTTACACCTTGGTCAAACATCAGTTGGGTATTGTATGGGTCTGTTTCTAGTTTGTCTCTTTCCTTATATCTATTTCTATGTCTATCCCTCTATCAACAGCATCCAGTTTTTATTGTTATAGACATATAGTAGGATTAATATCAAATAGAGTGATTCTCCCACTTTATTCTTCCTTTTCAAGATTGTTCTAACTATTCTGGGTCCCATTCCTTCCTGTATAAATTTTAGAATAAGCTCATCTATGTCTACAAAAAACCTTTCTCAGATTTGGCTAGGAATTGCATTAAACCTATAGATCAGTTTAGCAAGAATTCAGCTTTCATGTGTCTTGTCTTCCAGTCCATGAATACAATATGTTTCTCCATTTCTGTAGGTCTTTCTCAATTTCGTATATCAATGCTTTTTATATTTCAGCATATAGATCTTGTACACATTTTGTTAGATTCATACCTACATATTTTATTTTCTTTGGAGCAATTGTAAATGTTATTGTGGTTTCAATTTTGATTTCCAGTGTTCACTGCTAGTATATATAAATGCAATTGATTGTTGTGTGCTAATCTTGTATAAAGTGTGCTGTAGAATACATATTTTCTTTTTTCCCAGCTTTATTGCAATTTAATTGACCTAGTTAATTAATTGTGTAAGTCTAAGACGTACAACATAATGATTGGACATATGTGTATATTGTGAAATGATTGTCACAATAATGTTAGTTAACATGTTTATCACCTCACATCACCTCACATAATTACATATTTTTGGTCTATGGAGTTGATGATGGACAGGGAGGCCTGGCGTGCTGTGATTCATGAGGTCGCAAAGAGTCAGACATGACTGAGTGACTGAACTGAATTGAACTGAAGAACATTTTAAACATGTTAAACATCACCTCACATCACCTCACATAATTACATTTTTTTGGTCTATGGTGAGAACATTTTTAAGATCTACACTTTTAGCAACTTTTAAGTATATAATGGGGTTATATTATATATTTAATTATATGCTAACTGTAGTCACCATGCTGTGCCTTAGAGTCTCAGAACTTATTTATTTTATCTTAGAACTTACTTATTATCTAGAACAAACTAGAAGCTTGTACCCTGAGACCAACATCTCCCCATTTCCCTCATCCCGCAGCTCTTAGCAATCACCATTTTACTGTTTCAAAGTTTGGCTTTTAAAAAAATTTATTTTGCTGCACCATGTCTTAGTTGTGGCACTGGAGATCTTCATTGCCTCATGTATGATCTTTGTTGTAGCATGGGGGATCTAGTTCCCTGACCAGGGATCGAACCTGGGCCCCCTGCATTGGGAGTCAAGAGTCTTAGCCACTGGACCACCAGGGAAGTCCCAAAGTTTGGCTTTTTTTCCCTTAAAGATACCACATATAAATGAGATCATACAGTATATGTCTTTTTCTGTCTGATTTATCTCACTTTGCGTAATGCCTTCAAAGTCCATCCATGTTGTCAAAAGTGAAAGAAGTGAGTTAAAAATGGAAGCATTACGGAATGATTAATATTGATTAATGTTCTGAGAATATAGATATTAGCATTTTAAATCCTTCTTGTCCTATCTGAACCTGGAAATCTGGTTATTTGATTTTCAAAAACTAGCAGGGCATATAGAGGTTAAGGAGAAGTATGTTATGGCATGGGGCTTCCCAGGTGGCACAGTGAAGAATCAGACTGCTGATGCAGGAGACACAAGAGACGCAGGTTTGATCCCTGGGTTGGGAAGATGCCTTGGAGAAGGAACTGGCAACCCACTCCAGCATTCTTGCCTGGAAAATTTCATAGACAGAGGAGCCTGACAGGCTATAATCCAAGGGATCACAAAGAGTTGGACACGGCCGAGTGACTGAGCACAGCACACAGCAAATTATGGCATATGTTTACTTCTTTATACAGAAAATCAGACCAACCTAAAGTTTGTAATAATCAAATACTTGATTCAGTATCTAGAAGTTGACCTTTGAGGACCCTTTAGCTGCATTTAATATGACCCCATTTATCACTTGTGTGTATTCATGTTTGTTACTGAATTTTTGTCTTTGTTATATTTTCTTCTTGCTAGTCATTTCTAAAAAGTGCTAGAACACAGAATTGGCTGTCAAAAGTGTGGTTCACCTACACACATTTCCATCTTTCTTTCTTTAAGGTTCATGTAGAACTTTACCCTCACCTCCTACTATGAGAACCATCTGATTTGCTTTGTTGTTCAGTCACTAAATTGTGTCCAACTCTTTGTGACCTCATGGACTGTAGCATGCCAAGCTTCCCTGTCCTTCACTATCTCCTGGAATTTGCTCAAACTCATGTCCATTGAGTTGATAATGCTATCTAACCATCTCATCCTCTGCTGTCCCCTTCTCCTTTTGCCTTCAATCTTTCCCAGCATCAGGGTCTTTTCCAATGAGTTGGCTCTTCACAACAGGTGGCCAAAGGATGGGAGCTTCAGTATCAGTCCTTCCAATGAATATTCAGGGTTGATTTCCTTTAGGATTGACTGGTTTGATCTCCTTGCAGTCCAAGGGACTCTCAATGATCTCCTTGCAGTCCAGTGGACTCTCAAGAGTCTTCTTGAGCACAATTCAAAAGCATCAGTTATTCAGCACTCAGCCTTCTTTATGGTCCAACTTTCACATCCGTACATGACTACTGGGAAAACCATAGCTTGCTTTGGTCATTGAAATCTTAGGAGAAGTGATGTGTGGGAATAAAGAGTTAGTGCATGATTTGTCCCAGTCTCTTCCCACTATCACAGGAATCATGAATGCATATTTTGAAATGAAGCCTGAGTTTCAGAGTGACTAAGATGAGCAAAGATCACAGCAGAATTATTTTGGAAATCAAAAGTGTGTGATAAGTGGAACTTTGTGCAGCACAGCTTCTGAGATTTGGAGGTTGCTTCTATTTGCAGCGTAATCTGCCCAATTCTGACTGATACCACCAGCAAAAACAATTCTGTTTCCTTGCATTTTGTGAAAACCAGAGAAAGTAAACAGAGCAGCTTATAGAGTCTTGGAAACAGAGTTAATAGAAGTCATTATTTTTTGGTTCTGTGTGTTCTTTTTAACTAAGCTATCATTTTCCATTTATGCCTTTCAGTTATTGTATCAAACAAAAATAACCAAGGGAATTTTTTGATTTGTGCTTTGTGTTATATCTGAATAGCATTTTATAGAAATTATTTTCCTTTTAAATGACTTTAAGAGAATTGTGGGAGAATTTTACATCATTCTCTTCCCAAAGAAGCACATCTCCAAATTTATCATAAAACCACTCAAAAAGCAAGATTTAGTTTCTAGGAAATTTCAGGAACATATGTATTTTAAAGATTGAGGTTAAACTCATCACACCGTGCAGGATTATAGTAAATATGTAAAAGATGGAAGGGATTGTATTCCTTGATTCAAAATTATAGCATGCCCACAATTACCATGAGTGAGTCAAATGGGTAGAACATAAAATACATTCACTTCTGGTTGAGGATTCTTCACGTAGTTTAACTACATTTTCAAGCAGTCTCACAAAGGTATGTAAACTTTGTTCACTAGGGACGTCACAAAAACAAACTGAAGATCTAATGTGTCCAAGTGTTATACTGTGTATAGAAAAATGCAATCTGGTGGAATAGAAATTGCCTCCCTAGTAGCTTTATTGCTATAAAGCATTAATCATTTTAAATTGTCTTTGCTTAAATAGCTTACGATAGGATCTCAAGGTACCCACAGTTCTTTAGAACTGCCATGAACTTCTCACAGTATTTGTGTTTATTCCAAAGCTAGGGAGCAGAAAGTCAAGTCGCTCAGTCATGTCCAACTCTTTGAGACCCCATGGACTGTAGCCTATGAGGTTCCTCCATCCATGGAATTTTCCAAGCAAGAATAGAGTGATCCACTATTATTCTTCAGTAGAACCCACAGAAGTGACTATTTCATTGTCTTGCATGTTCTGCGTGTTAAATCATTTCTGTCATGTCCAACTCTTTGTGACGCTGTGGACTGTAGCCCACCAGGGTCCTCTGTCCATGGAATTCTCCAGGCAAGAATACTGGAGTGGGTTGCCATCCCCTTCTCCAGGAGATCTTTGCATGGTTTTAGAATCAAGCATTTCTGAGTTTGAGTCCCAACAAGTCATATAACTTTTCTGAGTCTGTTTCCTTTTATGTAAAAAGAGGATGATAATATTGCTGCTTTGGTGGTTCAGTGGCCTAATGTATGAGGAAGGCCTGGCATAATGCCTTACATAATGCCCGTTAGTTCTTTCCATCCCCACTTTTCCTCCCTGCCCCCATTCCTTAGGCCAAATGTGAGAGCTATTCCACACTAAGTAAAGTCCTTTATTAGCTACTTAAGACTTAGTTCCCTGTCTGTAGAAGGGAGTGGGGATAAAAGCAGGAAGAATATACCAATTAGTCCAATTTCCCACTTTCTTCTTATAGGCAGGGAGTGAGTTGGGGAGTAGGACGCCAACACGCCTTCAAGTGGAATAGTCAAGAGACATGTCAAAATGGAAGTCACTCTGTCCTCACACACAGGTGCATCAGCACTGTGTATCATCCTGGTGCTGGGAGAACATCATAAAATATTAGATGCAGATTTGGGCCTAACATCCTTTTCTCTGGCTTCATGGCACATGAACTAGAAAACAAGACACAAGCCAGAGTAGAATCATGAGAAGCCACCTGGATATCCTCACATCCGAATTCCCTGTTCTTCCAGTTCACAAGGAAAGAAAGTTTGTTTCTCATTAGGAAATGATGCTGACAGCTCAGCATCAGTTATAACCCAGGGAATAAGAGCAGGAAACAGAGGATCTAGAGAGCAAAGATGGCAAAATGCTGACCCAAAGGCTGACGAGAGCCTGCACACACGTTTTGCTTGGACTGAACAGGGATTTTTTTTTTTAATTTGAATTGGTTCCAAACAATTTTTAGTGTTTATTATTAGGATATTTCACATAAAACCTTGATCTCAACTTCCTCTTGAAAAATTAGAATTGCTGGCAACAATGGGCCAATATCTCTGCCTAGTAACATACTCTGGAACAGAGGAGTGGCTGCTACTTTCATATAGCATATGTGCTCATCAACTGCCACAGTCTCTAACTATCCCTATTGTGTCCCTTTTGTTACCTTCAGGCCTGCTTTATTCATTCAGATTACTTTTCTAGTCTCTAGAGCCATTTGGATTTTTAAAAATTTATTTATTTATTTTTGGCTGCTTTGGGTCTTCTTTGTTGCATGGGCTTTCTCTAGTTGCAGTGAGTGGGGGCTACTCTTCTTTGCAGTCTGAAGGTTTCTCATTGCATCAGCTTCTGTCTTGTTGTGGAGCATGGGCTCTAGGACACGTGGGCTTCAGTATTTGTGGCACATGGGCTTAGTTGCTCTGCAGCATGTGGACTCTTCCCTGACCAGGGATCAAACCTGGGGATCAAACCTGTGTCTCCTGCATTGGCAGGCGGATTCTTAACTACTGGGCCATCAGGGAAGGCCAACAGTCATTCAAACTTGAACCATGGTGTACAGTGATAACTGTTTAACAAGTGACTCTCTAGGAAGAAAAATAGACAATTTCCATTTTCTGTTATATAGATATCTCCAATATGGCTGATTTCAAACTACCAATGTGTTGTCATTTAACACAGAGCTGTTAAGAGATGCACACAATTGCCCCTCCCAAGCTAATGGGAGCTGGCATCAGAACACCACTGGCTCGAATCCACTCAAAAAAGCTTCAGCAAAATAAGTGGGATGGCCAGGGTGTGAGCTAGGAATTCTTATTCACAGGCTAAGAGTCAGAAATCAACCAGAAAAAGTCAGATTCAACACCTGACATGGAACCCATCATGAAGTCAACACTACTTCCTTGTTCCCTACCTCTTACTAAAAATCCCACAGGCAAATTATCCAGTTTGGGAGCATGGGTAATGTGCAAGGGAGGTGTGAACTGATGAAGGGTTGGCACTAGCTTGATGAGGTCAGATGACAAAATACAGGCCCCCTGACAGTGCCGCTGAGTCGTTCTTTTCAGCTGAATATTACACAGCTTTTCTCCTTATGAGAAGGAGACTAAGGGAGGGGACCAGGGAGGGTAGTGAGCTACCCATTTAGAAGCCAAATTGGCAGTGAAATGGAAATAGGCTGTGAATTACATCCAGAAACCTCTTCTCACACGAGAACTACAGGGCTGCTGACCTCAAATGCAGATGGCAAAGACCACAAGTAGGGACATCCTCTTCTCACACCCCATGCTGGAAAACGACTGAGTGTGCATAGAACAGTATTCTAGAAGGTGAAAACTCTACAGCACCTTCGAGACAACTTAGTCCAAATCTGATTAACTTACATGTGGAGAAACTGAGGCCCAGGGAGGAGGGAGAGAGTGGGTAGGTGGCTCAGCTGGGTCTGGAAGCCTGGTTTTCTGACAACCAGGCTCAGACCTTTTTTGTCTACCACACACTGTCTCTCAAGGAGTTAAAAAGTGAAAGATTCAGTCCATAAATGGGTGGTGTTGCCAAACCAGCAACATGAATAATGTTTTTTGACTGAATCAACTGTCTGTTTAGGCATCATGTAGACACAGGCAAACACTCATCTCCAGTTTTCCTTGCATTTGGATGGTTTTAAAACCTAGCAGAGAAGCTGCACGTCCAGGGAGTTTTGCCAAGAAAATCTGAAAATCTAAACAGCCACTCTCACATTGGCCCTATAACCAAGTGTCCAAGTCTTTTTTTTTTTTCTTTCCTTTTTCATATTAGAGAAAATATGTTCTTGCTACAAGCGAAGAAGCATCAGAACCTGGATGGATCCTTGAACTGAGAATCAGGATTCTGGGCTCCAGTCCTGACTTTGCTTTGGATGGGTCATATCCTGACCTTCCTGTGGACCTCAGTTTCCCCATCTGTTTCTTCAAGCTCTTCGACTGTAAAATCATATTCTGGGTGCCCAGTCACTCAGCCTATTGGCCTCTTCCAACCTGTGTTTCTTGGCCACAGAGCATTCTAGAAGCCAAGTGCCAGAGATATGGCTGAGCCTTTGAAATTCTGCTTGTTGGGCTTATTCTCCACAGCAGTTAATTTATACAGACAGGCCCCAAATGTCTGTACTCATGACAGACCTCTCCTCTCACTGCCTTTGAATTTTCCTGGTAACCTCTCAGTCATAAAAGCTGCCTGTAATCGAAAAAAAATTCTCCAAGAATCATATCTTTAAAAATAAAAAAGCCTAAACCCAAATGAACCTTTTACTAGATTATGGGCTCCAGTGCTTATTCCTCAGGGGAGTCTTGTGAAATCAGAGACAAAAACTTGAGAACAATCAGACAAAGAGAAATGTCAAGCGAAGGTTTGGGTTTATTTAATTTTAGTGTTTTTCAAATCCACCCTGAGTTGGGAGGGAGGGTGGAAAAAACACAGAGAAACCCCCCTCCCAGCTGCAAAGCCCACGTGCTCAGCCATGCTTTTCTGTCATTTAGATTTCAGCTTTCCCCAATATTAATGGAACTTAAGCCAAACAAGAGTTCCTTTTATTCCTTCTACCCCTCTGCTCCGTGCTTGCTAAGTCCTGTGCAAACTTGCCACAGTTCCCAAGCACACGGCTGTGAAATTATCAAGGCTGGACGAATGCCAGTACAAACCAATTTATTGGGGTCCTGAAATTAACTAAAACCTAGAAAGCCTGATTAATTGTGGCACAGCACAGTGAGGAGCATTCAGGGCGGGGGAAGGGGGCAGCAGGCCAGAGCACATTCAGGGCCTCTGTCCTGCCCCTTGATTTACAGGACACATAAAGAAGAGTTCCTTCTGTGCACAGGGTTGTGCTGCTCTTACTACTTATTTATCCCTAACCAAAATGTCACTGAGTCCAGCAGGGAAAATGGTGGTCAGTGCGTCTTAGCTACCTATGGAATCAGCCAATCCCATAATGGTAGTGCTTGGGATTAATTTAATTTAATTTGGGCTTCAGGCCCCCCATTTGGAGAGTCATCTTGGAGAGCCAGTGCTACTGTGGTTTCTTGGGACACCTCACCACATAAGAGGAGGAATAGAGGGACTCTAGGGTAAATTGTTGGGGTCATAAAAGATACTGGGGATTTCTCTCGTGGTCCAGTGGCTAAGACTCCCCACTCCCAACGTGGGAAGGGGCTGGTTCGATCCCTGGTCAGGGAACTAGATCCTTCATGCCACAACTAAGAGTTTCCATGGTGCAACTAGAGATCCTGCATGCCACAGCTAGGGATCCCTCATGTCACAACTAAGACCCAGTGCAGCCAAATAAATATTAAAAATAAGAAGATACTGGTGTCCCCCACAGACCAGTACCTTTTCAGTTCCTATTCAAAACCATGCCAGACCAATCCACTGCAAAAAACACTCCTCATCTCCTGGGGTGGGTCAGGGATGAATTAAAAGTTAGGCATTAGCAGATACAAACTACTATGTATCAAATAGATAAACAACAATGTCCTACTGTATAGCATCGTGAACTATGTTCAGTATCTTGTGATAAAGTATAATGGGAAAGAATCTGAATATATATACATATGTAATTAATGTATATGTAACTGAATCACTTTGCTATACACCAGAAACTAACAGTATTGTAAATCAACTATACTACATAAAAAATAAAAATAAAAAGAATGCTTGTCTATTGTGGGAATGTAAATTGATACAGCCACTACAGAGAACAGTATGGAGATTCCTTTAAAAATGAATCTACCTTTTTAAAGGAATTCCTTAAAAAAGGAACTACCATATGACCCAGCAATCCCACTACTGGGCGTATACCCTCAGAAAACCATAATTCAAAAAGGCACATGTACTCCAATGTTCACAGCAGCACTATTTGCAATAGCCAGAACATGAAAGCAACCTAGATGTCCATCCACAGATGAATGGACAAAGAAGCTATGGTGCATATATACAATGGAATATTACTCAGCCATAAAAAGGAATGAATTTGAGTCAGTTGTAGTGAGGTGGATGTACCTAGAGCCTGTTATACAGAATGAATTCAGCAAGAGAAAAACAAATATCATATATTAACACACACATGTATGTATGGAATCTAGAAAAATGGTACTGATGAACCCATCTGCAGGAAAGGAATGGAGACGCAGATGTAGAACACAGACTTGTGGACACAGCGGGGAAAGGAGAGGGCGGGACGAATTGAGAAAGTAGTATTGCCATATATATGCCACCAAATGCAAAATAGATAGCTAGTGGGAAGCTGCTATATATTAATAGCACAGGGAGCCCAGCCTGGTGCTCTGTGACAACCTAGAGTGGGAGTGGGATAGGGGAGTGGGAGGGAAGTTCAAGAAGGAGGGGATGTATCTCTCTCTCTCTCTCCCTCTCTCTCTCTCTATATATATATAATTATGACTGACTCGTGTGGTAGTATGGCAGAAACCAACACAACATTGCAAAGCAATCATCCTCCAGTTAAAAAAAAAGACTCTTTGTTTAAAAGTATTAAGTACAATGTCTAAAGACTCCCAAAGTGTTTCCCAGTCAATACCCTTGAAGGCAGAGACAGTGGAAGCAAGCAGACTTCTCAAGCTTGGGAACAAGGCATGGCTATAAAGTGCTCAGTTACCAGCAGGCAGGGGGTTTCCACTTCTGCTCAGGTGTCTTAGAGCCCCGGCATGGGCATAGTTGTCTAACACGTAAGCTTCCAGATTGCCAGGCCTACTCTCACTGGCTTTCTTTGTCAGCTCCTGGCCTAAAGCCTGCCCTGAGTACATCCAAGCTGACGAAGCAGTATGCTCCTATGCAGTTGTACCGTTGTTATAGCACTGAAGTACTTCCTAGACGCTGGGTAAAGTGCAGCTATCTCAGGCTTCCCCAAGTGTCCCCTGCAGACTCTACTGCTTCTGCCCCTCCTCTGGGATGCTTGAGCATTCTCTACGATCCACAGCTAAAGGGTAAATGTCTGGCACAGCAGAAGGCCTTTAGTATTCTGCACCCATGGTCCTCCAGCATCTTTTCTGGTTGGTTAGTGCCCAAGCTGGACCAGAAGGTAAGTATTTTGGAAATCACTTGGTCCCATCACTCCGTGGCAAATAGGCGGGGAAACAATGGAAACAGTGACAGACTTTATTTCCTTGGGCTCCAAAATCACTGTGGATGGTGACTACAGCCATGAAATTAAAAGATGTTTGCTCCTTGAAAGAAAAGCTATGACAAACCTGCTGCTGCTGCTGCTAAGTTGATTCAGTTGTGTCCGACTCTAGACAGCATATTAAAAAGCAGAGACATCACTTTGCTGACAAAGGTCCATATAGTCAAAGCTATGGTTTTTCCAGTAGTCATATATGGATTTGAGAGTTAGACCATTAAGAAGGCTGAGTGAGAAGGATTAATGCTTTTGAACTGTGGTGTTGGTGAAGACTCTTGAGTCCCTTGGACTGCAAGGAGATCAAACCAATCAATCCTAAAGGAAATCAGTCCTGAATATTCATTAGAAGGACTGATGCTGAAGCTGAAGCTCCAATCCCTTTGCCACCCTGATGCAAAGAATTGACTCACTGGAAAAGACCCTGATTCCAGGAAAGATTGAAGGCAGGAGGAGAAGGAGGCGACAGAGGACAAGATGGTTGGATGGCATCACTGACTCAATGGGCATAAATTTGAACAAACTCCGGGAGATGGTAAGAGACAGGGAAGTCTGGCATGCTGCAGTCCATGGGGTTGCAAAGAGTCAGACACGACTTTAGCGAATGAACAACAACTAAGCACATCACAAAATGATACCTTCATTGCTGGCGATGATGAGGAGAAACATACTGAAAAAAAGCACCTCAGGATCTTCATGAGAAAAACACCAAGAATCTGTTTCATTCCTCAGGGCAGCCCTGAAGCCATGAGCACTAGCATTGCTGCCAGCTCCCTGGGTAGAGAGTATGGCGTCTAGTACAAGGGCTGGCCGGAAGTGAGTATGCAGGAAGTATACATGGTAGCAGGTAATTCCAGCTGCTGAGGAATCTGCTCTTGCCACTCTCCTCAGCCATGATTTTCCTTAAGTGTAGGCCAGCTCTGGGGGGACTGAAATATATCCCAGATAGAAATCACCTGGGCTTTTGATTGAGATCAGAATGGGGAAAGGAGGGGTGGAAGGACATAAAGGACCAAAGTGACCTAATCATGATGCTGCCAAATTATGTATGTGCCTTGGGGTAAAATGTCTTACGGACCCACATCAGAAGACCAGAATGAGTCCTGGTGCTGTCATTAGCTGTCTGCTTCAGACATGTCCCTTCATCTCTCTGGGTCTTAGCTTCTGCATCTATATCATCAAAGGACTGAGTTAAGTGATCTCTTGGGCTCCTTCTAGCTTTGAAATTCTGTGGATTAATCATCATAATTAATAATTAGAACACTCAGTCGTGTCCAACTCTTTGTGACCCCATGGACTGTAGCCTGCCAAGCTCCTTTATCCATGGACTCCTCCAGGCAAGAATACTGGAGTGGGTTGCCATTCCCTTCTCCAGGGGATCTTCCAAACCCAGGGATAATAGAACCCAGGTCTCCCACATTGCAGGCAGATTCTTTACCATCTGAGCCACCAGGGAAGCCTAATCAGAAGCCTGCCTTCAATTTATCAGGTACTTACTGTGTGTTGGGAGAAGGCAATGGCAGCCCACTCCAGTACTCTTGCCTGGAAAATCCCATGGATGGAGGAGCCTGGTGGGCTGCCGTCTATGGGGTCACACAGAGTTGGACACAACTGAAGCGACTTAGCAGCAGCAGCAGCACTGTGTCTTGGGCGTGATGCTAAGCATTGGTTGGCCAAATCTTATGGAAAAACCCGAATGAACATTTTGGCCAACCCAATACTTTTCCATGTGTTCTTTTGAATGTATTCAAAATGCATTTTGAATGATTTACATGGATTCATGGGCTTCCCAGGTGGTGCTAGTGGTAAAGAACTCGCCTGCCAGTACAGGAGACATGAGACGTGGGTTCAATCCCTAGGCTGGGAAGATCTCCTGGAGGAGGGCACGGCAACCCACACCAGTATTCTTG
>NC_057419.1:135477423-135647768 GCF_019320065.1 Cervus canadensis | reverse complement strand
TTCAGAGTTGAGGAACCACAAGGTAGAATTTGGGGCAACCACAGCTGCTAGAAAGTGCAGGACAACTCTCAGAAAGGAAAGTTGAAAAGAGAAGGTGCAAATTCTGTGTATATATTCTTCTGTTAACTTCTGATTTTTTGGGGTATAGCGTGGACTCCAAGAAGTTCAGCTCAGGATAAAGAACGGATCTGAGATTAAACTGCCACTCAGGAGTCAGAGTTTGTTGTTGAAGTCCAACCAATAAAATTGCCTGTTAGAACAAAAACATCAACATTCATCAAGGAAATATAACATTAAACAGAGTTCCCACAATCTAACATTCATGAAACCCAAGTTACAATCTGAAACTATGTGACAGATGCAGTGTCAGGAGGATATGACCCATTCTTTTGAGAAAAAACCTTCAGTGAAGACCAAATCTGAAATGACTCATGTCAAATTAGTAAGCAAGGATTTTTAAGCAGCTATTGTAACTATGCTCAATGAAGGAAAACATGCCTAAAAAGAATGCCAAGATTGGGAATTTCAACAGAGAAATAGAAACTATAAATTAAATTCTTTAAACTGAAAAATACAATATCAAAAACATTTTTTAAAATAGTAAAGAAACTTAAGAGTAGAGTGTAGGCAATAAAGGAAAGAATCAGTGAACTTGAAGACTGACCCATAGAAATTATCCAGTCTGAAGAAAAAAGAAAAAAATGGGGGGGAAAACCTCATAAACTAATACATAACCTCAGGGGTCAGTGTGGCAATATCAAAAGGTCTAACTTTTGTGTAACTTGAGTTTCAGAAGGAAAGGAGAGGGAGAGTGAAGCAGGAGAAAAACTTCTTTGAGGAAATAAGAGCTGAAAATATCTCAAATTTATTGAAGGATATACATTTACAGATTCAGGAACTTTAGTAAACCCAAGAAGGGTATATACAAAGAAAGCCATTCCTAGGAAAATCATAGTCAAACTGATTGATCAAAGATAAAGAGAAAAATCTTGAAAACAGGCAAAGAAAATGATGCATTATATAGGGGACTAGGAAATGGCAACCCACTCCAGTACTCTTGCCTGGAAAATCCCATGGACGGAGGAGCCAGGTAGGCTGCAGTCCATGGGGTCACGAAGAGTCGGACAGGGCTGTGCGACTTCACTTTCACTTTCACTTTCAGTGATTCAATAATCTAGAAATGATCTATATGTTGGAATTAGCAGGAAAAAAAATGGAGTGCAGAAGACAGTTGAATAACATCTTTAAAGTGTTAAAAGGGAAAAAATTCTTAACCTAGAATTATATATCCAGAGAAATTATCCATCAAGAATGAAAGTAAAATGAAAATAGGTTTTCACAGAAGAAAACTAAGAGATTTTGTGTCCAGCAAATTTGTACTACAAGAAATGATAAAAGGAGTTCTTCAGGCTGAGAGAAATGATACCGTATAAAAACTGGAAACTTCAGGAAGGAATGAAGAATTTCAGAAATGGTAAATATCTAATAAATGTGAAAACTATTTCCCTCTTAGTTTCTTAAAAACATATAGCTGTTTAAAGCAAAGACTATATTGTGTTGGATACAAAATATATGGAGATTAAAAAAAATGTTTATATGTGTAAAGTTACTTTGCTTTACAGCAGGGATTGGCACAACATTGAAAGTAAACTATATTTCAATTAAAAAAAATATTTTAAATGTATGGAGGTGTAATGTATCTGACAACTAGAGCACACAGATGGGAACTGAAGTAAATTGATTTAAAAAGCTAAAATGGTTCCATATTTTATGTGAAAAGACAAAAGATTAACTCTGAGTAGACAATGAAAAGTTAAGGAAAACTGAATATCCAAACAGAAAAAAAGTAGACCTCCATCCCTATCTCAAGTCATACTCAAAAATTTATTTGAGTAGGCGCATATACTTAATGTAAAAACTTAATCCATAAATCTTTCAGAAGAAAACACAGAAGTATACCTCTATGACCTGGGGGTAGGCAACAGTTTTTTAGATAGGACACAGACAGCAATAATCATACAATTTAAAAATTGATAAACTAAACTTCATCAAAATTAAAAACATTTTTTTTTACCAAAAGACACTATTAAGAAAATGCATATAAGCTGCATGTGTGTGTGCATGTTAAGTCACTTCAGTCGTCTCTGACTGTTTGCAACTCTGTGGACTGCAGCCTGTCAAGCTCCTCTGTCCATGGCATTCTCTACGTGAGAATACTGGAGTGGGTTACCACTTCCTTCTCCAGGGGATCTTCCCAACCCATAGAATGAACCCATGTCTTCTGCTGCTGCTGCATTGCAAATGGGTTCTTTACCACCAAGCTGCCAAGGAAGCCCATAAGCCACATACTAGGAGAAAATATTCACAATGTATGTGATAAAGGACTGATATCTGGGATATATAAAGATGAACAATCTAATAAAATGGGCAAAATATTTGAACAGAATATTCACAAAATAAGATATGTGAATGGTCAATAAACACATGAATATGCAGTCAACATCATTAGTCATTAGGAAATCGTTTACTAAAATCACAATGAAAAAATAAATAAAACCACAATACCACTACACATCCACAAGAATGGCTAAAATTAAATATACTGACAACACCAAAAGTTGTCAAGAATTTGGAGCCACTGGAATTTGCATACATTTTTGGTGGGAGTGTAAAATGGTAGAACCACTTTGGAAAAGTATCTTGCAGTTATTTATAAAATGAAATATACAGCAACCATAATACTGAAAAATTCTACTCCTCAGTATTTTCACAAGAGAAATGAAATCATTAGTCCACACAAAACCTGTATATGAATGGTCATAGCATCTTTATTCATAATGCCTCCAAACTGGAAATAACTCATGGGTCCAGTTGTAGGTGAAAAACTGTGGTATAGTCATATAATGGAATATTACTCAGCATAAAAAGGAATGAATCACTGATACACACACAGCATGGATGAAACTGTAAAATATTATGCTGAATGAAGAATTCTAACACAAAAGAGTATAAACTTCATGATTCCACTTACATAAAGTTCTAGAATAGGCAAAGTTAATCTATGATAAAAATACAAACACAACACAGCGGTTGCCTGCCTGAGGCAGGGATAAGAGGAGGAATTGAATGGAAAGGGGCATGAGGAACTTTCTGGTTTTGGTAATGTTCTATATCATGAAAGAGATCCAGGTTACATGTGTATTAATTTTTCATTTCTCACTGGTGGTTCAATGAAGGTATATGCATCTCATTTTTATGTAACTTTAATTTCAAAAAAAATGTACCCTAAACCAATGCCAAACTCTAGTTCATGATAGGTATATTGAAGTATTTAGGGAGAAGGGTATTGTCATCTGTAACTTATTTTGACATGCATCAAAATAATAAGGATGATAAATGGATAGAGGGATCAAGAGATGAAGTGTATGATAATACAATATAAACTGTAGAATATAGATGTTTGGTATATAGGTGTTCACTGTGAAATTCTTTCAACTTCTTTGCTTTTAAATATTAATAAAATATTAGAGACAAAATAATGGTGGTTATGATTTATCCAGGTGTCCCTTATCTCCCCACATCTCTTCCTCTGTCTGATTTCTTAATGCTCACCCATATTTAGGATCTGAATTGCCTTCTCTTATTTTATTCCTGGCTTATTACTTGTACCCTCACACTTCTTACTCCCCAGTGTTTCCCATAACTCACATCTTCCTCACTAACTCCATTTCAGAATATCCGCGGATAAGGGATGTGATCAACTTATCCACTGGACCCTTCCAAGGGCCCTACCCCATCTGATGGAACCTCCCAGCTCAGGCTCCAACAGCCCTCCCCGTCTCCCACTGAAAAAGATTAGCTTGCAGAGATACAAGCTCACAGTGCAGAAGAAATTGCAACGGACACACAAAGGCATCCATCTTGGCTTGTACGGTTGAATATGGCCTTGTGTGGGGCTTTTGTTTTACCTTATATCTAGATCAAGCGTTTGACCTCAGTTTATTTCAGAAACTGTACAGAAATCTATACAGGGTCCAGATAGTGTCCACAGGGCCCTCCCAGACAAACCATGATATATATTTGTTTAGGAACCAAGATGAAGTTCAGAGGTCTTACAAATCCAACAGGCTTGATCACTGGTTCTCATCTTTATGTTCCTGAGTGATGATTGTGAGTCAAGCTTAAAAGGAAATAAGTCTCCAAAACCTCCAGAACTGGATGCCAGAACATCTAGTCCAGTGGTTCTCACCCTTCAGTTCAGTTCAGTCACTCAGTCGTGTCCGACTCTTTGTGACCCCATGGACTGCAGCACACCAGGCCTCTCTGTCCATCGCCAACTCCCAGAGCTTACTCAAACTCATGTCCATTCAGTCGGTGATGCCATCCAACCATCTCATCCTCTGTTGTCCCCTTCTCCTCCCACCTTCAATCTTTCCCAGCATCAGGGTCTTTTCAAATGAGTCAGTTCTTTGCATCGGGTGGCCAAAGCATTGGAGTTTCAGCTTCAACATCAGTCCTTCCAATGAATATTCAAGACTGATTTCCTTTAGGATGGACTGGTTGGATCTCCTTGCAGTCCACGGGACTCTCAAGAGTCTTCTCCAACACCACAGTTCAAAAGCATCAGTTCTTTGGCACTCAGCTTTCTTTAGAGTCCAACTCTCACATCCATACATGACCACTGGAAAAATCATAGCTTTGACTAGATGGACCTTTGTTGGCAAAGTAATGTCTCTGCTTTTTAATATGCTGTCTAGGTTCATCATAGCTTTTCTTCCAAAAAGCAAGCATTTTTTAATTTCATAGCTGCAGTCAGTCACCACCTGCAGTGATTTTGGAGCCCCCCAAAAATAAAGTCTGTCACTGTTTCCACTGTTTCCCCATCTATTTGCCATGAAGTGATGGGACCAGATGTCATGACTTTAGTTTTCTGAATGTTGAGTTTTAAGCCAACTTTTTCACTCTCCTCTTTCACTTTCATCAAGAGGCTCTTTAGTTCTTCTTTGCTTTTTGCCGTAAGGGTGGTGTCATCTGCATATCTCATATTTCTCCCGGCAATCCTGATTCCAGCTTGTGCTTCATCCAGTCCAGCATTTCTCATGATGTACTCTGCATATAAGTTAAATAAGTAGGGTGACAATATATAGCCTTGATGTACTCCTTCCATGATTTCGAACCAGTCTGTTGTTCCATGTCCAGGTCTAACTGTTGCTTCTTGACCTGCATAAAGATTTCTCAGGAGGCAGGTAAGGTGGTCTGGTATTCCTATCTCTTTCAGAATTTTCCAGTTTGTTACAATCCACACAGTCAAAGGCTTTGGCACAGTCAATAAAACAGAAGTAGATGATTTTCTGGAACTCTCATTGCTTTTTCAATGATCCAATGGATGTTGGCAATTTGATCCCTGGTTCCTCTGCCTTTTCTAAATCCAGATTGAACATCTGGAAGTTCACTATTCACATACTGTTGATGCCTGGCTTGGAGAATTTTGAGCATTATTTTGCTAGCGTGTGAGATTAGTGTAATTGTGCAGTATTTTGAGCATTCTTTGGCATTGCCTTTCTTTGGGATTGGAATGAAAACTGACCTTTTCCAGTCCTGTGGTCACTGCTGAGTTTTCCAAATTTGCTGACATACTGAGTGCAGCCCTTTCACAGCGTCATCTTTTAGGATTTGAAATAGCTCAACTGGAATTCCACCATCTCCACTAGGTTTGTTTGTAGTGATGCTTCCTAAGGCCTATTTCACTTTGCATTCCAGGATGTCTGGCTCTAGGTGAGTGATCACACCATCTTGATTATCTGGGTCATGAAGATCTCTTTTGTATAGTTCTTCTGTGTATTCTTGCCATCTCTTCTTAATATCTTCTGCTTCTGTTAGGCTACACACTAAAATTACCTGGGCACTGATGTTTTTAAAGGCTCTCGAAATGATTCTAGTGTGCAGGGCAAACAAGTTGAATTATCCCATTGGGATTAATTGGTATAGCCATACCCATTGTGAAGATATTGAGAAATACTTTCAATAAAGTTGGTAAATGCTCTGAGACCTGAGTGCCCTGGACACCTCATCTCTTCCACTCCAGAGCCCCCAGACATTCCCACAATCAGTTATTAAATGGTTAATGCCTGTCCAGCAAGAGTCCTTCAGAACCCTGCTTCAACATTTAGCCAGATTCCATTCTAAATAGTCAGTGCCCAGTACTGTACCCATTATTAAACACTTCGAATGCCACTTCTGCAGCCAGTGCTGAGAACCACTGATCTGGTCAGTTCAGACAAGCATCTGAATCTTTTATCTGTACCACACTAAATAACTAGTCTGACTACATTGCTACCTTTGTCCATGCATATAACCAGGCTTATGATCTTAAGCAAGTCATTTCCTCACCCTGAATCCCATCTGAAAAATGACAGGGTTTAACTAGGTCCTCTTTAAGCACGCTTCCAACTCTGAATTATGTGGCACTATGGTTCTATGAATCACAAATTCAGCAAAGCTAAAAGCATCTCCAAGAGAAGTGAAAGCCAAACTGATCTAACCTCCTGTACACTGACCCAAACCAGCCAAAGAAAACCCAGAGTGCATGCTAACTGTATATTGCTCTTCTCAGGAGACACGAATCTTCCTTAAAGCTGCTCACCTCCCCCAACCCACCAAGTTATGGCTGGGAACTTGAAGTCTGGAGATGAATTCTCCCCAACTTGAGACAAAGATGCAAATATTATTAGAGCTGATTATGAAGTTATCCAATCTGCTTTTAAAGTATGGTCCCGACACTTCCACTTACAGCTTCTTGCAGTAGTGCCCTGCACAGAGGGTGACATACTACAGGAAGACATAATCTGTTTTACTTGTTCCATGTTTATTTGCCATCCATTTCATTGAGTAACCCCTTTGTCTGTGGATTATAGGGAAGAGAAGAAGTCAGTTGGTTTTTATTGGTCCCTCCAGAGATTTAAACAGCTTCAAACTGTCCTCCCCCAGTCTATGCCTCTTTTGGCCAAGCGTGCCTTTGATTTTACAATCTCATCACAACCCTCAGTGCTATGGCTTTTCAAGCACAGCTCACTTTATCTGGATCTTTTCACTTTTCACTTGATCTTTCCCAAGGCAATGTTGCCAAGTGGTAACTGGAACCATGTTTACAATAATCTGAAGTGAGATGGTGAGTTGGCAGTTATGTAGTTCATACAATCCTTGTGAATGGCCTGAACTATCCAGATCACTTGTCTATACTGAAAAATTAATAGTGCAGTTGCCAAATCATTTCACTTCATGTAGTGGAGGTATAACTTATCATCTTGCTGATATCTCTTAAATGTATATCTATAATACTGATCTATTATCCTGAGTGAGACCAATATCTCTCAAGGTGGTAAGCTTTGAGACTGTTACCCTGGGAAAGTTCAATACAAAACTCAGAGCCCACATTTCCATCTCCATTCCAATTGCTCTAGCCCAATGCACCAAACACTTCCTGGGTATTGATTATTCCCCATATCCCCTAAGTCAGACACCAACAACCAAAGATAAGACTTAACAGTTCAAGGAAACTGATGATCTTTTTACCCAATCAGACCAGAGAAGACTACATTGAAATGGAAGGATGGGAGTAGACACACTTATCAACCAAAAATCTGGTTGGCCTGGACTGCTCCTTAGCCAACATTTGTGGGGACCTGGCCAGATTGGTCTGTGACCCACTTCCCTTTGTATCATCTTGAGACTCTACCATCTTCCTGAGATGAAAGTCCTCCCACAGTATGCATCTGGAATTTTCAAAGTGTGCCCTTTACAAAGACCACCCGTAGCAGAGTCACTGGAAATACTATGTAAAATGGAGATCTCTGAGCCCTATCACAACCAATAGATACAAACTAAAATTGTAGAACCATTGCTATTTATTTTGATAAAGTGACTTCATTTGCCTGAATGCTTATTTGCTCAATTAGCAAACATAGCAATTGTTTCCTACTTTACAGAGTTGCTTAGAGAGCATTTTCATTTACACAGTCTGTCACCATCTTAATCTTCAGTTCAAAGTATCTAAACTTAGAGGCATCTTTCACTCTAAATTGTTTCCCCACATCAAATTCTCCACATGTATTAGTGGTGCCACCATAACCTCCAGGATCCCAGAATCAAACCTCAAAGTCCACAGCAACAAATTAGGAAGAATCCATTGTTTGTTTCTGGTTTTCTTGTTGTTGTTCTTGCTGTTTCTGTTTTTTGTGGTTGGTTTTTCTTCCCCCTAGAGGAGGGAGAGAGTGGTAGATCAAAGCTTGCTTTGTTATCATTCATAGATATTATCACAGCACAATCTCCAAACCCTATCAGGCATGTACTCTTAGGTGGAAATATGAAAGAGTCTGCAGAAATTCTGTTGTGAGAATCAAAACACCTTATAAGATACCAGTTGGGGCAGGGCGAGTCCCAAACAACTCCTACATGCCTGCTAAGTCTGACTCTGTGCAACCCCATAGCCCACCAGGCTCCTCTGTCATTGGATTCTCCAGGCAAGAATACTGGAGTGGGTTGCCATGCCCTCCTCCAGGGGATCTTCCCGATCCAGGGATCAAACCCATGTCTCATGTCTGCTGCACTGGCAAGTGGATTCTTTACCACACTAGTGCCACCTGGGAAGCCCCAAACAACTCCCACTCGGGCTCAACTTCACCCAGATCCATGACATTTCTTTTCCTATTTGGAGTCCCAGAGACCATTGGATATCTAGCTAAAGTTTCTTTGCTTTTATCAAAATAAGAAGGCTCCCACCTTCATTATCTGGCAAGTGCCCTTCACTATTACTAATCAACAGCTTACATGTATGGAGCAATTCTATGTGCCAGATACTGTTCTGATGACTTTATAAGGTTTTATAACCAACAGTACAGCATTGGGATTCAGACCCAGACAGTGTGGTTGCAGTGTCCATGCTCTTAACCATCACACTGTCAGCTAACCACTGGCAGTCTTCAGCATCTAGACTATGTGTGAAGCTGAAAGCTGTCTGCCCCAAATAATCATCAAAACCTCCTTCTTCTGTTATCTCTGCCCAAATGATGAGGACATGCTACTAGGGATTTGGTAAAGCCCTTAAAAAGGCTACTGCGGCTACATACATATGTAGTAAAAGAATAAAGAAATTCATGGAAAGATAATCACCAGATTTAGGAAAGAAGTAACTTCTGGAGGAAGAGAAGGGGGTGTGATTGGGGAAAGGTGCACTGGGAGCTCCAACTACATTGATAATATTTAATTTCTTAAGCTGGTTGGGGGTTAAACAAGAAAGTACATGAACCTTTTTACATCTTAAATATTTCACAGTACATATTTTAAACGGACTCCTAGGGGGACTTTCCTGGCGGTCCAGTGGTTAAGACTCTGGGATTCCACTGTAAGGGGCATGGGTTTGATTCCTGGTCAGGGAACTAAGATCCTACATGCCGAATGGCATGGCCAATAAATAAATAAATAATTGTTGAATTAAAAAATAATAATAGTACTCCTAGTGATTGTGCTGTCTTAAAAAGAGGAGAGAGATCATCCTGCAGCACTGTGCTTACTGTACTAAGGTCTGAAGAATCTAGAAGTGAGGGTGTATCATTCTTGCTCACAAGGGAGAATCTTTCAATTTATAGTCTTTATTTCCTCTTGGCTATTCTAAATCCCCTTCAAGGTCTGGCAGTGAGCAGTACCTTAATATTATGTACACACATATCCCCAAATTCTGGAACTTCATATTTCTAAACAGTATGGACCTAACAGAAGCAGAAGATATTAAGAAGAGGTGGCAAAAATACACAGAAGAGCTATATAAAAGAGATCTTCATGACCGGGATAACCATGATGGTGTGATCACTCATCTTGACCCAGCTATCTTGGAGTGTGAAGTCAAGTGGGCCTTAGGAAGCATCACTACAAACAAAGCTAGTGATGGTTATGGAACTCCAGCTGAGTTATTTCAAATCCTAAAAGATGATGCCATGAAAGTGCTGAACTCAATATGCCAGCAAATTTGGAAAACTCAGCAGTAGCCACGGGACTGGAAAAGGTCAGTTTTCATTCTAATCCCAAAGCAGGGCAATGCCAAAGAATGCTCAAACTACCGCACAGTTGCACTCATCTCACATGCTAGCCAAGTAATGCTCAAAATTCTCCAAGCCAGGCTTCAACAGTACATGAACCGAGAACTTTCAGACATTCAAGGTGGATTTAGAAAAAGGCAGATGAACCAGAGATCATATTGCTGACATCCGTTGGATCATAGAAAAAGCAAGAGAATTTCAGAAATATATCTACTTTTACTTCATTGACTACGCTAAAGCCTTTGTATAGATCATGACAAACTGTGGAAAATTCTGAAAGAGATGGGAATACCAGACCACCTTACCTGCCTCCTGAGAAATCTGTATGCAGGTCAAGAAGCAACAGCTAGACCTGGACATGGAACAATTGACTGGTTCCAAATTGGGGAAGGAGTACATCAAGCTAAATATTGTCACCCCGCTTGTTTAACATATATGCAGAGTACATCATGAGAAATGCTAGGCTGGATGAAGCACAAGCTGGAATCAAGATTGCTGGGAGAATTATCAGTAACTTCCAATATGCAGATGACATCACCCTTATGGTAGAAAGTGAAGAGGAACTGAAGAGCCTCTTGATGAAGGTGAAAGAGGAGAGTGAAAAAGCTGGCTTAAAACTCAACATTCAAAAAACTAAGATCATGGCATCCGGTCCCATCACATCATGGCAAATAGACAGGGAAACAATGGAAACAGTGAAAGAGTTTATTTTCTTGGGCTCCAAAATCACTGAGGACAGTGACTGCAGCCAAGAAGTTAAAAGACACTTACCCCTTGGAAGAAAAGCTATGATGAACCTAGACAGCATGTTAAAAAGCAGAGAGATCACTTTGCCAACAAAAGTCTATATATTCAAAGCAATGGTTTTTCCAGTGGTCATGTATGGATGTGAGAGTTGGACCATAAAGAAATATGAGTGCCAAAGAATTGATACTTTTGAACTGTGGTATTGGAGAAGACTCTTGAGAGTCCCTTGGACTGCAAGGAGATAAAACCAGTCAATCCTAAAGGAAATCAACCTTGAATAATCATCGGAAGGACTGATGCTGAAACTGAAGCTCTAATCCTTTGTTCACCTGATGAAAAAAGCTGACTCATTGGAAAAGAAAGACCCTGATGCTGGGAAAGATTGAAGGCCGGAGGAGAAGGGGACAGCAGAGGATGAGATGGTTGGATGGCACCACTGACTCAATGGACATGAATTTGAGCAAGCTCTGGAAGACAGTGAAGGACAGAGAAGCCTGACATGGTGCAGTCCATGGAGCTGCAAATAGTTAGACAGGACTGAGTGACTGAACAGCATATTTCTAAACCTATGAGGAGTTGGGGCCTGTATATATTGGGAGGTGGGGGAACAAGGTAGGGAACCAGAGAGAGGGTAAGGAGGGAAGAAAGACTGAAAGACTTCAAAGATGAAGGGGAATAAAAAGAATGAAAGGAAATAAGAGCAGAAAATAAGGAGAATGATAAAGCCTAGAAACATACACAAACACAAATGGACAGAGAGACAAGGGAGAGAAAAACAAGAAATTATATAAGGAAAAGGAAAGAAGGGAGGCTGAAAAGAAGTGAAGAAGATGCAAATAAGAGCAGAAAGATCATATGTAAAAAAACAAAACAAAACCTAATTGAGGGCCTACTGTGTTCCAGACACTGTGCTGAGTTCTTAATAAGCATTTTCTCATGTGACCACCCTCTTCCCCCACCAATAAACCCAAGAGATAGGCGTTAATAGGCCCAAATTCTACAGATGAGAAAAGTGAGATTCAGAGAAATTGAGAGACTTGTCCTAGGTCACACAGCTTGATAAAATGCAGTTTTGACCCCAGATCTGAGTAACCTTAAAGGTTGGGGGCTTAACCAGTTGGCTTACTACCTCCCAACAGAAGCCATGAGAAGGAAGAAGAAAAGATGTTGGAGAAAGGAACTGAAATCCTCATATGTACAGGGGACCATCAGGGAACAGATGCTCAGGAGGATGTTGGCTGGGCCTGTGGGCCCTGAAGAGTGTTTGCCTTGTTAAAGGCAGCTGGACTCAGCTCCAGCTGATGGCCACCTTGTAGTAATGTGGGCCAGATTTACCAGATATTCTGTTTTTCAAGTAAAGTTCAAAATCCAGATTTTTTTCGAAAAAGAAAATCTCATGATTGTTTAATGTTAGCAAAAAAAAAAAAAAATACTAGGAAAAAAACACCCTGTGGGCCAAATAAAGCCCAATTATGGGCTGAATTTGGCTCACCAGTCACCAGTTTGCAACCTCTGGATGAAGAATGGCAGATAAAAAGAAAGGAAGAAGAGAGAAATAAAGAATCAGAGAACAAGAAAAAGACGAGAGGAGCCACTAAAAAATAAAAGACTTTGGGACTTCCTTGGCAGTGGTTAGGATTCAGGCACTTTCACTGCTAAAGGCCAGAGTTCAATCCCTGGTGGGGGGAACTAAGAACCCAAAACCCAGCTAGCCCCCCCCCAAAAAAAGTCAGAAAAGAGTGAAGGATCAAATGATCAAATAAAGGGCAATACAAGAGGGAAGGGGGAGGGGTTGTGAGAAGTCCAAGAGGTAGATGGGAAGGAGAAAGCTAGTGGAGAAAGAAGCAAAGAGCTCAGAAGAGAGAAGTAAGAGGAAGAACAGGGATGAGAAGAGAAGAAAGACATATTGAAGAGGGTAACCCTCACCCAGCAATTCTGGGAGGACCCAGTTGGTGCAGGGAGAGGTGGGGGTGGGAGACAGGAGACAACCCTGTCTTGGGATTGCTCTCTCCCATTGAAACGTGGGGCTGGACACAAGATGGCAGCAGCTGCAGCGTCGGTTACACGTCAGGGTGAGGCTTCTCAGGGCTGTCTCTGGGGCTGGACAGCAGGCTGAGTGGCACCCTCTGCTGGTTGGCACTGCCTAGCCCATCAGGGAGCTTCCAAGGCTGAGGCCAGCTTAGAGCTGCAAGGAATGGGCCAGCCTCAGTCTGCACACACCCTTTCCTGGCATCAGTGGGGAGCTTGTGCAATAGAGCAGTAGCCATGGTAACCCTGTATGCTGCTACCCTGTTTGGATTCACAGAAGGGAGCTGAATTTTGCATCAGGACAGCCACATTCAGAAAAGACGGATCCAGTCTGTCCCAGCTCCTGGGCCCCCTCCCTCTGGAAATCCCAGACAAAACATGGAGAGAGGAATATTGGACAGAAGAAATTCTACAGTCTCTAAGCCTTCCCCTTCCTGCGCCTCACATTACTCCACCTTTGACTCCAACACTTACTAGACCTCAAGGTCTAGACCTCAAAGGTAATTCCTGCATCAAACTCCAACATTAATCTTAATGCCCTACACCTCCCCAAACGATAGGTTTTAGGATCAGCTGGGGCCCCTCAGCAAGCCAAACTCACAATGGCAATTTCCAGATACTAAGACTCTTCGCATATGTGTATGTGCTCAGTCTCTCAGTCTTGTCCGACTCTTTGCGACCCCATGGACTGTAGCCCATAGGGCTCCTCTGCCCAAGGAATTTTCCAGGTAAGAATTCTGGAGTGGGTTGCCATTTCCTACTCCAGGGGATCTTCTCAACCCAGGAATCAAACCTGCATCTCCTGTGTCTCCTGCATTGGCAAGCAGATTCTTAACCACAAGCGCCATCTGGGAAGCCCCCTCTTCATGCATAACATATTCTAAATACCAAACCTGTTGCTCAAATTGGGCTATATTTTCAATGTTTACATAGCACATGATTACACTTTAAACTAAAAAAAAATACACATCCATTTGTTTCTATCTGCTCACTAAGAGTTAATGATTAATGTATCATCTGACTGATGCAAAAGTTTGGAATCTTTGCAGCTAAATAATGTCATGGGATTTTTAATATAACAGTGACTATTATGCCAATTAGGGGTTTGGCTGATGACCATGAATAACTCATAACTATAACACAATTCTAATTTAAATGTTCCATGGCAGATGGCAATGTTCTACAATAGTATTTTGCTAATCACATCATAATTGCCAGATTTATTTTTAAAATTAATTCACAGTGCAGTACAGGTAGTAGACCAAGTGATGAGACAAAAGTTTAAAGATATGTGCTGCAGTCCATAGGGTCACAAAGAATCGGACATGCCTTAGCAACTGAACAACAAATATGATGAATATCTCCCTTTTGTCATATGACTAAACACTGTATATTGAGAAATTCACTCAGGGATAACTTCAAAAATCTAAAGTTGAAGACGTTTGTGAATTCATTGCCCAGGTTAAATGCCCTCCTTCCTTGTTCCCCATCTCCATCCTTTTGAGGGGATTAATTACTTTTTAACACATTATTGACCAGGGGATTTTTGCAGAAACTAATGCCTGTAGCATTAATACATCTCAGGTCAATAATGTGTTAATAGTGGACTCTTGGAAGTAAAAGACTTCAAACATCTTGATTGGGGGCATTTTAGACATTAGAATGGAGTTATGGGCTTTGGAGATTTAATGCCCTTCAAATGACATTACAACATGACTCACTGCCCTTACCGCCTGTCCAAATCTGAATTGAGGTGGCAGCATGATGGGGGGCTGATCCTTTTAATGATCTTTTTTTTAAATTATGAAATAATAGTAGTGTTTAAAATGAACTCCTAGATACAGAGAACATAGGTGGTTGCCAGAAGCAAGAAGTGAGGGGTGGGCAAAATGGGTAAAGATGATTAAAAAGAACAAACTTCCAATAAATAAGTCCCGAGGATGTATTGTACAGCATGGTGGCTGTATTGCATACTGTATCACATACTTGAAAGTTGCTAAGAGAGTAGATTTTAAAAGTTCTCATCACAAGAAAACAATTTCTGTGACTATGTATGACAATGGATGTTAACTAGACATTGTGGTGATCATTTTGCAATATATGCAAATATCAAATCATTATATTGCACATCTGAAACTAATATAATGTTATATGTCAATTATACCTCAATTTAAAAATAAATACAGACTGGAAAAAATTACAAAATATGTCAAACATGCTGTTACAAATGACCAACCAATTTAGCAGCTTAAAACAACCATGATTTTATGCTCATGGAATCAACATGTCAGGAATTTAGAAAGGGCACAATGGGGAAAGCTTTCTGTGCTCCACATGTAGAAAAGTTGAAGGCTGAGAGTGACTTGATGGCCAGGGGCTGGAATCATCTAAAATCCTATTCACTCACATGCCTGGTGCCTGGGCTGGGAGGACTCAAAGATGAGAAGTGCCAACCAAAGGGCTTACCGGTGTCCTGTCCACATGATGGCTATCACACTGTACAGTGCCTTCAAGGTAGTCAAACTTCTTACATGGTGACTCAGGGCTCCAAGAGTAAGTGTTCCAGCAAGCAAAGTGGAAATGAAAGGACCTTTTTTTATCTAGCTTCAGGACTCACATAGAGTCACTCCCACAACAACCTGTGGGGTACAAAGAGTTTGCAAGAATCCAAGAGTCCTAAGAAATCTGTATAGAATCACAAAAGACCTCAAATAGCCAAAGTGACCTTGAGAAAGAAGAACAGAGTTGGAGGCATCACACATCCTGTCTTCAAACTATATTATAAAGCCGCAGTAATTAGAAGAGTATGGTTCTGGCACAAAAAGAGACACATAGGCCAATGGAGCAGAATAAAGAGCCCAGAAATAAAATCATACATATATGGTCAATTAATCTCTAAAGCTGAAGCTCCAATACTTTGGGAAGTGCTGACTCATTGGAAAAGATCCTGATGATGGGAAAGACTGAGGGCAGGAGGAGAAGGGGCAACAGAGGATGAGATGGTTAGATAGTGTCACTGACTCAATGGACATGAGTTTGAGCAAACTCCAGGAGATAGTGAAGGACAGGAAAGCCTGGTGTGCTGCAGTCCACAGGGTCACAAAGAGTTGGACATGACTTAGCAACTGAATAACAACAGCAAAATCTTTTTTTTTTTCAGCAAAATCTTTATCAAGGTGCTCAATAACACACAATAGGGAAAGGATAGTCTCGGCAATAAATGGTATTGGGAAAACTGTATATCCACATGCAAAATAATGAAACTGGACTCCTATTTTACACCACTCATGAAAATTAACTTGAAATGGATTAAAGACTTGCATGTAAGACCTGAAACTATAAAACTTCTAGAAGAAAATACAAGGGAAAAGCTCCTTGATTGGTCTTGGCAATCATTTTTTGGATATGACACCAAAGCAGAGGCAATAAAAGCAAAAACAGACAAGTGAGACTACATCAAAATAATAAGGCTCTGCACAGCAGAAGGAAACAATCAACAGAGTGAAGAAGAAATCTATGGGAGAAAATATTTCCAAACCATGTGTCTGATAGGAGGATATAAGGAACTCCTACAACAAAATAGCAAAATCATCATCATCATCATCTAAGTAACTGAATGGGCAGAGAACCCAAAGAGATTTTCTTAAAGAAGACATTCAAATGGCCTATGGGCACACAAAAAGGTGCTCAACATCACTAATCATCAGAGAAATGCAAATCAATCACCTAATACCTCCCACTTTACACTGAGAAAAAAGAGAGTTGGCCAGGATGTGGAGAAAAGGGAACCCCCTCGCCCCGGCCCATGCACTGATGGTGGGAATATAAATTGGTGCAGTCTCTATGGAAAACATTATGGAGCCTCCTCAGAATGTTAAAAACAGAATTATCATATGATCCAGCAATCCCACTTCTGGGTATTTATCTGAAGGAAAAGAAATCAGTATCTTAAATCAATGATACTCCAATAAAAATTTAAAAAAGAAAAAGAAGAGATCTTGAAGAGATAACTGTACTCCCATGTTTCTTGCAGCATTATTCTTGATATCTAAAATAGGGAAACAACCTGTCAATAGATGAATGGATAAAGAAACAATCCACTCCAGTATTCTTGCCTGGAGAATCCCATGGACAGAGGAGCCTGGTGGGCTATATAGTCCATGGGGTGCAAAGAGTCGGACACGATTGAGTGACTCACACACACCCACATATGCACATATATAATTCAGCCATAAAAAAATAAAAATTCTGCTATTTACATGGATGAAACTAGACAATATTATGCTAAGTAAAATAAGCCAAACAGAGAAAGACAAATACATTTGCTGAGAGAGCAAAGCTTAAGCATTCTCACCACACACACACACATCAGTTCAGTTCAGTCACTCAGTCGTGTCCAACTCTTTGTGACCCCATGAATCGCAGCATGCCAGGCCTCCCTGTCTATCACAAACTCCCGGAGTTTACTCAAACTCATGCCCATCGAGTCAGTGATGCCATCCAGCCATCTCGTCCTCTGTTGTCCCCTTTTCCTCCTGCCCCCAATCCCTCCCAGCATCAGGGTCTTTTCCAATGAGTCAACTCTTCGAATGAGGTGGCCAAAGTATTGGAGTTTCAGCTTCAGCATCAGTCCTTCCAACGAACACCCAGGACTGATCTCCTTTAGGATGGACTGGTTGGATCTCCTTGCAGTCCAAGGGACACAGTTCAAAAGCATCAATTTTTTGGCACCCAGCTTTCTTCACAGTCCAACTCTCACATCCATACCTGACCACTGGAAAAACCATAGCCTTGACCAGACGGACCTTTGTTGGCAAAGTAATGTCTCTGCTTTTTAATATGCTATCTAGGTTGGTCATAACTTTCCTTCCAAGGAGTAAGCGTCTTTTAATTTCATGGCTGCAGTCACCATCTGCAGTGATTTTGGAGCCCAAAAAAAATAAAGTCTGACACTGTTTCCACTGTCTCCCCATCTATTTCCCATGAGGTGATGGGACCAGATGCCATGATCTTAGTTTTCTGAATGTTGAGCTTTAAGCCAACTTTTTCACTCTCCTCTTTCACTTTCATCAAAAGGCTTTTAGTTCCTCTTCACTCTTGCCAAAGGGTGGTGTCATCTGCATATCTGAGTTATTGATTAATTTCTTTTTTTCCCGGCAATCTTGATTCAGCTGTGCTTCTTCCAGCCCAGCGTTTCTCATGATGTACTCTGCATATAAGTTAAATAAGCAGGGTGACAATATACAGCCTTGACGTACTCCTTTTCCTATTTGGAACCAGTCTGTTGTTCCATGTCCAGTTCTAACTGTTGCTTCCTGACCTGCATACAGGTTTCTCAAGAGGCAGGTCAGGTGGTCTGGTATTCCCATCTCTTTCAGAATTTTCCACAGTTTGTTGTGATCCACACAGTCGAAGGCTTTGGCGTAGTCAATAAAGCAGAAATATATGTTTTTCTGGAACTCTCTTGCTTTTTCGATGATCCAGCGGATATTGGCAATTTGATCTCTGGTTCCTCTGACTTTTCTAAAACCAGCTTGAACATCTGGAAGTTCTCAGTTCATGTATTGCTGAAACCTGGCTTGGAGAATTTTGAGCATTACTTTACTAGCCTGTGAGATGAGTGCAATTATGCGGTAGTTTGAGCATGCTTTGGGATTGCCTTTCTTAGGGTTTGGAATGAAAACTGACCTTTTCCAGTCCTGTGGCCACTGCTTTTTCCAAATTTGCTGGCATATTGAGTACAGCACTTTCACAGCATCATCTTTCAGGATTTGAAATAGCTCAACTGGAATTCTATCACATCCACTAGCTTTGATCATAGTGATGCTTCCTAAGGCCCACTTGACTTCACATTCCAGGATGTCTGACTCTAGGTCAGTGATCACACCATTGTGATTATCTGGGTCATGAAGATCTGTTTTGTACAGTTTTTCTGTGTATTCTTGCCACCTCTTCTTAATATCTTCTGCTTCTGTTAGGTCCATACCATTTCTGTCCTTTATTGAGCCCATCTTTGCATGAAATTTTCCCTTGGTATCTCTAATTTTCTTGAAGCGATCTCTAGTCTTTCCCATTCTGTTATATGTGAGGTGATAGATGTGCTAATTAACCTGATTGTGGTAGTCATTTCACAATGTGTACATACATCAAATCATCATATCCTACACTTTAAACGTATAGTACAATGTTATTTGTCAATTATAACCCAATAAAGCTGGGGAAAATAACCAAATAACACAAATTTAAAATATCAACAACAACAAAAATGCTACAAGAAGGGACAGAGTCACCCCCCCATCTATAGGAAAAGTGTCAAAGATTTGCATATTTTAAAACTACCACACAAGTTAAGATATAGGGAATAATATAAAAATAAAACATTAAAGTAGCCATAACCCAGAATTTATGCATTAACATTCTTGCAAGGATTCTTTCAAATGATTTTTTTTAAACAAATAAAATGCCACTTTTAAAGAAACAATCCTTGGGACTTCCCTGGTGGTCCAGTGGTTAAGACTTCACTTTTCAGTGCTGGAGGAGGGTTTGATTCCTGTTCAGGGAGCTAAGATCCCACATGACTCACAGCCAAAAAATCAAGACACAAGACAGAAGCAATACTGCAACAAATTCAAAAAAGACTTTTAAGACATGGTCCTCATAAAAAAAAATCTTTAAAGAAAGGACTCCAGCCTATTGAATTTCCTATTCCAGTATCTGAAAACTGCTTATTGGATAGTCCATGGAATTCTCCAGGCCAGAATACTGGAATGGGTAGTCTTTCTCTTCTCCGGGGGATCTTCCCAACCCAGGGATTGAACCCAGGTCTCCAGCATTGTAGGCAGAATCTTTACCAGCTGAGCCACCAGGGAAGCCCAATATAGAAATTTACTTTACAATAATAATAATAGGGAGCATTTGGGGAGCTCCTGCTAGGTGTTAGCCATCATACTTTTATATGGATTTCTCTCAACAACCTTATTAAGCAGGTATCAAAATCATCCCCCCCCAAAAAAAAAAATCATCCCCAATTGACAGACAGAAAAAGACACCAAGACTTAGAGAGGTAGGTTGACCAACCACACAAAGTTACGAGTTCTAGTCAATTCTACAAATATTTGTTGAATATAGGTGGCACAGTGGTAAAGAACCCACCTGCCACTTGCAGGAGACATGGGCTTGATCCCTGGGTTGGGAAGATCCCCTGGAGAAGGAAATGGAAATCCCCTCCAGTATTCTTGCCTGGAAAATCCCACGGACAGGGGAGTCTGGTGGGTTACAGTCCATGGGGTTGCAAAGAGTCAGACATGACTGAGCAACTGAGCACATCTACTATACGCCAGGCCAGACATGGCCCCTTGCCTTATCCATATAACTTATAATCTAGTGTGAGTCAGGTCATAACAATAACAGAGATTATAGAAAGGACTGTGAAAGAAATATATATAGCTAATGTCTTAACTCAGGAAAACAGAGAGCACAGTCAATATTTGAACCCAGGCAGCCTAATTCTAGAATCTACATGCTCTTGTACTATACAGATTCATATTTGTTTTTCAATCCTGGGTTCATTTTATGTTTTATTTTTATTTTATTATTTTTAAAAATTTTGGCCACACCCCATGGCATGTGCGATCTAGTTTCCTGACCAGGGATCCAACCCGCATCCCCTACATTGGAAGGCAGAGTCTTAACCACTGAACTGCTAGGGAAGTCCCCAAATTCATATTTTTGAGTTTGGTTTAGGACTGAAACCTAATAAAACTAGGTCTGTGGCACATGATATCCTTTCCTCTGACCACTATCCTGTATGGCCTCCCTTTTGCCTTCATTTAAATTATTCTTCCAGCATTCATTGCTTCATAGTTATTTATTTTGCTTGCCTTGGATTTTCCTGGTAGAACTCTATTGGCAGTAGGCAATCTTGTCACAGAGAGGTTCTATAAAGCAGACATGTTCAAACTATCTTTAATAAAATAAAGTGGCCTCCCCCACCACAATGAATAATGTTGAGCATATATTGAAACCTCAAATGTCCCCAAATCCAGATTCATCCATCCTGTATCATAAAGGCATAAGGCTGCTTTTATCACTCTGTAAAATAATAGTTGAATGATTTTCTTGGAAACTCTAAAAGCTGGGAGGGGAAATTAAGTGGTTTGGGCCCTTTGGGGATATAATTAGATCTTCCAGGACTATTTGACTAGGTTATGCTGCCCGCAGCCATGGGAGGAAAAAAAAGGTTGATATTTTCACCCATGTTGAACTCAAGCATGTGACGCACATGTTTTTGAGATTCCCCATTATTTGCCAGTCTGGGGCTGCACTTTTATTACAATCAGGTTATGCCTTTCTCTGGCAATTTAATTTTATGTCATTGAAATGGTAGGTCTTAATGAAAACATCAGACTTTTTTTTATGTTTAGAAATAATGACACAGGAAATGAGTTGGGTGCCCCTATGTGGCAAAACAAATAAATTAGAACAAAATCCAGCTATGAAATTCTTTCTTTCCTGGTCTCAGTTCTGCACCTGCTCAGTGCCTGGTTTCCTGGGGCTTAATGAGAAAGAAAGGCCGAGGTCCTGACTTCTCTTTTCGGAATGACCAGGCTTATTAGATTTTTTTTAACAGTTTTTTAAAAATTGAGATATAATTCACATATCATAACATGGACCCGTTTGAAAGTATACAATTTAGTGGTTTTGAGCATATTCACAGAGTTGTGATAACATCACCACTGTCTAATTTCAGACCACTTTCACCACCCAGGAAGCAAGCCCCATACCCACCAGCAGTCACACTCCACCCACCCCTGGTGGCATACTTTCTGTTTCTGTAGATTGGCCTCTTATGGACATTTCATATACAGAAACCAGATCTCTTTTGCATCTTTCCCTTTCTCTCTCTTTGACTCCCTGCAAAGTCAGGCTCCTGACTTGCTACAATGGTCTCTAGGGCGGGGCTGAATCTGTCTGAAACAGGTTTGCTTTTCTTGTTTTCTCCGCCCAGTTAGCCCATCTGCCTTTTCTTATTCTCTCCTCTCTTCATTTAAACCTGCTCTATTTTTTTTTTTTTTTTTTTTGCCCACAGCTTACAGGACCTTAGTTCCCCAACGAAGGGATTGAACCTGAGACCTCAACACTGAAAGCGTGGACTCCTAACCGCTGGACCACCAGGGAATACTCCAAACTCAATCTCATTTAATCCATTCTCCAGTATTGATTGAACACCAGGTACAACTGTAATATATAAAACTGAATACTTAAGAGGAGTCAAGAAAAACTGTCCTAATAGCTTTACTTGCATTAACTCTTTTGATTCAACAACCAAATGAAATCAGTATTATTATTATCATTCTCATCAGTCCCATTTTATGGACGGTTAAACTTGGGTGTGGAAAGAATCAAGGACTTACAGGCAGCAAGTCAGTGCCAGAGATGGGACGTGCAATGCAGGAGGGGGCAGGAGGTGGGGTGATCAAAAAAAAGACCTGGCTCCTGACCTCACAGAGTTGGGAGAGGAAATACATCACGTGCACACACACACACATGGGCACAATATTGAAGCAATAGTATAAGATGGTGGTTTTCAAGTGTTAGTGTGCCTCAGAATTACCTGGAGACTTGTGGAAACAGAAGCGGCCAGGCCCACCCTTCGGAGTTCCTGCCTTGGGTTTGATGCTGCTGGGCCGGGGCCCTCCCCAGAGGACCACTGTCTGGGAGCAGAGCTGTCAAAGTTAGCATCTGGAAATGCAGCCACTCTGAGTACAAGCAGACACATTTAAAAAAAGCAGGAACTCTGACCAGATGTTTGTGTGGCACCATGAGTCACATGAACATGCTGGCAAAGGGAAGAAAGACCTCAGCTCAGGCAGATTAGATCCCTGCCCTCTTACAAGTCTCCTGTGTGTCCCGGGCTCCTGCTCCTCACATGTCAAGTTTAAGCTGTACCCGAGGTCCCTCACAATATGGCTCCCACTGGCCTCCCCAGCCTCACAGTCCTGAGCACTTATCAGTCCCTTTACAGACTAACAATCCCAAGTGGCTCTGGGTTAGCAGCCTTCCATGGTGGCTCACGTCCTGCTGTTGTTTCCTAGGGCTGAAATATCCTCTCTCATATCTCCCTCTCACTCAGGGCCTCCTGGCTCTACCAGGCCCTGGCATGAACTAACCAATGACCTTGAGCAAGTTGGTTACCTTCTCTGTGCCTCAATGTCCTCATCTGTGAATGGGGATAATAGGGCTAATTGTAAAGATTAAATAAGGTAATGTTTATAAAACATTCAGTACAGAGCCTCAGTCAGTTCACCTCAGTTACTCAGTTGTGTCCGACTCTTTGCCACCCCATGGACTGCAGCACACCAGGCCTCCCTGTCCATCACCAACTCCCAGAGCTTACTCAAACTCATGTCCATTCAGTCGGTGATGCCATCCAACCATCTCATCCTTTGTTGTCCCCTTCTCCTCCTGCCTTCTATCTTTCCCAGCATCAGTGTCTTTTCAAATGAGTCAGCTCTTCGCATCAGGTGGCCGAAGTATTGGAGTTTCAGTTTCAGCATCAGTCCTTCCAATGAATATTCAGGACTGATTTCCTTTAGGATGGACTGGTTGGATCTCCTTGCAGTCCAAGGGACTCTCAAGAGTCTTCTCCAACACCACAGTTAAAAAGTAACAATTCTTCAGTGCTCAGCTTTCTTTAGAGTCCAACTCTCACATCCATACATGACTACTGGAAAAACCATAGCCTAGACTAGACGGACCTTCGTTGGCAAAGTAATGTCTCTGCTTTTTAATATGCTGTCTAGGTTGGTCATAACTTTCCTTCCAAGGAGTAAGTGTCTTTTAATTTCATGGCTGCAGTCACCATTTGCAGTGATTTTGGACCCCCCCAAAAATAAAGTCTGTCACTGTTTCCACTGTTTCCCCATCTATTTGCCATGAAGTGATGGGACTGGATGCCATGATCTTAGTTTTCCGAATATTGAACTAAATGAAAGCAAAAACAACACCCAGTTGTGGATGTGACCAGTGATGGAAGCAAAGTTCAATGCTGTAAAGACCAATATTGCATAGGAACCTGAAATGTTAGGTCCATAAATCAAGGCAAATTGAAGTGGTAAAACAGGAGATGGCAAGAGTGAACATCGACATTTTAGAAATCAGTGAACTAAAATGGACTGGAATGGGTGAATTTAACTCAGGTGACCATTATATCTACTACTGTGGGCAAGAATCCCTTAGAAGAAATGGCGTAGCCCTCATAGTCAACAAAAGAGTCCAAAATGCAGTACTTGGATGCAATCTCAAAAGCGACAGAATGATCTCTGTTCGTTTCCAAGGCAAACCATCCAATATCACAGTAATCCAAGTCTATGCCCTGACCCGTAATGCTGAAGAAGCTGAAGTTGAACGATTCTATGAAGACCTAAAGACCTTCTAGAACTAACACCCAAAAAAGATGTCCTTTTTATTATAGGAGACTGGAATGCAAAAGTAGGAAGTCAAGAAACACCTGGAGTAACAGGCAAATTTGGCCTTGGAGTACAGAATGAAGCAGGGCAAAGACTAAAAGAGTTTTACCAAGAGAATGCATTGATCATAGCAAACACCCTCTTCCAACAACATAAGAGAAGATTCTACACATGGTCATCACCAGATGGTCAATACCAAAATCAGATTGATCATATTCTTTGCAGCCAAAGGTGGAGAAGCTCTATACAGTCAGCAAAAACAAGACCGGGAGCTGACTATGGATCAGATAATGAGCTCCTTATTGCCAAATTCAGACTGAAATTGAAGAAAATAGGGAAAACCACTAGACCATTCAGGTATGACCTAAATCAAATCCCTTATGATTATACAGTGGAAGTGAGAAATAGATTTAAGGGACTAGATCTGATAGAGTGCCTGATGAACTATGGACAGTGGTTTGTGACATTGTACAGGAAGCAGGGATCAAGACCATCCCCAAGAAAAAGAAATGCAAAAAAGCAAAATGGTTGCCCGAGGAGGCCTTACAAATAGCGGTGAAAAGAAGTGAAAAGCAAAGGAGAAAAGGAAAGATATACCTATTTGAATTCAGAGTTCCAAAGAATAGCAAGGAGAGATAAGAAAGCCTTCCTCAGTGGTCAATGCAAAGAAATAGAGGAAAATAATAGAATGGGAAAGACTAGAGATCTCTTCAAGAAAATTAGAGATACCAAGGGAAAATTTCATGCAAAGATGGGCTCAATAAAGGACAGAAATGGAGTGGACCTAACAGAAGCAGAAGATATTAAGAAGAGGTGGCAAAAATACACAGAAGAACAAAAAAAGATCTTCAGGACTCAGATAACCACGATGGTGTGATCACTCACCCAGAGCCAGACATCCTGGACTGTGAAGTCAAGTGGGCCTTAAGAAGCATCACTATGAACAAAGCTAGTGGAGGTGATGGAATTCCAGTTGAGCTATTTGAAATCCTAAAAGATGATGCTGTGAAAGTGCTGCACTCAATATGTCAGCAAATTTGGAAAAAGCAGTGGCCACAGGACTGGAAAATGTCAGTTTTCATTCCAATCCCAAAGAAAGGCAATGCCAAAGAATGCTTGAACTAACGCACAATTCCACTCATCTCACACGCCAGTAAAGTAATGCTCAAAATTCTCCAAGCCAGGCTTCAACAATACGTGAACCATGAACTTCCAGATGTTCAAGCTGGACTTATAAAAGGCAGAGGAACCGAGATCAAATTGTCAACATCCACTGGATCATCAAAAAAGAAAGAAAGTTCCAGAAAAACATCTACTTCTGCTTTATTGACTATGCCAAAGCCTTCGACTGTGTGGATCACAACAAACTGTGGAAAATTCTGAAAGAGATGGGAATACCAAACCACCTGACCTTCCTTCTGAGATATCTGTATGCAACTCAGGAAGCAACAGTTAGAATTGGACATGGAACAACAGACTGGTTCCAAATAGGAAAAGGAGTACGTCAAGGCTGTATATTGTCACCCTGCTTATTTAACTTATATGCAGAGTACATCATGAGAAACGGTGGGCTGGATGAAGCACAAGCTGGAATCAAGATTTCCAGGAGAAATATCAATAACCTCACATATGCAGATGATACCACCTTTATGGGCCTCTTGAGCCTCTTGATGAAAGTGAAAGAGGAGAGTGAAAATATTGGCTTAAAGCTCAACATTCAGAAAACTAAGATCATTGCATCTGGTCCTATCACTTCAGGGCAAACGGATGCAGAAACAGTGGAAACAGTACAAAGCCTATGCATATTCAAAAACATTACATGTTTTCACTACTCTGTTATTATTATCCATTTCACTTAACCCATCTTGGACATTAGCTCTGTCAGACAGTCTTCCTTGTCACTCTCAGCCCATGCCTACTGACATTATTTGTGATTCTCTCTCTTTCCTGTACTTCCTCTGTGCTTAATTCATGCTTCGATTCAAATTCGTGCTCCATCACTTGTTGTCTGTGTGATCCTGAGCAAGTCACTTAACCTCTCTGAACCTAGGTTTCCTCATCTGTAAAATGAGAATAATAATAGCCTCAAAGTATCCATCACCTAGGATTATTGCATATACGAAAGAAGGCAATGCATGAAGCAGCTCTTAGCATAGTGCTCAGTACTTAGTAGAGGTTGAATTCAAAGTTATTCTCAAAGAGATTTAAAGGTTAATCTCAAAGTTATTTTGAGATGCACCATGGCATTATGAGAAATGAAGAGATTGTGCCTTCTCAAGGTAAGATTGTGATGCTCTTATCTCAAGAGGTAGTTGGGAAGAGTAGATGGTTTTATGTATCAGTTCCTAGTTGTGAAATCATTATTGCATTTCTAAACTTCACCTCTACCTACCCTGCACCTCATTCCATATTCTCTTGTTGTGCCCACCAGCTCCCACCTACTTCCTCAGCACACATCATACTGTCGCAAGCTTCCTGTTCAGTCTATTTCCTCTGTCCCAAATCCCCTTTCCCACGTTCTTCCCTGGCTATTACCTGCCCTTTCTTTACGATTCCAGAAGGACTTCCCTGAGCCTCCAGATTGAGGTGCGTACCACATCTCTGCTTACTCCATCACAGTGCTTACGATATTATCATAGAAATTTTTTGTTCAGGGATCAATGTCCCCAATGAGACGGTGACTTTCTTCCTTTTTCTCCCCCACTGCACCATGCGGCTTGTGGTATCATAGTTCCCCAACCAGGGATCGAACCCAGGCCCCTCGGTAGTGAAGGCACTTGCAACATAGTATGTGCTCAATGAGTATTTGCACTAAAACAGAGGAGACCCAGCTGTACCGGAACCGGCTTCAGATTATTGTTCAAATGTCAACAAGTTGCCAAAAGCAAGTTACCTTTCCAGAAACTGCAGCATGGAAAACATGTGGGCATTCTTCTAGTGACAAGAAAGATGGTTCATTTGACCTATGACTCATGAAAAACTGGCATTAAACAAAGCTGGCTTTTTCTGTCATTCAAAACCTGGAGAACGTTGCCATCTAGTGGTGGACTTCAGAGCTGCTGGAACATGAACTTTGTAGTTCTCAATGGGGGTGCAAAGGCTGCACCTACACAGGGCACGACGTTTCTCTGAATAAGGCAGATATGTGACTTGCATTTTCACCTGATATAGCTTGCTACTTGAGAAAAATAAAGATTTGAGTATCTCAGTAGTCACCAAGACCTATAGAGGTGGCTGGCTGCTGATAGGGTAGGGATTTAGGAGTCCAGATGGAACCTCTTTGGTCCCATTGCGGTATTGTGTGTCAGATAATGTACGTTGTTTTTTCAAATGGAAAGTATGGTTGGCACAGAGCTACTCTTGGGCCTTATACAATCTGATTGGATACAAGAAGCAATTAAGGAATAAGACATCATTCAACTTGACTCAGATCAGTTGACTGGATATGTGAGTGTCAAGCAAACATGTTCTTGTGGTTTAGTCGCTAAGTTGTGTCCAACTCTTTTGTGACCCCATGGACTGTAGCCCATCAGGCTCATCTGTCCATGGGATTTCCCAGGCAAGAATACTGAATGGGTTGCCGTTTACTTCTCCAGGGGGTCTTCCCAACCCAGAGATGGAACCTGCGTCTCTTGCATCTCCTGCATTGGCAGGTGGATTCTTTATCATTGAGCCACGAGGGAAGCCTCCAAGCAAATATACCCAGATGTATACAAGAGTATTTGCCATCCTCCTGAGGCTCTCTGTACTTTTTCTCGGAACCCTCAAAGAATTTTGGAATATATTGCCCTTAGAATCATTCTGAGTCCGTTCTAACACTAATAAGAAGCATGACAGATAATAATCTACCACATACCCAGCAACTGAATGCACACTGCATTTGAAGTCAAACAGATTTGGGTTCAGACTGCAGCTCTATCACTTGCCAGCTGTGTGACTTTGGCCAATTATTTTACTTCTCTGTGTCTCTTCATTTGTGTTTCTTCATTTGCAAAATAAAAGTGCAAATAAACCTTACCTCATTTGGTTTTTGTGAGGATTAAGTGAGATATGCATACAAAGATTTTGAAACAGCTTTGAGCACTTTAGTAAGCGTTTGCCTTTTTAACAAATAATTTGCTATCCTGAAAACAATGAATCAAGGAAACAAGGAAAGTCACGGACAAGGTAATATATCTAATATATACACAATTTTATGTATGTGTGTCACACAATTTATGTGTGTGTGTGTCAGAGAGAGAGAGAGAGAGTCAGAGGGAAACACATAGAGACAGACAGACAGAAAGGCCTAACTGTGCTGTTAAGGAGAAATAAAAGGAAAATGTAATTAATCCGTCTGTAAAGGTTCGGGCTGTACAACAGTAGAAGATCTAAGGAAACAGGCAGAAACTTGCACCTTTGTGTAGAAAACCCATAGGTGCAAATTATGCTACAAATACAGACCTTTACAGGGCATTGCATTAGTGACTCCGTTACCATGAGCAGCATTGCTGTCAGCAACTTGATCTTCAAAAATGGTAAACAACTCTTGGGAGAGTTCTGAACAAAACAAAACTCAATTTTCTTTCCATTTACACAGTAGTTGTATTCCTGGAAATTTCAAGCAAATACTCAAACCATGCAAAAAATCTTTAATATGTAAAGCAGAGTTATGTTCTAGGCACAGATAATTATAAATCGATTTTTTTTTCATCTACATTAATAACTGGGTAGGGGGAGGTGGCATTCAAAAGTTAGGCAGAATCCAGGGCATTCTTCACCATGTGAGACTGTCCAGCAATGTTGGGGACATCCAGCCTCTGTCCACGAAATGCTAGTATGTGGAACCAACCTCTACACACTCACATGCACGGAGAGCATGGAATTCAAGAATCCATTGACAGAAAGTTTCAAGGTAGAAACTGAGTCAAAGCCCTGCTATTCATTACAGGGCAAGACTAGGAGATAGGAATTGGAGATGGAGACTCAGTGTTGGATGGGAAATGGAAAAGGGTCTTATAAGCTGTAGAGTCAATTGAGTCACGTGTCTGGGTGAAGCATGCATGGGGAGAGCGTAGCATGTGGCCTTGAGGCGGATCGGGTGGTGGCAAAGCAGTTATCTAAACACTGAAGATTAAAGAAAGGCTGAGAGTCATGGAAAGGTTGGCAGCCAGGGTCAGAGCCCAAGCCAAAATTAAAGTTCCAGAAAGGCAGCAAATCAGGAGGCATGAAGACAGACAATAATCAGGGTTGAAATAGCAGGCAGAACAAGGGGAGGGGGTCTGAGCATAGGCTGATCGCCTTCCACCCAACCAGTTAAAAGCACAGACATGTAGTCAGAAGGACCTGGGTTCAAATCCCAACCCTGCTACTCACTGTGTGACTTTGGGAAAGTTTCTTCAGGTCTCAGAACCTCACATTCCCTCCTCAGTAGAGTGAGCACAGTGATCAGTGTCTGCCTGCTCCCCCCATGATGCATGAGCCATGCATGCCTACTGTTATAACTACCTTCCCTGCCCACCTGCTCTTCCCTCTGTACCCACCTCTCAGTGAGTGGCAACACCATTCACCTGCCCAGTCACTCAGGCCAGAAGATGATCCTTGAAGGAGCCTCTACTTCCTCATGCCTCACAATACTGCTGATTTTCCCTTGGAAATTCCTCTTGTATCTGCTGCCTCTCCTTCCCCATGCGTGCTAAGTCGCTTCAATCCTATCCGACTCTTTTGTGACCCTACAGACTGTATCCTGCCAGGTTCCTCTGTCCATGGGGATTCTCCAGGCAAGAATACTGCAGTGGGTTGCCATTTCCTTCTCCAGGGCATCTTCCCAACCCGGGGATAGAACTTGTGTCTCCTGAGGCTCCTGTTTGCAGGCGGATTCTTTACCGCTGATCCGACTGTAAAGTGAAAATACCTTCTGCCATATTAACAAACAAGAAATGTCACAGCCATCAGTGATTTCTGGCCTCCAAATGTGAATGAGGGTTCCCCAAACTGCAATTCACCAGATGCTGCCACCCCACAGTGAATGCTGAGGACCTGGGGGAATGCAAGAAGCAAAGTGAACAAGGAAAGAGGATTGGCCCCAGAAGGCTGAAGTGCTGTGGAAGGAATATGCTGAAGTGCTATGAAAGGAATGAATTCAGCGAGCTGAGAGGCTTTCATCTTCCCATACGCAGAATGCTAAATTCCCTGATACCTGATCTTTGATGTTCAGACTGCCTGCTCCCTTTGTCACAAACGTGTATATAGCCTGACTTCCTTTCCTGCAAACTGCTCTGAGCAGTTTTGTCAAAGCTACTGAGATGCTATCTCCCAGGCTCGGAGTCCTAAACATTCCCACCAAATAAAATAACTCTCTACTTTCAGGTTGTGACTGTATTTTTTAGTCGACAGTTTTACTGCCAGGAAAATAATGGCCAGATATGATTGCCAGTTCAGCCCATCACCACCACTCACCTGTGTTTGGATCCCATCCTGGGAGCTTGGCTACACCTGGTGGAGGGGAGGGACTACCAGTCCTCCTGGAACTCGACTTGGACAGAGTCTTGGTGGGGAGAGGCAGGACAATTATTCAGAATGGTTGGGAATAAACAAAACGCAAGGGGGCGCTGTGGACTAGAACTTAAAAGGGAAGCCAAGGGTATTGTCAGAAGAGTGGCACAGGATAGTGAATAAGCCCTCAGAATGTGGAGCCAGGCTTCTTGGGTCTGAATTCTGATTCTGTCTCTTCCTAGCTGTTGAACCTCAGGTGATTTATTTTACCTCTCTGTGCCTCAGTTTCTTCATCTCTAAAATGAAAATTAAAACATTATTTCTGTCAGAGAGTTGTGGTAAAGATAAAATGATTTATTATATGTAAAGGGGTAAGAAAGGTGCCTGGTACACAGTCATTATGAAAAGTATTTGTTAAAATATTTAAAAATTTTAGGGAATTCTCTGGTGGTCCAGTAGATAAGAATCTGCCTGCCAATGCAGGAGACGTGGGTTCGATCCCTGGTCCTGGAAGATTCTACTTGCCACAGAGCAACCAAGCTTGTGCACTAAACTACTGAGCCCGCAAACCTAGAGCCTATGATCTGCAACAAGGGAGGAAACTATAATGAAAAGCACGTGCACCGCAATAAAGAGTGGCCCCTCCTTGCTGCAACTAGAGAAAGCCCACATGTAGCAAAGAAAACCCAGCACAACCAACATTCGAATTATAGGGGTCCCAGAAGAAGAGAAAAAGAAAGGGTATGAGAAAAATTTTGAAGAGATTATAGTGATCTTTCTCTTCCTTCAGAGTTTGAACATAAGATTCATGTGGGGTTTGATGCAGTCACTGGGGAACTAACTGCAGATAAGCTTTTTATTTTGTTTCATAAGGCATGAAACATTTTTTTCTTTGTGAAAATAGAGTTCAAGGAAGAATTGACATGCCCCAAAATGTCAGACTTGATGTCTTTGGTGATTTTAAGGAAGATGGACTTTGCTTAGACTATCACAGAAGGAGCTAGAGAGTGGCAAGAGAATTGGCAAAATTATTTTGTTCATCATGGCAAAAATGTCTAATTGTGGTTAGCCTTCAACTTAATTCAGTTCAGTTCAGTCGATCAGTCGTGTCCAACTCTTTGCGACCCCATAGACTGCAGCACGCCAGGCCTCCCTGTCCATCACCAACTCCCGGAGTTTACTCAAACTCATGTCCATTGAGTTGGTGATGCCATCCAACCATCGCTTCCTCTGTCATCCCCTTCTCCTCCCGCCTTCAATCTTTCCCAGCATCAGGGTCTTTTCCAATGAGTCAGCTCTTCACATCAGGTGACCAAAGTATTGGAGTTTCAGCTTCAACATCAATCCTTCCAGTGAATATTCAGGACTGATGTCCTTTAGGATGGACTGGTTAGAACTCCATGCAGTCCAAGGGACTCTCAAGAGTCTTCTCCAACACCACAGGTCAAAAACATCAATTCTTTGGCTTTCTTTATAGTCCAACTCTCACATCCATACATGACTACTGGAAAAACCATAGCCTTGACTAGACGGACCTTTGTTGGCAAAGTAATGTCTCTGCTTTTTAATACGCTATCTAGGTTGGTCATAACTTTCCTTCCAAGGAGTAAGCGTCTTTTAATTTCATGGCAGCAGTCACCATTTGCAGTGATTTTGGAGCCCCCCAAAATGAAGTCTGCCACTGTTTCCACTGTTTCCCCATCTATTTGCCATGAAGTGATGGGACCAGATGCCATGATCTTAGTTTTCTGAATGTTGAGCTTTAAGCCAACTTTTTCACTCTCCTCTTACCATGGCACAGGGAACGTAGTCCAGATAGACTCAACTTTCTTTCTCACTTCACTATTTCCTTTTCCATGTTGGGGAAATTTTCAAAATGTTGGTGCATTTAATATTGTCCCAGAGATCTCTGAGACTATCCTCAGTTATTTTCATTCTTTTTACTTTATTCAGCTCTTCAGCAGTTACTTCCACCATTTTATCTTCCAGCTCACTGATCCGTTCTTCTGCTTCAGATAGTCTGCTATTTTTTTTTGATAGTCTGCTATTGATTCCTTCTAAAGTATTTTTAATTTCAGTAATTGTGTTGTTTGTCTCTGTATGTTTATTCTTTAATTCTTCTAGGTCTTTGTTAATTGATTCTTGCATTTTCTCCATCCTGTTTTCAAGGTTTTTGATCATGTTTACTATCATTATTCTGAATTCTTTTTCAGGTAGTTTGCTTATTTCCTTTTCATTTATTTGGACTTTAGTGTTTTTAGTTTGTTCCTTCATTTGTGTAGTATTTCTCTGCCTTTTCATTATTTTTTTTAATTATTGTGATTGAGGTCTCCTTTTCCCAGGCTTCAAGGTTGAATTCTTTCTTCCTTTTGGTTTCTGCCCTCCTAAGGTTGGTCCAGTGGTATATGTAAGCTTCATTTAGGGTGAGATTTGTGCTGAGTATTTTTTTTTCTCTGATGGGCAAGGCTGAGTGAGGTGGTAATCCTGTCTGCTGATGATTGGGTTTGTATTTTTGTCTTGTTTGTTGTTTGGATGAGGTGTCCTGCACAGAGTGCTACTGGTGGTTGGGTGGTGCCCCGTCTTGTATTCAAGTGGTTTCATTTGTGGGAGTTCTCAGTATTTGATACTCCCTAGGGTTAGGAGTTCTCTGGTAGTCTAGGGACTTGGAGTCAGTGCTCCCACTCCAAAAGTCAAGGCTTGATCTCTGGCCAAAAATGGAGATTCCACAGGTAGTTTGTTATGGCATTAAAAGAGATTAAAACAAATACTCAAAAATGAGAAATGAAAGATGAACCCCAGACAAATGGCAGTTACAAAATCAGGTAAATAATAATTAAAATAATGGAATATATACATATACACCTATAAGCAAAATCAAAACAGTCCAACAAAAATAAAGTACAATAGATTGATCTGGTGAACAAAGGAAACCAAAAATGATATCCACCAGTTAAGAACAAAACTAACTAAAGCACAAACTGGAAAACAAAACTAAAGCAAGGTGCCAACTGGGGAATAAAGCAATGAAAACAAAACTAACGAATATGGTGAGAAAAAGAAAGGAAAGATAGAAAGAATGGAAATGCAAAGTTAAATAAAGGTAGATAAAGAGGATACATATATGTTAAAGATTAACTGCTAGGGGAAAAGAACAGTAGGAAAAGCGAACAAAGGAATAAATGTAGAAAAAATAATAGGTTTTTAAAACTTAAAATTAAAAAAAGAAGAAAAAAAAGGCAAGGAAAACTCCACAGAACTGCAAAAGGCCAATGTAGATGCAGAGGTTTACAACAGAAATAAAAACTGTGATTGAAAAAAAACCACTCAAAAGCTTAATTAGATTTCATAGTGCTAATAAAGTCGACAACTACAACAGAGAGGGGGAAAATGGAAAACAGAAATGGAAAAACAGAAAAGAAAAGAAAATCAAAAGAAATTACAGAACAAGTCAAAATATAAGAATAATAAATGTTTTTCTTGAGTCACTGCGGTCAGTGTCCTTTCCCTCGCTGGAAGTCACAGTCCACCTCACCTCCATAGGTTGCCCTCCAACACTGTGTTGGTCTCTGGGCCTGCTATGACGGCAGCTTAGACTCTAATCTGGTCCTACTCCTGTCCTGTGTCTGGTTGCTTCCAATGTCCACTGCTATCAGAACTAGCACATTTTCTTTTGTGGGAGCTCTCAGTGTCTTTTTATATATTCTGTAGACACAAAATCTGCCTAGTTGATTGTGTGGATTTAATCTGCAGCTTGTACAGCTGGTGGGATGCTTTTGGGTCTTCCTTAGCCACCCTGCCCCTGGGTTTCAATTGTGGTTTTATCTCCACCTCTGCAGGTAGGTTGTCCACTGGGCTTTACTCCTGAGGCTGCCCTGGAGGACTTGGGTCTGCCCCAGTGAGAGCCAGGTATGGAGGTGGTGCAGCTGCTTGGGTCACAGGGGTTCTGGCAGCACCAGGTACTCAGGGGAGTTGGCAGCTAGGGCAGCAGGAAATATAGTGCTTTAGAAGGCTATGGGGAACCAATATGGGCCAATACACTCCAGTATTCTTGCCTGGAGAACCCCACTGACAGAGAAACCTGGCAGGCCACAGTCCACAGGGTCTCAAAGAGCTGGACACAACCGAAGTGACACTGTGTGGATAGATGCAGAGCCTGTGGAAGCTCTGCCCCAGTCAGGGTTGAGCATGAAGGTGATGCAGCTGCTTGGGTCACGGGGACTCTGATGGCACCAAATGTGCAGGGACACAGACTGCCTCAGCCACAGGAGTTATGGCCCTATCAGAGGTTGTTTGTTTTTTGCTGTTGTTGTTTTTGAGCCTCTGGTAGCTAGCAATCAGAAGGCCTCTTTGGCTAGTCTTTCTCCATAGCTCCACCCATTCAGGCACTTAGAGGGTTCCCTTGCCTGGGGTCCTTCTCCGTTGTTCCTGCGTCAGGCACATAGAGGACCCCTTCCCCTCCACCCCCGCTGGGGTCCTACTCTGTGGATTGGCGCTTCAGGCACTGAAAGGGGCACCCTGGGTGGGGTCCTACTTTGTAGATCTGAATATCAGGCACATAGAGCACCCCCCCCACACACACACACACTGGGGTCCTACTCTGTGGATTGGCGCTTCAGGCACTGAAAGGGGCACCCTGGGTGGGGTCCTACTTTGTAGACCTGAATATCGGGCACATAGAGCACACCACCACCACCCCCCCCCCGCCCACGCTGGGGTCCTACTCTGTGGATCAGCACGTCAGGCACTTAAATGGGGCACCCTGAGTGGGGTACTACTCTGTAGTTCGGTGGGTGATGGGCCAGCCTCGATATTGTTCAGGTGAACAATAGGAACTCTCATTCATTGTTAGTGGGAATGCAAAATGGTACAGTCATTTTGGAAGCAATGTCTTACATAGCTAAACACTGTCATACCCCATGATCTAGCAATTTTGCTCCTAGATCACCAAATGATGTGAAAGTTAATGCTCACACAAAAACATGCACATGAATTTTATAACAGCTTAATTCATACTCCCTTTCACACACACAGACATGCATACAAATTGGAGGCAATCAAAATGTCCTTTACTAGCTGAATGGATAAACAAACTACCGTACATCAATATAACAGAATATTATTCAAGAATAAAAAGAAATGGGAGAAGCGGCTGCAACGCCGAGCGGAGGAGGCAGGAACCCGAAGGCAAGCCGGAGCTGGGTGGGGACCATGGCCGGGATCACCACCATCGAGGCGGTGAAGCGCAAGATCCAGGTTCTGCAGCAGCAGGCCGATGATGCAGAGGAGAGGGCCGAGCGCCTCCAGCGGGAAGTGGAGGGGGAAAGGCGGGCCCGAGAACAGGCTGAGGCTGAGGTGGCCTCCTTGAACCGTAGGATCCAGCTGGTTGAAGAGGAGCTGGACCGAGCTCAAGAGTGCCTGGCCACTGCCCTGCAAAAGCTGGAGGAAGCTGAGAAAGCTGCTGATGAGAGCGAGAGAGGTATGAAGGTTATTGAAAACCGAGCCTTAAAAGATGAAGAAAAAATGGAACTCCAGGAAATCCAACTCAAAGAAGCTAAGCCCATTGCAGAAGAGGCAGACAGGAAGTATGAAGAGGTCCCTCGTAAGTTGGTGATTATTGAGGGAGACTTGGAACGCACAGAGGAGCGGGCCGAGCTGGCAGAGTCCCGTTGCCGAGAGATGGATGAGCAAATCAGACTGATGGACCAGAACCTTAAGTGTCTGAGTGCTGCTGAAGAAAAGTACTCTCAAAAAGAAGACAAATATGAGGAAGAGATAAAGATTCTTACCGATAAACTCAAGGAGGCAGAGACACGTGCTGAGTTTGCTGAGAGATCGGTAGCCAAGCTGGAAAAGACAATTGATGATTTGGAAGATAAACTGAAATGCACCAAAGAGGAGCACCTCTGTACACAAAGGATGCTGGACCAGACTCTGCTTGACCTGAATGAGATGTAGAACACCCCAGTCCCGCCCTGCCGCCGCTCCTCCCTCTCACCCGGACTCCGCTGAGGCCAGCCTGCCCGAAGCTGACCTTTAAACTGAGGGCTGATCTTTAACTGGAAGGCTGCTTTCTCCTTTCGCCACCTCTCCCACCCCCTTACTCCTGTGTCCTTTTCGCCAAACTGTCTCTGCCTCTCCCCAGAGATTCCAGTTGGGCTAGAGGCTGAGCACCTTTGGGAACAACGTTTAAGGGAAGGTGAGCACAATGCAGAGTGTCTTTAAAAGCATGTTGTGATGTACACATTTTGTAATTACCTTTCTTGTTGTTGATGTAACAACCATTTGTAAAAAAACATTCCAAATAATTCCATAGTTCTGAAGCAGCAGTCTAATCCCTTTCTCACTTTTGGAAGGTAACGTTTCAGCTTAATGCATATTGCCTTCTTCAGAGAGAAAGGGAAAAGGTTTGGGCCTGCCTTACTGAGAGCCTAGCAGCCCAGAGAAAGGCTCCATTTGGGGAAACCTCATTGCTCTGTAAAAAGTACCCGCCAAACCAGAAAGATGATTCCAGGAGGAGTTAGCCAAAAAAAAAAAAAAGGTGCTGTTCAGGTTTTCAGCTTTACAGTATCTTTGGACAACTTTTTTTTTTCTTTTTTCATCAGAAGTGACCAATTAAGATGGTGAAACCTCTGAGACCAAATCCTTGTCCCAGCTCAACCCTGTTCCCAACTGCTCACAGAATGGATCATGTGCCCTTTATGCTGAAGTGACCACTTAATTGCTCTCCTGCCTCCTTGAAAGGAAAGAAAATTATGTTTTGCCACTGATTTAGCCATTTGAAATTCATCTCATCACCCTTTTCTGGGTCTGAAGCTGCTGTCTCCAAAAGTGCCATCTCATTGTGCTTTGTATCGGTTAGTGCTGGAGGAATCTTGAAAAGCTTATGTACAAAACTTTTTAAATTTTATATTATTTTGGAACTTTGCTTCTTTGGGTTTGAGGCACACTGGTCACCCCTCTGCCTGTGAGAGCTCTCTACAGTCTGTGGGCTAGCAGTGTGCTGATCTTTTGAAGTTTCTTTCCCTACCCAATCCCCCTTTTTTGATGAGGTTTCAGTGAGGTCTGTTAGGTGTGCATCCTGCAGCTTAATTGGCTTAAAATGTTCTCTCCTTTGGTGTGGTCTCTTTGCAGACCAACTGGGAGAAAAAAAAAAACCAATAGTGTAACTGTTTTGATACTGAAAATTGATAAATGTCTTTTTAAAATAAAGAACCACTCCCTCCAACCATCAAAAAAAATAATAAAAATAAAAATAAATGGGCTGTCAAATCACAAAAAGAAATGGATGAAACCTGAATGAATGTTATTAAGTATAATAAGCTGGTCTGGAAAAGGTTATACACTGTGAAAGTGAAAGTCGCTCAGTCGTGTCCGACTCTTTGCGACTCCATGGACTACAGTCCATGGAATTCTTCAGGCCAGAATGTTGGAGTGGGTAGCCTTTCCCTTCTCCGGGGGATCTTCCCAAGCCAGGGATCGAACGCAGGTCTCCCAGTCTGGAAAAGGTTATACACTGTATGATACCAATTATACGACATTCTGGAAAAGGTAAAACTGTAGCGCGAATAAAAAATATCAGAGGCTATTTACTTTTGCTTCAAAATACTTTTATTAGTTGGGATATAATTTGTCAACACTCAGCTACTCTTCTTCTTCGATGTGCAAATCCACTCCATAGGGGCCTCTGGTGTTCCATACCTCATATATTGTAACGTTATTCTGTGCGTCAGCAGAAACCTCGATATTGGGATATTGGCGTTTCTCACCGGTTGCCGCAGTGAATTTCAGACTCCGCACCCTCAACACAAGGTTCACAAGTTCCTTCTCGACCTGGGTTAAGCCACCGCACATAGAGTCTTTGTAGGGGGAAGCCTTTATCTTCTTTCTTCCTGGAGAGCCAAATGAACAGCCCCGATGGACACAAGGAGTGCACACGTTACTCTTGTCACTGCCTCCTGGAAACTGCAGGATCACCAACAACATGAAGAAGAGTAAAAGCCAGTGTGACTTGCTCCCAAACCAGCCTGGGGCATGCTCTGGTTGATTCTGCCGAATCCGGAAGTGCCTTCCACTGGGTACCGTCCCCGTGTTTTCTTCGGCTTCATCTCTCAGAGCATAAAACACATAGGCAAAGATAAATGAGACAAACGTAGGCCAAAAAATGAACCATATTACAGACCGCATCGTGAGCTGAGACGAAGTGGCTCCCGGTGCGCTGGTCTGCGCTGGCACCTGGAGACTGAGGACCAGGCAGGGCTGGGCCCTTGGTGACGTCACAGAGGGCCCCGCCCCACCAGAACCCCTGTGGCCGGGGTAAGACTTCAGCGCAGAGGGTAAGGAGGCCTGCAGGGGTCAACCGGGAGTGGGGCTTAAAGGGACATGGCGACATTTCCAGTGGGCAATTGAAAAAGAGGCGAGGAGTGACAGAATGCCATCTCCATGCTAGTTTATTCTTTCTGAACCTGCTGTTCTACTGGGAGGGTCGGTCCATCTTCTATTTTTATTTTTCCATTTGTTGAATCCAGACACTGTGGTGGGCAGAGCAGACCCATGGGCATGTGCCCCTCCGGAGCAGAGAGCCAAGTGGGAAAGAAAGATATTAAAGCAGAGGCCACAAACTAGGAGCCACTGATGTTTTGTGTGGCCTACCGCTGTTCCTAAAAATGACTGTGCTCAGTGCTAAGTCCTGTCTGACTCTTTGCCACCCCATGGACTGTAGCCTGCCAAGTTCCTCTGGAGAAGGAAAGTCAGGGGCATCACCAGTGATGCGGTACAGGGGGACAATGGGGTAGGTACTCTCTAAGATCCCTCCCAGATCAGAGGTTCTATGATCCTGCATGGCAATTTCCCAGAGGGCAGGGATGCACCTCCCAGGCAACAAGCAGTGGAACTGGCACATCTCTGAGGAATTGCTGAGTTGGCAACACTACACTACCTCTGATGCACGTGTGGATGAGCAAGGACTAGCTGCACTCTCCCTCTGTGCATGTCTAACCGCCACATGTGTTTGAAGGTGACCTTGCTCTGCAGGTGTGGCTTGAGAGCTGTGTTCCTTTTCACTGTCCTTCCCTAGGAAGACGATCCTTCTTTGTGCTGTGCAAGTTGATGATCCAAACGCTTGTGTATGGCTGCAGCACTCGGCACTTTGCCTTTCTGTCTGGTCCGGTGGTTTGCACACTTGAGTGTGTATCAGAGTCACCTAGAGGGCTTGCAAAGTCCCATATTGCTGGATCTCAGTCCCCAGTCAGTCCTGGGTGAAACTTGAAGACTGGCCCTTCGGCAGGTCTCTGGGCCACACTGAGAACCACCCTCCAGACAATGGCTTCACTCACAAAGATGCAGCTTCCCTCTGACTGCTGTGCCCTGAACCTGAGGGGCCAGTGGGAGTGGAGCGGCAGCAAGAGCACCGACCTGGAGCCTGAAGACCAGGGTTCCACACTGCACCTGCGCTCTAGCGAGCTGTGTGACCTTAGGCAAGCCTCAGCACTCCTCTGTGCCTGTAGCTGCCTCGCAGGCACAAGGATGCGATGAAGTTGGTGACTGCTACTCTGGGTGTTTCTGAAATTCAGAGTTGGTCTGTCACTCTTGTCCCCAGCCCAGTCTTCCCAATTGGGAAGCCAGAGACCCCCCACAGCACCCCACCCCCAAGCATCCAAGTGCCCACTTCTGTCCACAGTCACTCCCAGCTAGAGTGGTCCACTTGCTTGGGGGTCTCCTTCTACAGCCGGCCCTGTGTGTGGAGCCCAAAGAGTGAAACTGGTGTCTCCCTCTTAGAGATCCACGTCTACCACTTGGGGGTATGTGTGTCTTGCGTGTGCTATTTCAAACACCTTTTAGCACAGAGATAAGGATACAGAATCCTAGAGCTAGTCTCCTGCAGGTAAATTCTGATGGTAACGGTTTACTGTGTTACCTTGGGTAAGTTAGTTAACATCTCTGAGCCTCACGTACCCAACTTTAAAATGGAGAAACAGTACCTACTTCATGGGATTGCTGTGAGGACTAAATGAGATCATGTATGCAAGGCCTTTACTCCTGGCACATAGTAAGTGCTTAACATGGTAGCTTTTGTTTCTCAGAAAGAGGGTATTGGCCCTGTCTATAACATTAGACATTGACATTATAATATTAAACAATGGAAACAATGACAGACTTTCTTTTCTTGGGCTCCAAAATCACAGCAGATGGTGACTGCAGCCTTGAAATTAAAAAGCGCTTGCTCCTTGGAAGAAAAGCTATGACCAACCTAGACAGCATATTAAAGAGCAGAGACATTACTTTGCCAACAAAGGTCCATCTAGTCAAGGCTATGGTTTTTTTTCAGTTGTCATGTATGGATGTGAGAGTTGGACTATAAAGAAAGCTGAGCACCAAAGAATTGATGTTTTTGAACTGTGGTGTTGGAGAAGACTCTTGAGAGTCCCTTGGACTGCAAGGAGATCCAACCAGTCCATCCTAAAGGAAATCAGTCCTGAATATTCATTGGAAGGACTGATGTTGAAGCTGAAACTCCAATCCTTTGGTCACTTGATGTGAAGAACTGACTCATTAGAAAAGACCCTGATGCTGGGAAAGATTGAAGGCGACGAGGAAACAAGAACTGAAAGAGACATGTGTACCCCAATGTTCATCGCAGCACTGTTTATAATAGCCGAGACATGGAAGCAACCTAGATGCCCATCAGCAGACAAATGGATAAGAAAGCTGTGGTATATATACACAATGGAATGTTACTCAGCCATTAAAAAGAATACATTTGAATCAGTTCTAATGAGATGGATGAAACTGCAGCCCATTATACAGAGTGAAGTAAGCCAGAAAGAGAAAGACCAATACAGTATACTAACGCATATATATGGAATTTAGAAAGATTGTGATGATAACCCTATATGCAAAACAGAAAAAGAGACACAGATGTATAGAACAAACTTTTGGACTCTATGGGAGTAGGCGAGGGTGGGAGAATAGCATTGAAACATATATATTTTCAAGTGTGAAACGGATCGTCAGCCCAGGTTGGATGCATGAGACAAGTGCTCAGGGCTGGTGCACTGGGAAGACCCAGAGGGATGGGGTGGGGAGGGAGGTGGGAGGGGGGATCGGGATGGGGAACACATGTAAATCCATGGCTGATTCATGTCAATGTATGGCAAAAACCACTACAATATTGTAAAGTAATTAGCCTCCAACTAATAAAAATAAATGAAAAAAAAAAAAAGATTGAAGGTGGGAGGAGAAGGGGAAGACAGAGAATGAGATGGCTGGATGGCATCACCGACTCGATGGACATGAGTTTGAGTAGGCTCTGGGATTTGGTGATGGACAGGGAAGCCTGGTGTGCTGCAGTCCATTTGTGTCGCAAAGAATCAGACATGACTGAGCGAATGAACTGAACCGACTTCATTAGACATGCAGGGAAGCTGAAAACACAATGGCTACATGTGTGCTACTTTCTTAATACCTCTTATGGTACATAATAATAATGATAATACATATAGTAACACTAGGGCTTCCCAGGTGGCCCTAGTGGTAAAGAATCCACCTGCCAATGCAGGACACATAAGATACTGGTATTCGACCCTTCAGGATTCGATCCCTGCATCAGGAAGATATCCTGGAGACGGGAATGGCAACCTACTCCAGTATTCTTGCCTGAAGAATCCCTATGAAGAGAGGAGCCTGGCGGGCTACAGTCCATGTGGTCACAAAGAGTCAGACACAGCTGAAGCGACTTATCCACTGCAACACATGGATTCATGTACATGTATTCTCAGTTCAGTTCAGTCACTGATAGTGGCTGGCATGGGGCAGAAGCTGCCAGCTGGCTTGAAGGCTCCAGGTTGCAACAGACTAGATGCCACTCCTGTCACCCTTCTGACTTCCAACTCTCCTAAGGGCAGTCTTTTCTAGGTTCATGTGATAGTAGGCCATGGTCCTCTTCAGGCACTCTTCATCCCAACTAAATTGCTTTCTGGTACTTGGTGGCAATGGGATAGTATGAGTAGAAAACTGAAATAGTACCCAGTGGCAGGCAGGAATTGCCATTTACCCTTAAGGGTTCAGGGGATCCTTTCCAGATTAGTGGATTTCTTTCTTACTAGACTCCACACAGGTGCCCTAGACAGGCAGAAAGAGGCCAAGGAGCTCTCCACTTGTCAAACATTCATTTACCAGTGCAAGTGCTGCTGTGGCAGGTCCACGGCTGCCTGAGCCAAGAATTTGATGGTGTAGAGAAGCAGTAAAGATGAAGCCTGAATACAGGGGGTCTCATGAGATCTGGTTCATCAGCTGTTAGAAAAGCTGTTGTGCAAGCTTAAGGCTGTCATCAGATGCAGGAACTGTCTGAAATAATGGAGGGTTTTGGTCACCCTCTTAGATTTGATCAGGGTTGTCAGTGACCTGGAAGTCTAACTCTGCATAGCCTTGGATCCCATGGGGTTTTGTCTGGGAAGTTGGGAATTCACAAAATTGAGAAAGTTTCCACATGGTTACAGAACTGACACTGCAGAGTTCTGGCAAAATTAGGTGCTTAGTGTCGCAGTTGTATCTGACTCTTTGTGACCCTGTGGACTGGGGCCAGCCAGTCTCCTCTGTCCATGGAGTTCTCCAGGCAAGAATTCTGGAGTGAGTTGCCATTTCCTTTTCTAGGGGATCTTCCCAACCCAGGGATCGAACTCAAGTCTCCTGCATTGGCAGGCAGATTCTTTACCACTGAGCCACCAGAGTCAGAGTTGTCGATTTTTCTTTCTACAAAGAGTATTGAGTCCCTTCTGGGGAGGTAGAGGATCTGGTGAAGCTTGGCAAAAGCTCATGCTGGAATGTTTGTCGAGGCAAATGTGAGCAAAATCTTCAGATGTACAGGATGCAGTTGCCCTGAAGGTGGTAGAAGTTTGGCTTTATAGTCAGAGGAGGCCAGGGATGAAGAAGCAGAGTGGAGCTGAGAGATAAGGTTTGCAAGTGACATTATATCTATCCAGAACATTTGAATAATGCCACATGTGGACTTTTTCCTATACCTCATGGGAGAAATGACACTTCAGTTGTGTCCAACTCTTTCTGACCCCATTGACTACAGTCCACCAGGATCCTCTGTCCATGGGATTCTCCAGTCAAGAATGCTGGAGTGGGTTGCCATTTCCTCCTACAGGGCATCTTCCTGACCCAGGCATTGAACTCGCATCTCCTGCTGCTCCTGCACTGCAAGCAGATTCTTTACCACTGAGCCACCGGGCAAGCCCCTTGCTATACTTCAGTGATCATTATTTTTCCGAATCATAGAGTGGGGTTCACCCACACTGGAGCTGGCTTAAGCCATGTGAATTGGCTGGGCAGGGTCCACAGAGTTTTCTAAAACCTTTTAGTCTATCAGAAATCTGGAAGTAGTTACCATATGTCCTGGAATGTGCCAGTGCCTGACACATTGTGACTGAGGGCATAGGGATGCTAGGTCTCAGTTGGCATTCAGAGCCGGGTTTGACTTGGTTACCTCTTTGCCAGCAGGCTAGGCTGGTCTTCCTGATGGGCAGACTTGCTGCATCAAGGGCACAAGAAAATTCAACTTCAAAGACTGGAATTTCACAATCAGGAAATCTAGAAATGTCACTGGAAGTTCAGCAGAATCATTTGCAGTTTAGTTTTGCTTTTGTTTTAAATTGCGTATGAGGTAGACATCATAGTCTTTTCCATGCTCTCAGGTCTCTGAGGGCCCTAACTGGGCCTGGACAACAAGCCCAACAGCTTGGGAACAGTGACTGTATTAGACTGGATTACAATTATGAAAGCCTTTGGCATGGCGGCCCCTCCTGGCCACGGACGGGCACCTACAATGGCGCCATCTGGTGGCATATGCTGTGTGCCATGGGGAACGAGTTTGAACCTACCACAGAGCTGTCCCAGCCTCCTCCTGAAGGGAAGATGGGCTCCTGTGGTGAGGAGGTGAGGCCTGGCCTTGTGGTGTAGTGGTCAGCTCCGCACCTGAGTTTCTATTCTGTTCTGCCTGCAGACTTGTTCCTTTCACAGCATCCCAGCACCCAACATGAGCCCTAAGCACAGATACATCCATCCAGTTCCTGGGCCAGAGTCACACAGAATTCCTAAGAGCTGGGATTTTGACTTTGGGGTGCCATGGAACCCTTTAGTAGACCTCTATTTAGAACCATTTTTTAAAGTTTAATTTGATGGAAGTATAGTTGATTTACAATGTTGCGTTAGTTTCTACTTTACAGCAGTGATTCAGTTGCACACATATATATGTATGTATATACATTTTTAATATTCTTTTCCATTATGGTTTATTACAAGATATTGAGTATAGTTCCCTGTGCTATATAGTAGGACCTTATTGTTTATACATTCTGTGTATAATAGTTTTCATCCGCTAATCCCAAACTCCTAGTCTATCCCTCCCCCTACCCCCACCACCTGCCCCAGCAATCACAAGTCTGTTCCCTAGTCTGTGAGTCTGTTCCTGTTTCATAGGTAGGTTCATTTGTGTCATATTTTAGATTCCAAATATAAGTGATATTATATGATACTTATCTCTCTCTGTCTGACTTACTTCACTTAGTGTGATAATCTCTAGGTCCATGTTCCTGCAGATGGCGTTATTTCATTCTTTTTTATGGATGAGTAATATTTCGTTGTATATTTGTACATCTTCTTTATCCATTCATCTGTCGATGGACATTTAGGTTGCTTCCATGTCTTAGTTATTGTGAATAGTGCTTCTATGAACATAGGGGTGCATTTATCTTTTAGAATTATAGTTTTGTCAGGATATATGCCCAGGAATGGGATGGCAGGATCATACGGCAACTCTATTTTTAGCTTTGTAAGGAAACTCCATACTGTTTTCCATAATGTCGGCACCAATTTACATTCCCACCAACAATGTAGAAAGATAGAACCATGTTTTTAAATGCATAAGACAAAATATATAGAAATAAAAAGAAAACCTATTATACTGAAATACTGTTATAAAATATTGAAAAATGAATTTGTGATATACCAATATCTGTGCTTCTTTATGACACATTAAATAACAAGATCTAGTGGAAGGTCTCATTACTACCATGTTTTTGAAGCAGTGATGAGCACAAGCATTACTTGAAGAGATCTGCAGCTGTTGTAATGTGATGTGCAACCATCTGTGACTTCCACTGATGACAAAGTCACAGGTACTGCTAATACCACTGCGGGTTGTCACTTATGTTTATAATAGAAGGAAATGCTACATTGAATTAAAGGAAACTGAAGTTAGAGATTAGTAATGACAAGGATGTATTTTCTGCATCCAAATTCTCATATCCTCTCTGTGTATGACTCCCATGTTTGGAGGCCAGGTTAAGAAGTCACGCACTGGGCTTCCCTGGTGGCTCAGTGGTAAAAAATCCGTCTGCCAATGCAGGAGACACAGGTTCGATCCCTGATCCAGGAAGATCTCAAGTGCCATGAAGCAACTAAGCCCATGTGCCACACTATTGAGCCTGTGCTCTAGAGCCAAGGGGCTGCAACTACTGAGCCCAGGTGCCGCAACTACTGAAGCCCATGCATCCTAGAGCAGGTGCTCTGCAGCAAGAGAAGCCATCGCGATGAGAAATCTGCACACAGCAACTAGAGTGTAGCCCTTGCACACCACAACTAGAGAAAAAGCCTGCACAGCAATGAAGACCTAGAACAGCTGAAAATAAATAAATAAATAAAATGATATAAAGAAAGAAGCCCTGTATTAGAACATCCTGGAGCCAGGAGTTGCAGATTGCAGCTCTGGCTAACCCCTCTCAGGCAGACTCCTAGAAGAGGAGGATCTAGAAATCCACAGAATTCCCTGAAAAGGAGCTGACTGGTTACTAGAGCAACACCCACCCTCTGCTTCTTATTCCCCTATGTCCAGGCTCCTGCACAAAGTGGGAGAGCTGGGGCAGGGGGCCAGGCGTTGCTCCAGCTTTAGATTCTTTTTTTTTTTTTTTCCCCTGAGATCATTTCCTCTTTTCTCCAGAGGGTGGCGTAAGGGCAAGGCTGAGGTCCCTTGGCGGCTGCACTCTGAGGCATCACCACCCACAGAGGAGCAGCTCTGGCCAATCTGTGGCCAGCTGAGCTGTCAGGAGGAAGCACCATCAAGAGAAATCGGCCTTTTTTTTCTCCCCAGACAGCAGGTGACAGCTCTGCAAAGCAGCCCAGAGTTGGAGGCAACTTGTTCGAGTCCCCATTCTATGGCGCTTAGAGGCTGAGACCAGCCCACCCAAGAAGAGGGGAAAGCAGCCTATGGTTGAGGTTTGGTCCTGCAGCCCTGGACGGAGAGTGGCCATTCCTGCTAAGACAGGCTGGACCACAAAACTTGGAGAACCACCCGGGAGGGGTTCCTTCGGAGAACAATAAAGGTGGGATACTAGAAAGACTCAGTACCAAACCCAAGTTTAAGGTCCAGAGGTTGCACAAGAAGCCAATCAAGGGATTGAAATGCCAGAAGGCTGTACCCTGGCAGGGCTGGAGGAGAGCAGTCTGCAGAGTAATTCCCGTGATGTGATCTGGGTCATGCAGCTGGCTGCTGAGGATCAGCGTGCATGTCAGCTGGCCTCAGAGGTTTAGCATGAGGGATTTGGGGGACACAGGAAAGCATTTGGGGGTGTCAAAGTTGCTGTGACAGAGGAGGTTCTAGCCAGGACACACCAGCAGTGGTTCTGTATGAATTCAGCATTTGTGAGGTGCTAGTGGTAAAGAGCTTGCCTGCAATGCATGAGATGTAGGTTCAATCCCTGGGCTGGGAAAATCCCCTGGAGGAGGGTATGGCAACTCACTCCAGCATTTTTGCCTGGAGAATCCTGTAGACAGAGAAGCCTGGTGGCTGTGGTCCATAGGGTTGCAAACAGTCGTACATGACTGAAGTGATTTAACATGACAGCGTATCTTCTTAAGGAGGCCACATGCATTCTGTGTAAGCATACCCTGAAGCCACTCTGCCCAGCTTTAAATCCCAGCTTTGCTTGTTACCAGCTGTGTGATCTTGGGCAAATTGCTTAACCTCTCTGTGCCTTTGCTTCCTTATCTATAAATGGAGATTAAAATATTAATAATACCCATCTCCACAGGTTATGGGCTTCCCTGGTGGCTCAGATGGTAAAAGAATCCACCTGCAATGTGGGAGACCTGGGTTCAATCTCTGGGTTGGGAAGATCCCCTGCAAGAGGGCATGGCAACCCACTCCAGTATTCTTGCCTGGAGAATCCCCATGGACTGTAGCCCGCGGGTTACAAAGCAAAGAGTAAGCGGGTTACAAAGCAAAGAGTAAGACACAAATGAGCGACTAAGCACAGCTCACCACAGGTTACAGTCAGTTAAAATCAAGAAAAGCATGTAACTAACATGATTAAGACAGTGCCTGGCACATAGTGTAAGGGTTCCCCTGGTGGCTCAGTCGGTAAAGAGTCTTCCTGCAATACAGGAGAGCCGTGTTCGAGCCCTGGGTCGGGAAAATCCCCTGGAAAAAGAAATGGCAACCCACTCCAATATTCTTGCCTGGAGAATTCCATCAACAGAGTAGCCCAGTGGGCTACAGTCCATGGGGTCACAAAGAGTCGGACATGACTGAGTGACTAACACTGGCACATAGTGTAAATCTGATATATATTAGCTGTCATGATTTCAGCAAATCAAATTATTTATTCTCTCTTAGCCTCAGTTTCCTTATCTGTAACATGGGAATAATAGTATTACCTAACCTTACAGAAAAAGACCTTCACAACCCAGATAATCACGATGGTGTGATCACTCACCCAGAGCCAGACATCCTGGAATGTGAAGTCAAGTGGGCCTTAGGAAGCATCACTACAAGCAAAGCTACTGGAGGTGATGGAATTCCAGTTGAGCTATTTCAAATCCTAAAAGATGATGCTGTGAAAGTGCTGCATTCAATATGTCAGCAAACTTGGAAAACTCGGCAATGGCCACAGGACTGGAAAATGTCAGTTTTCATTCCAATCCCAAAGAAAGGCAATGCCAAAGAATGCTCAAACTACTGCACAATTCCACTCATCTCACATGCTAGTAAAGTAATGCTCAAAATTCTCCAAGCCAGGCTTCAACAATACGTGAACCATGAACTTCCAGATATTCAAGCTGGTTTTAGAAAAGGCAGAGGAACAAGAAATCAAATTGCCAACATCCACTGGATCATCAAAAAAGCAAGAGAGTTCCAGAAAAACAACTATTTCTGCTTTATTGGCTATGCCAAAGCCTTCAACTGTGTGGATCACAATAAACTGTGGAAAATTCTGAAAGAGATGGGAATACCAGACCACCTGACCTGCCTCTTGAGAAACCTGTATGCAGGTCAGGAAGCAACAGTTAGCACTGGACATGGAACAACAGACTGGTTCCAAATAGGAAAAGGAGTACATCAAGACTGTATATTGCCACCCTGCTTATTTAACTTATATGCAGAGTACATCATGAGAAATGCTGGGCTGGATGAAGCACAAGCTGGAATCAAGACTGCCAGGAGAAATATCAATAACCTCACATATGCAGATGACACCACCCTTATGGGAGAAAGTGAAGAAGAACTAAAGAGCCTCTTGATGAAAGTGAAAGAGAGAGTGAAAAAGTTGGATTGAAGCTCAACATTCAGAAAACTAAGATCATGGCATCTGGTCCCATCACTTCATGGCAAATAGATGGGGAAACAGTGGAAAATAAAGTCAGTGGATGACTTTATTTTTTGGGGCTCCAAAATCACTGCAGATGGTAATTGCAGCCATGAAATTAAAAGACGCTTACTTCTTGGAAGGAAAGCTATGACCAAACTAGATAGCATATTAAAAAGCAGAGACATTACTTTGTCAACGAAGGTCTGTCTAGTCAAAGCTATGGTTTTTTCAGTAGTCATGTATGGATGTGAGAGTTGGACTGTAAAGAAGGCTGAGTGCCAAAGAATTGATGCTTTTGAACTGTGGTGTTGGAGAAGACTCTTGAGAGTCCCTTGGACTGCAAGGAGATCCAACCAGTCCATCAGGAGATCAGTCCTGAGTGTTCATTGGAAGGACTGTTGCTGAAGCTGAAATGCCAATCCTTTGGCCACCTGATGCAATGACCTGACTCATTTGAAAAGACCCTGATGTTGGGAAAGATTGAGGGCAGGAGGAAAAGGGGATGACAGAGGATGAGATAGTTGGATGGCATCACCGACTCAATGGATATGAGTTTGGGTAAACTCTGGGAGTTGGTGATGGACAGGGAGGCCTGGCATACTGCAGTTCATGGGGTCACAAACAGTTGGATGCAACTGAGCAACTGAACTGAACCTCACAGAGTTCTTCTGAGAATTAAATGAGATAATATGTATAAAGTGATTGGCACATATGTAAAGCTCAATCGGTGTTAACTCTAATTACTGATCTATGGACATCAAACAGGTAGATCTGAAGAGTGCCCTCCAAAATCAGTACTTGATAAGGAAAAAAAATATTGGAAGGTTACACGAGATATTATTAATGGTGGTGTCATTTAGAGAGAATGAGTAGAAATCAGGGATGGGAGGTAAGAAAGAAGTCCCTACAATTAATTTTATGCTCTTTTGAACTTCTTGTATTTTATTTTACCATCTGTGAATTTCAAAATTCAAGAAATATTAATAGGTTGTCAGTAATTATGGACCATCTGTGATAAGTTCATACATTTTTGTATTAAGAGGGTAAAGTCCAATAGCCTGTGTTAAACCATTGGAAAAGAATATTTGAAAGAACATACATTTATTTGTGTGTATAACTGAGTCATTTTGCTGTACAGCAGAAATTAACACAACATTGTAAATCAACTATACTTCAATACAATTTTTTGAAACAGGGGACACTTCCCAGGTGGTACAGTGAATAAAAATCTGCCTGCCAATGCAGGGGACACAGGTTCAATCCCTGGTCCAGGAAGATGGACCATATGCCACAGAGCAACTAAAGCCCATGCACCACAACTACTGAGCTTGCACATCACAACTACTGAAGCCTGTGTGCCTAGAGCCTGTGCTCCACAATGGGAGAAGCCACCGCAATGAGAAGCCCACACACGGCAAAGAAGAGTAGCCCCTGCTCACTGCAACTAGAGAAAGCCTGCATGCAGCAATGATCCAGCATAGCCCCAAATAAATTTTTTTTTCTAGAAAGGGAAAGTCCATGAATCAGGGCCTTTGGATAGAGTATGTATTTCTGAAGACTCTGAGACACAGCCCTCTTCTGGTAAACAGTGAGGCAGTGACCAAGCTGAAGGCATCAGGGTGCAGGGTGCAAGGGAAGATGTCTAGTTTTTGTGTGGATGTCCATGCTGACCTCTGCTTTGTGGCCTGGCAATGGTGTTAATCTGTTAGAATGTCCAAGATAGTAAATCTCAACTTATGAGCCATGGACCAGCTGCAGCAAAATCCCCTGGAGGGGGTTGTTGAACCCTACCCGGGACCCTCTGGATCTGAACGTCTGTGAATTTGGCCCTGGGATCTATATTTACAACTAGCACTCCAGGCCGTTCAGAGGTGCAGTAAATCATGAGGCCCACTGATTTAAAGGTTAAAAGCAGAAGTTCTTGCTTTAGACAGAGCTGAACTCAACTCCAGTTCAGTTCTGAGCTGCATTGAAGCCCCCACCTCTAAAATGCAATGTTGCTTGGGCCCCTGGATTCCCCTGTTACATAGCCCTGTCCCAAATGCACATTCCCCCCCCCTTCCCAACCATCTGGGCAGAGGAAAGCCTCCTCCTCATGAAGAGCTGCCCTCTTCTCCTCTTTACTGCGCATGTGCCATTAGCACAGGGGCAGCCATTTTGTCTCCTTTCTTCCCCAGGCCCCTGTCATGAAATGGCTACTGATCCTCCTTATCAAACACATTTGTTACAGTGGCTGGAATTCACTGCTGTGACCAATCAAGGGGCTGATAGTGTGTACTTGGCTATTGCTTTCTCCAGCTCATGCTCTGGTAGCAAGCTACTCAAGTGCACACATACACCCAGGTGAAAAAACCTCTCTAGGTGTCAGGGCGTAGGGTGGATAACAGTAGTGCTTAGTTAATGAGATTCTTGTGATTATTACATGAGATAATATATATAAAATGCTTAGCACCATCCCTAGCTTCTATTACTAGATCATGTCTGGGACCCCTTTTCTGGTAGGGGTGTGGTCTTTTATTATCTCCCTAGTTGATATCTCTCTCTGGGCCTCAGTCTCCACATCCCTAATGCTATGGGGGGGAGACAGGTGCATGATCTCTGAGGTTCCTCTTCATCCAAGCTCTTAGAATTGTCTATGAGGGGTGATCCAAAAGACAACTTTTGATTGGCCCTAGGGAAGCCTCTGAGGTCAGTGTCAGGCAATAGATGCTTCAGAGTAGGGTCTTGAAGGATGAATAGGAGTTGGCCTTCCTATACTGCTACCAGAGCAGTTCCTTGCCCAAGTGACTAAAAGTTGGCAGGATTTTCTTGGGCCTTGAAGCTACTTTACATCCTCCTCCTCACTACCTCTGCCTACACAGTGGTCCTTATTCTCAGAAGGAGTTATCTCAAAGGCTTTTTTCATGCAAACTCTCACTCACTAATGTGGACATCCCTTCTCTTTACATCTTCTGGTTGTGCCCCATCAGTCTGGTAACTGATGACAGGATAAACTGATGGCTTTTGAACTTGGCTGTGCATCAGAACCACCTGAGGGCTTCTTCAACACATGGACCCTTGGGTTATACCAGAGAACTTACTCAACCAGTATCTCAAGGGATAAGTTCTGACATCACAAATACCAGGCATCACGAAGTGTAGTTGGTCCATAGAACACCTGCATCGGAACCATCTAGAGTGTTTGCTTAAAATTGAGATTCCTGGTTGGGTCCCGGACCTATTGAATCCAGTTCTCAGGCTTAGGGATGATTACATGAAGGTTGGACTAGAGCAGCGGTTCTCAAAGTGTGTCCCTCGACTCCCCAGCCACAACATATCACCTGGGAACTTGTCAGAAATGCACATACTGAGGTCCTTGTCCAGACCTACTGAATCAGAAACTTTGGAGGTGGATATCGATAATGAGTGTTTTCACAAGCACTCCATGTGATTTGGATGCAGGCTCCAGGTTGAGAGCCACCATGCTGAGGTGTCACCACCTCCACATCCCATCCCTGCAAGGCCACATCACAATGGTTCTGAGCTCTCCCCAGGGGCCACTGGGCTTGTGCTCTGTGTGCTCAGCCCTGTCCAACTCTTTGTGACCCCATGGACTGTAGCCCACCAGTCTCCTCTGTCCATGGGATTCTCCAGGCAAGAATACTGGAGTGGCTTGCCATTTCCTCCTGCAGGGGATCTTCCTGACCCAGGGATTGAACCTGCTTCTCCTGTGTCTCCTGCATCGCAGGGAGATTCTTTACCTGCTGAGCCACTGGGGCCTTCCTGGCCACTGGATGTAGTGGTCAGTTATTTCTACCTCCAGATGAAAGTCCAGCAAAGTTAGACTCAAAACATTTTCTGGGAGAATCCCTCTTAGAGATTCTCTTGAGACAGAATGGTCAATATGGCAGAGAGTCATGGGTGAGCTGAGTAAAGATGTGCAAGGAACGTGGAGGTGAATAGCTTCAGACATAGCTGGAGTCAGAGGAGGCCTCATCTTTTCTTCTAGAGATCATGCAGAGCGGTGTCCAAACTGAGAAAACGGACAAGACTCCAAGTCCCCTGTGAGATACGTTATAACCCCAAAGAATCTGTTATTCCTTTGCTGATTCTGAGATCTTGCTATTTTTACATCTGAAGATGCCATGTCCAGCCTCAACCAAACATGGCTGAAGAATTCATTTTCTTTATTTTCAAATATGCATTTTAGAAAATATTTCCTAAGTATTCATTTTATACGTTAATTCTACTCTCTAAATGACAAGAACTATACTAAGGGCTTTGCATAGATTATCACATTAAAATTCTTACATCAGCCCTATGAGTCATGCAAGAAATTGAGGCTCAGGGCCTATTAGCCAAGGTCACACTGCTACTAAGTGGCAGAGCTGAGATCTGAGAATGGGTTTGTCCTGTTTGTTGTTGACAGACTGAAGATACAAAGTTGAAAGTCAACAGTATAGCAATGGAAGTAGAAACTACTATAATGGATTGTCTCTCCAAAGAGTATGAGTGTAACTATGCCATATTGTCTCCCATGTGTTAGGTGGCCCTTCTGAAGTCACTCAGTTCAGTTCATTCTGTCGTGTCTGACTCTTTGCAACCCAAAGGGCTGCAGCACGCCAGGCCTCCCTGTCCATCACCAACTCCTGGAGTTTTCTCAAACTCATGTCCATTGAGTCGGTGATGCCATCCAACCATCTCATCCTCTGTCGTCCCTTTCTCCTCCCACCTTCAATCTTTCCCAGCATCAGGGTCTTTTCAAATGAGTCAGTTCTTCACATCAGGTGGCCAAAGTATTGGAGTTTCAGCTTCAGCATCAGTCCTTCCAATGAATATTCAGGACTGATTTCCTTTAGTATTGACTGGTTGGAACTCCTTGCAGTCCAAGGGACTCCCAAGAGTCTTCTCCAACACCACAGGTCAAAAACATCAGTTCTTTGGCACTCAGCTTTCTTTATAGTCCAACTCTCACATCCATACATGACTACTGGAAAAACCATAGCCTTGACTAGATGGACCTTTGTTGACAAAGTAATGTCTCTGCTTTTTAATATGCTGTCTAGGTTGGTCATAACTTTCCTTCCAAGGAATAAGCGTCTTTTAATTTCATGGCTGCAGTCACCATCTGCAGTGATTTTGGAGCCCCCCAAAAATAAAGTCTGCCACTGTTTCCACTGTTTCCCCATCTATTTGCCATGAAATGATGGGACCAGATACCATGATCTTAGTTTTCTGAATGTTGAGTTTTAAGTCTACATTTTCACTCTCCTCTTTCACTTTCATCAAGAGGCTCTTTAGTTCTTTTTTGCTTTCTGCCATAAATGTGGTGTCATCTGCATATGTGAGGTTATTGACGTTTCTCCCGGCAATCTTGATTCTAGTTTGTGCTTCATCCAGCCCAGCATTTCTCATGATGTACTCTGCATATAAGTTAAATAAGCAAGGTGACAATATACAGTCTTGATGTACTCCTTTTCCTATTTGGAACCAATCTGTTGCTCCATGTCCAGTTCTGTTGCTTCCTGAGCTGCATACAGATTTCTCAAGAGGCAGGTCAGGTGGTCTGGTATTCCAATCTGTTGAATAATTTTCCACAGTTTGCTGTGACCTCTGTTATCATTGTTTTGATAGTCTAAGCATTCTGATACATCCTCAGCTTTATTTTCTTCTTTTTCATAAAAAGTACTAGGATCTGGGGAGGGTAGTTTAGAGAGCCACATTCAGAGGTTTACTTTAAACATTGAAAGACCTATGGTTTCTTGAATGCTATACTACCTTAGACAGGCTGGGAAACTATAAATCAGAAAGGTACATGCACCCCAATGTTCATAGAAGTACTATTTGCAATAATCAAGACATGGAAGCAACCTAGATGTCCATCAACAGAGGAATGGATAAAGAAGCTGTGGTACATATATATAATGTAATACTACTTAGTAATAAAAAAGAAGAGAATTGTGCCATTTACAGAGATGTGGATGGACCTAGAGACTGTTATACAGAGTGAAGTAAGTCAGAAAGAGAAAAACAAATGTATATTCACATATATATGTGGAATCTAGAAAAATGGTACAGATGAACTTATTTGCAAGGCAGAAATAGAGATACAGACATAACAAATGTATGGATACCAAGGGGAGAAAAGGGTGGAATGGATTGGGAAATTGGGACTGCTATACATATACTACTATGTGTAAAATAAGTAACTAATGAGAACTTACTGTATAGCACAGAGAACTTTATTCAGTGTTCTGTGGCTACCTATATGGGAAGGAAACCCAAAAAAGAGGGGATATATGTATATGCACAAATGATTCATTTTTCTGTAGAGTAGAAACTCACACAACATTTTAAAGCAACTATACTCCAATAAAAACTAATTATAAAATGAATAAATGTGATTTCTGCAGGACAAAATGGCTGGGGATAGTATCTTATCTCCAGACAGAGGGAAGTGCCGTCATGACAAGCAGAGGACACTTCCATCCTCACCCTGAGACAGTCAGGAACATAAAAGGCCGAAGCAGAGAATTCAAACATATGGGGTGCAATGCAGGAGGTCAAGCTAAGGAAACCAAGTATGGATTTCAATCAGAAAGGGTAAGAACAGAATCCAAATCAAGAAATAGTGTCCAAAGTCAGATGGTACAACTTGAACCAAATATAATGTCCAACCCAAGTCTGCCAGGTATCACCATCTAGGTCTGTCACATCTTCTCTCCAGCCGTTAGCCATCTGGGGAAGAATACTAGACCCAATGGTAAATGTACAATATGGAATAAAAAGTGTAAAAACTCACCATCCATTCCAGCAGTGTATGGGAACTCGTTAAGTTCTTCCACTGGAGCACACACCAAGACTGTTGCTTTCAAGAGTCGTTTGTTAACAAGGTAGTGAGGGTTGAAAGATGGAAATCACAATGATGGTATCTAATGATGTCCAAGGATCACTGAATGTCTTTGCTAGACAAGAAAGGACCAAGAACATTCCATTATTCAATGTATTTATACTCCCACCTTGTCAATCTCTTGAAACTATATAAGTGAACACAAATAACACATTTTGTTAAGGACTTTGATAAAGAATGCCGATATGAGCTTCTGAACATTGGCATGAGGTAGACCCAGAGGAGGAAGTCATCACTTCTCTTTTGGGAAGACAACAGCTTCACTGAGTCTTGAACTGAGTTTTGAAAAACAAATGTGTCCTGCAGGTGAAAGCATTAGTCGTTCAATCGTGTACGACTCTTTGTGACACTGTGAACTGTAGCCTGCCCGGCTCCTCTGTCCGTGGGATTCTCCAGGCAAGAATACTGGAGTGGGTTGCCATGCCCTCCTCCAAGGGAGGAGGGATCGAATCCTGTATCCAGGGATCGAACCCAGGTCTCCTGCATTGCAGGCAGATTCTTTACCATCTGAGCCACCAGGGAAGCAGTATGGGTAAAGATGAGATGGCATGGCATATGAGGGGAGCTGTAAAGAGCTTAGCAGGGTTTTGAGGGGCTGGAGATTGAGTTCAAACCATATAGCATCATTTTTGAACTGCAGCTTATAACCCATTACTATTTTGTGAGGTTGATTTTGTGAGTCATGAACAACATCTAATTAAATGATATGGACTATAGTAGAATAGAAAATATAATATATTGCCTGCAGTAAAGGTAAAAATTCTTTTGTGAAAAAATTTGTTATTTATATGCATATTTATAGCAGTGGGTATTAGGTTACAACATAAAATGTATTTTGTACTGTGGGTCACAGTCAAAAAGGTTTGAAATCCACTGTCACAAAGGTACTTGTCAACCTTGGTGACATGTTTGGACATTTTTCCTGTAGGCCATGGCAACCTCTTGAAGGATTTTAAGCAAGGTAATGACATGATCCAATTTGTGTTTCATCAGAAAGTTTAACCACCTTAGATCAAATTAACCATGGAAAAGGTGTTAGAATCCAATTAAGTACAGATTGACAGCTGATCTTTTCAAAATTAAATGTTCAGGCTAATTTAATCTGTGTATTATAAGGAAGACACTTCAAATTTGTACACATTCCTTTATTTGAAAAATATGTTTGGAGGCATATCATGTGTCAGGCACTGTGCTAGACATGGAGGATACAATACAATCATGGACAAATAGCACAGAGAGCCCAGCCTGGCACTCCGTGATGACCTAGGGGGGTGGGATGGGGAGATGGGAAGGAGGAGGCTCAAGAGTGAGGAGGTATACATATACATATATATATATATATATAATTATGACTGATTCTTGTTGTTGTATGGCAGAAACCAACACAACATTGTAAAGCAATTTTCCTCCAATTAAAAATAAATTAAAAAAAATCAGCACCATCACCTCCTTCACGGAGTTCAGGCTAGTGAAAGAAATAAGGAAATAAACAAAACCTGAGTGAATGTGATAAGTGCTGCAGGGAGAAGTCCAGGATGCTATGAGAGAGAAGAGTAGAGTGGAGATACAGGAAAAGAATAGCGATTTAAGCCGTCTAGTCACAGATGGGCTCTCTGAGGAAGTAATCTTTAAGCTGAGCCCTTAAGGATGAATAGGAGTGAGAAGCATGGGGGGAAAGAGGGTCTCAGGAAGAGGACACCTAGTGCAAAGGCCTGGAGGCAAGAAAAGAGCTGGGCATGTTCAAAAACAAAAAGGAGACCATTGTGGCTGGAGTACAATGATCAAAGAGAAAGAGTAGCACTGGATGAGACAGGAGATACAAGGAGGGCCAGGGGAGGCCATTGTGTGAGGTTTGAAGCAGGGGAAAGGCTGGATAAAACCCAGAAGGACTGGCTTACACTCAGACACTTGTCAGGGCCTTTGGCATAGGCATGCTGGGAGGAGTTAAAGGGATCGATGTGTAAAGAGCACCACTTTTTCTCTACAGGCTTCTGCTGCAGGTGGAATGAGCCATCACTCCCTCAGAATTTGCCTAGTGTAAAGCTTTAAAGTGTTTGGGAGGATCCAGAGATTAGAATGTACCTCTGCAAACTGTAAAGGCATGCTGAGTACTGCACAATGCCAGGGGCACCATTTAGCACTTTCCTAGAGCTTTTCTTGAACCCAGCACCTTTTGCTTAATAAACACTTTTCTCAACTCAGATTGTTGACCCTTTGCCCACTTGCTAGCAGCAGAGCAATACTCAGTGGATATGTATGGAGGAGGTTTGCTTGAACTAGAAGAACTTGGACTTGACCACCTCTGTCACCTCAGACCCAAATGGTAACCCTCCAGATTCTAAAATAATTGAGTAGAGAATAGGGTATAGTCCATTCAAATGTCCTTCCTTGTGTTTGGTACTATTTGGCATTCTTCTTCTACCAATGTTTTATAAGGTGATGGTTGTTTTTTGTTTGTTTAAGAGCAGTTCCTAGCTCCTATAAGGATTATCTGGCTCCAGTGAAAGTGGAATAGTAGCAGTGGAAACTGGTTGCTAAGAAAGCATGTTTTGAGGGATGGGCTACAATGATTTGAGTACATCTCTGTTGTGATTTAAATAAACATTTCTCCAAAAAAGATAAACAATGGCCAAGAAACAGATGAAAAGATGCTCAGTTGCTTTAGTTATTAGGGAATTGAAAATCCCTGTTGCAAATTGCAAAAGATATTAATACAATAAGATACCATTTTACATCCGCTCAGTTCAGTTCAGTTCAGTTCAGTCGCTCGGTCGTGTCCGACTCTTCGCGACCCCATGGACTGCAGCACGTCAGGTCTCCCTGTCCACCACCAACTCCCGGAGTTTACTAAAACTCATGCCCACTGAGTCGGTGATGCCATCCAACAATCTCATCCTCTGTTGCCCCCTTCTCCTCCCACCTTCAATCTTTCCCAGCATCAGGGTCTTTTCAAATGAGTCAGCTCTTCGCATCAGGTGGCCAAAGTATTGGAGTTTCAGCTTCAACATCAATCCTTCCAATGAATATTCAGGACTATTTCCTTTAGGATGGACTGGTTGGATCTCCTTGCAGTCCAAGGGACTCTGAAGAGTCTTCTCCAACACACCCACTAGGTGGCTATAATGAAAAAGTAGAAAACAAGAAGTGCTGATGAGGATGTGGAAAACTTGGAACCCTCATTCATTGCTGGTGGGAGTGTAAAATGGTACAGCCACTGTGGAAACAGTTTGATTTCTTGAAATACTAAACATGGAATTATCATAAAGTAAGTAAGTAAGTGAACATAATAGTGTCTGACTCTTTGCAGCTCCATGGACTGTAGTCTGCCAGTCTTCTCTGTCCATGGCATTCTCCAGGCCAGAATACTGGAGTGGGTAGCCATTCCCTTTTCCAGGGGATCTTCCCAACCCAGGGATTGAACTCAGGTCTCCTGCATTGCAGGCAGATTCTTTACCACCTGAGCCACTAGGGAAGTCCAACAGTAGGGAAACAAGCTAAATGACTAGTAAGACCCTGAGTGATTTATATGCATTGGTTCATATAATTTTCAGAACAATATTATGAAGGAGGCATAACTATTATCATCATTCCCATTTTACAGAGGGAAATTGAAGCAGAAACTGTCATGTAATTAATGAGAGGCAGAGTCAGGATTCAAACTCTAGTCTAATGGACCCCAAATTCCTGTGTTTAATCATCACGGTGTATAGTACCAGTTGTCCACATTCTTACAGAAAGCCTAAGTGTTTGGTTAAGAGAAGGATATGGGTACATAGGGACCTGGGTTCCAGAAGCAAATCTGCTTTCATATGGATAAATTGCTTCCCAGGTTTGTCAACTGGGGGAAAACACACACACAACCTAAAAGTTGAGAATTATGTTTTATTTGACAGACTTTCGGAAGACAACAAGCCTGGGAAGCAGCCTCTCAGATTGCTCTGAAGCACTGCTCCAAAGAGGTGAGGGAGGAGCCAGGATATTTAGGAGTTTTTTCAACAAAAACCAGATAGTCAGAACATCAAAAGATTACCACTAATTAAAGAAAAGCAGACATCTCAAGTTAATGAATTAACCACTTTTCTGTTTATGGGAAGATGCAAGAGTATGGGCTCACTGAAGTTACTCCTTTGACTATGCACCTCAGCTATCTAGGGCCAGTATCCTGTTCTTTCCCATCCTGAGTGCCCTCTGGATGAACCATTGGTAGTGGATGAGTGGTTTCCATCCTGAGTTCCCTCAGGCTCAATTCAGGGAGGAGGTGTGGCTGATGGCTTGATGGCCACATCCTTTGTTTGCTGAGAAAGCAGGCAACATTTTTCATCATAAGGTCTAGGAGAGACAGATACTATAAAGCCTAGGAGAAGGGTGGACCTCATAGAGGGAAGAAAATGTGTTTCCAGAAAGTGGCCTAAATTTGTGGCCTTCTAGCACCAAAACCCTGAAAGACCAATGGGAAAGGTGGAAAGTGGGTAAAATGTAGTTTTTACTGTTGATCTGCAAGTTACTATCGTTCAGGGCAGGCTTCCCAGGTGGCTCAGTGGTAAACAATCTGCCTGCCAATGCAGGAGACTTGGCTTCAATCCCTGGGTCAGGAAGATCCCCTGAAGGGAAATGGCAGCACTTCTCCAGTATTCTTGCCTGGAGAGTCCCATAGACAGAGAAGCCTGGTGGGCCACAGTCCATAGGGTCGCAAGGAGCTGAACATGACTGAGCAACTGAGCAACATGCATCATACAGGGACCTGGAAGTTGTATGAACTCATTTGGACATTTCCACACAAGTAAAGGTGAGCTATTGAAAGAGTTAAGCAGAGTTGTGTTTCATCAAAAGATTAACTGTATTTGATAAAAATTGGCCATAAAGACTGTCTTGATTTGCTCCCTCACTTTCACTTTGATATGACCATCTTGTGGCTCACAGGCATTGCCATCAGGGTTGATCTATCATTGCTAGGCCTTCATAGGGTGGTTGGAGGAACAAGTCGTTACTTTCAAGATAGGAGAAATGGCAGCCATGTTCTAGGTCCCTTCAGAAGACATAAACAGACAAACTGTACTGCAAACACAGACACTAAACTTCAGTGGTTGCCAGAAGGAAGCCAAAGTCCCTAGTTCCAGTGGTTTCTGCAGGACATAGTATAGTACCCACACCCTAAGGCATGTGGTATGTGTCATCTCATATGCCTAGGCTAGATGCTGGAGTAATAATGTTTCTCACCTATGTTTTAGGAGTCTTTGCCTACAGCCAGTAACTGGAAGTGATAATATCTTGTTTAAAAAAATCTTTTGACCACACTGCATGGCATGTGGGATCTTAGTTCCCTAACTGATGTAGGAGATAGATGGGCTCCAGGTTAGACATTTACAACTGGCCTCCTGTTTACCTTTCATGTGGCACAAAGAAGTGGGCTTCAGGCTGGATACTTAAAACTGCTAGCATTTTCTGAGATAAGAGATAAGTAGGCTCTGGTTAAAACATTTACAATCAGCCTCCTGTTTTCCCTCCAAAATGGAAGTAACAACAGAAACAGGGTAAATAGCCAGTGTTTGTCTCTTATAAACACCTTAAGGTAAGTCATGGCAAGGACAAAGAGGGGCAAACTTTGAGCAAAGTTAAGGGTTCTCCACTCTCCCTTAAAGGAGACACTACACATGCGCAGAAAGATTCCTTGTGGGTCAAAAGTCAGGGAATAATGCCAGACCATAATGAGTCTTGCTCTTCCCAAAAACCTTCCCTTTGATGTCCATCTTGGCTGAGGGGGGGCGGGTCCATGTACTCCCAGGGAAGTGTACCAGGGTAGGTCAGGTGTGGAAAAAGAAACCAGATAATTGGCTAAAGGTAAACAAAGACCCAGAAGAACTGTCCTATATAAATGACTTAAACGCCTCTTTACTGCACTCCTCTTGACTAGGTGTGATGCCCACACCCTTTCTCTCCAGGTGTGCATCTCTGCCTTGCTTCTATCTCATCTAAACAAACTGTTTCTCTTTGTGCTCTCCTACTTGTTGTGCTATGTCTTTAATAATAAACTTTGTACATGCATTTACAGTTTCTGCCTCTGTGATACCTGTATTTTTCACAAGGGGCAAAGATCTAGGGAAAAATAGCTTCTAAACTCTAGCCCTTGCTGGTCTGGTGGCTAGGATTCCTAGTTTTCATCCAGGCTACCCAGGTTCAATTCTTGGACAGGGAATTAAGATCTTGTTTCTCACCACCATTTGTTCCTGCCTCACTGAGGTCAGTACCAGGGGATTGAACCCATATCTTTTGAATTGGCAGCATGGAGTCTTAACCACTGGACCACCAGGGGAGTCCCTGGAATTGATAATATCTAGTGCTACAAGGTCACTAAACACAAATGGGTCTGGATGAAAGCTAGAACCCACGATACAAAGGGAGCCAGAAGAGGGGCCAAGACAGGAGGTTTGCAGAGGTGAGAGAAAGGCAAACTTTGAAGCATTTTCCTTCATTCGCTCAGTAGCAGCCTTGTCTGCAGTGCCCATGACCTTGGGTTTGATCACACCGACTGCATTTAGAGGGAATGAAGTATTGAAGGTGGCTGTGGTGTCTGACTTCCCTTTTGCTGCAGGCCTGGCTGGGCATGTAGCAGTGACACGATATGGTTGAGAGTACAGGTTCTGAATTCAAATGCATCTGGGCTGGAACCCTAACTTTTTGTGTCTCTGTCTACTAGTATGATTTTGATAAGTCATTTAACCTTAGTGAGCCTCACATTTCTCATCTACAAAATGAGAATAATGATAGTAAGTATTTCATAGGGATTTTAAAATATTAAATGAGATAATGAACATGAAATGCTCAGCCCAATTCCTGATGCTTAGTAGTAGCTCAATGAATGTTGGCTCCCCTCTTCCTCCTCTTCTTCTTCCTCATTATGATTATTGTACTGAATGGAGTTCGGGAGAAGTTACTTGAAGAATTGTCCTAAGGAAATTCCAGGTCAGAGTCATGAAGACAGTCCAAATTCAAGTTTCTAATCCACACAGTTTAGAGAAACAATCAAGAGGAACAATCAAGGTATGAATTTGAGGGAGATGGGAATCGAAGGAGATGAGCGAGATGGGTTGTGTACACAGAGATGGGGTGGGAAGGAAGCCTGGAGTAATGACTATGCCAGGATACAGATGACTTCTGTGGTTTTTCATCAGATACCATGACCACCATCATGGTTCTTCTGGAAGCATTAAAATGGACAACAGCAGAGTAGACACTATTTTCTTCCAAACTTTTTTTGGCAAGGGATAGATACCAGGATTTTTGTGTGTTGATTTTATGAATTCTGGCCTGTTTCTGACCAGGTAGAATGTGAGGTAGAATCCTAAGACCAGGCCATTGGCTGTGACCTTCCCATCAGGCCAGGTATAGATCTAACCATATGATCAACATGAACCTTATACCTACTCTCTATGAAATATTAATAATTTTATTCCTAGGTTATCTGGGAGAGCCACTGAGTGCAAAATGGAAAATGAGATTTAATGGGTTAAGTGTAGACAGGAACATGTCTGGAAAGCTGGTGTCAGAAAGCTACAGGGTTGATAATAGATATTCACTGTCTTTTTTTCTCTTTTTTTTTTTTGTTGAAGTGTAGTTGATTCACAATGTTGTGTTAATTTCTGCTGTACAGCAAAGTGGCAGTTATACACTCACATATACATATATATGTTTATATATTTATATACATTCTTTTTATATTCTTTTCAATTATGGTTTATCCCAGGATATTGAATACAGTCCCCTATGCTATGCAGTAGGACCTTGTTGTTTATCCATTGTAAATGTAATAGTTTCATTTACTAATCCCAAACTCCAAGTCCATCCCTCCCCAACCCCCCTCTCCTTGGCAACCACAGGTCTGTTCTCTGTGTCTATGAGTCTGTTTTGGTCTTGTAGACAGGTTCATTTGTGCCATCTTTTAGCGTCCTCATATAAGTGATATCATATGGTATTTTTCTTTCCCTTTCTGACTTACTTCACTTAGTATGATAATCTTTAGTTGTAGATAATAGATATTCTTAAAACTTTACAAGCAGGGATCGTTGAGCTTCCATGATGCATACATGCCTAGAAATAACCCAAGCATTGTCTTCCATATTGTTTCCCATCAATTCTCTACCCTCTCATGACCAGAACCAGTAGGCCTATCTTTGTACTGGTCTTTGGCCTACCAGAAGGAGCCCTTTCTAGGCATCTTACAGCTCCCCAGGATACAAACTGGCTGCAAGATGTCCCTGATATTAGAAATGAAAAAAGTAGTGAAGGCCAGGACTGGAGTTATTATGAAAGGAGGTGCTTCCAAACCAGAAATACAGGGAGATGTTATAGGCAGCTTCTGCTGTGGTGAAGTAGGTGGATCATGTGGCTGGTAGGTGGAATAGCAGCAGAGGAATTCTTCTAGCAGTGGACTGATTAAACTCTTTGACTCAGTCTGTAGGTGGATGGTATACAGATGGATGAAGCAGGGTCAGATGGCTCGAACGTCCAAAGAGGCAAAGGCTCTTGTAAGATAAACAAGGTGGTGGTATCCTCTGCCCACCTTTACATCTTTATTTTGTACCAGTCTCCCACTCACTCACCATATTTCAGCATCTTCTTTCTGTTCCTGAAACCTAGGCCCTTTCTTGCCATTGGGCCTTTGCACCCACTCTTCCCTCTACTTGCATGTTCCTTGCATGGCTTGTTCCCTCCTGCCAATGACTTTTTCACGTCAGTCTATTAATTTTCTTGTTGAAATTTATCAGCCTCTTCAGATTGATTTGGGTGTTTAACTATTTGTTTATATGCTTGTTTTCTCCTCCTTTCCCTCCTTCACATATAACATCTATGTGATCAAGAACCTTGTTATTCCTTTTCAATACAGTTTCCACAATACCCAGAACAATAAACACTTAATACACAGTTATTGAACAAATAAATGAATGCAGATGTGGATAGGAGTCAGAGTCAGGATATAACATAATTTTTTTGTTAAGAAACCACTGCCATCACAAAGATGACTTTGTAGCTGTGAAAAATGCCAGTTTGGGAAGGAACTTGAACTTAATGGTGTCCCAGGAACATTTGGTGTCAGGAGTGGAAGAATTGGTCTTTGAGTTGCTTGGACCTATATTTGACTTTGGATATAGGTGTCAGAGTTCATGGTATTCTGAGGAGTGTCATATCACTTGCAGAGTTTCCTGTAGGCCCTGTATTTAGGGTTGGGATGAGCCATAAACAACTGGAAGTTGGAATAATGTCAGGAAGTGAGAACTCCTCACTTCCTGAGGCCAACTATGAGTGGCCCTGAAACTCAGTGAGGTGCTTCTCCACATAGTCAACTCCTTGTGGCCCTGCTGAGCCACCTCTGCTAGTTGTGGTTACATCTTGACAACTGCTAAATCTCTGTTACCTAAATATCCTTGGGTGAGGTTGCCTCCCCATCTCATAGTACTCCAGATTCTAGGTTTGCCTAGGAAATTCTAGCTGTTTGGGATATAGCAGATGAAAAGCTCTAAGCACTTGAGTCATGTGGCACATAGGGGCTAGGTTAAAACCTTTAGAAGTGCTAAAGCACAGCAATGTGTATGCCCTCCCTATTATGACCGAAAATACAAACAATAACAAACTATAAATAGGTCTTAGAGAAGTCCAAAAAAGTGCAAACTTTTTTTGAGATACTAGTTTGGCAATTTAAAAAATATATATAGCATTTCTTTTTCAAATAGTGCTCAGTCGTGTCCAACTCTTTGCAACCCCATGGACAGTAGCCTGCCAGACTCCTCTGTCCATGGAATTTTCCAGGCAAGAATACTGGAGTTGGTTGCCTTACCCTCCTCCAGAGGATCTTTCCCATCCAGGGATCGAACTTGTGTCTTTTGTGTCTCCTGCATTGGCAGGCAGATTCTTTACCACTGGTGCCACCTGGGAAGCCCTTTCACAGATATATTTCTTAGTTTATTGGAACCACTCCTTTGCTAATCTCTTAAATAAATGCTTTGGGTGGGCTTCCTTGGTGGCTCATAGGGTAAAGAATCTGCCTGCAATGCAAGAGAGCCAGGTTTGATTCCTGGGTGGGGAAGATCCCTGGGAGAATGGAATGGCAACCCATTCCAGTATTCTGCATGAAGAATTCCATGGACAGAGGAGCCTGGTGGGCTACAATCCATGGGGTCACAAAGAGTCGGACACTACTGAGCAACTAACACACAGTTTAAGTAAATGCCTAATGTGTCTAGAGAGCCAAGCAGCAGTAAGCAGCCACTGTATTTAGGATGCTCTAGACTTCAGTGATCTGAGTATTCTGTCACCAAACACCTGGATTCTAGGAAGTAACAACGTAGCTCTAAGAGAGTTCTGATGGTCAGTAGCTTTCTTTTGCAAACAAAGACCTTGATGATGTTCACATAAACGTTGCAGGAGAATCAGACAGGAATGTGGGCACTAGTACTGGGATCCTGATAGAATGGTCCCATACCTTGATGCTATAAGAATCAGCTTCATCAAGTTATGGCTTAGTTTGATAGACCAGAACCTGAATAGAGTTAGCAGAGTCTTCATGGCCATGGCTATTGTCATAGATCAGAGGAACCCATTTCCCTTAGGTAAGAGGTCCCCCATTAGCCATGTCAGGGCAGAGAAGTGGGGATCAATGTTCAGCAGTATATAGTGAATCTCAGACATTTATAGATATGCTTAATTGACCTAAGGGGTTACTACAGCTGGATGGTTCGCATCTAGGCTAGACAGGATTTGGTTCAAGAATTCCACCTCTGGAATCTAAAAAAGCAAAACATATAAACAAGAGAGTAGAACATTGGTTAATGGAGCTGGGGGTGTGAAAAATGGGGAGATGTTAGTCAAAGGCTACAAACTTTTAGTTATAAGAGGAATAAGTTCTGAGAATTTAATGAACAGCATGGTGACTATAGCTAATAGTATTGTACATGACCTTCCTAAAGTCCACACTGCTATATTGGAAATGGATAACCAACAGAGACCTATTGTATAGCACATGGAACTCTGCTCAATGTTATGTGCCAGCCTGGATGGGAAGGAGGTTGGAGAGAGAATGGATACATGTATATGTATGGCTGAGTCCCTTCCTTCACTATTCACCTGAAACTATCAAAACATTGCTAATTGGCTATACCCCAATACAAAATGTTTTTGGTGTTAAAAAAATAGAAATTGAATTTTAAAATAGTACTGTATACTTGAAATTTTCTACTTTCTGCTTCAAGTGTATAGATCTTGTGTTCCCACTACACCAAAAAAAAAAAAACAAACAAAAAACAGAGAGAGAGAGAGACAGAGAGATGACTATATGAGATGATGGATGTGTGAATTAACTTGATTGTTATAATCATCTCATAATGTATATGTATATTAAACCATAGTGTCAGACACCTTAAATACATACAGTGTTTTTCAATTATACCTCAATAAAACTGGAAAAAAGAATTCCTCTTCTGGACTTTGGCATCTGCAGTGTGAGTTCAAGGGTGATGCCACTACAAGCAGTACTAGGCCTGCCAGACCATATATTTGCTTTGTTTTATTTTGCTTTTTTTCTAAAAGCAGGTCATTAAATAAAATATGATGCTATCCAGATAGAGAACAGGCTGTACGTGTAGGAGGTCATATAAGCTATTGATCATTAAAATAATAGGTAACATTTATTGAGCACTTATTATGTCCATGGTTCTATTCTTATTCTATTCCTACTTTATAAATTATAAAACTAAGACACAGAAAGCTTATGTAAAACTTACCCCAAGGTCATATAGGTAGTGAGTAGAAGAACTGGGATTTGAACCAAGGTAGTCTGATGATAAATGTCATACTCTGAAAAATATGGTACACCACTATCCAGTGTTGTACTCTCTTCTATTCCACTATGTGTTAGAAGATACAGGATGCTGCTTTGGTTAAATCATATTATGGTAAATTTGCCTCAGCTAAGGTACAACTTTTATCTGTTACCTTATAAGAAATAAAAACAACTATAAGCCTCTAGAGGTCCAGTTTCATAATGATGACTCACTGAGCTAGTCCCAGAGATTGGCAATCAGCATGCGCAGGTAGTGGTGATTACATCAAGGTCATTGTCATTCAGGTAAAGGTGGAACTCTTCAGTTTTCCAAATCAGAAAGAAAACTGGGGTCTCATTAGGGGAATCAAATGAATCCCTGCAGCAAGTTGGTGTCTTATCCTTGGGCTCTAATGCAGAATATAAGCATTGAGCAGTGACCTAAGCCCTGGAGTTCAGGCTGAAAGGAATGGCTTTGTCCTCAGAGTAAGGGCAGTTTCTCTACCTGCTACCCCCCAGTCTCTCAGGGTGGACAGTGTTCTGGGTGATCCAGGGCTGAGAGGACACATGAGGTGTTGGGGAACTGTATTGTTTTGTTATAAATTGGAACAAAGTCTGAGTTTTGAAGAAATCCACTTCGAGAACTTCAAGCCATGAAAAGCTGAGGGCCCAGGAGGAAGGAATATCAGCCCCTGGGCACTTTCTCCCACTCACAACTTAATGGAAGATCTCCATAGTCACTGATCCCTTCCACAGGCAGTACCATCAGTGGTGTCAATAATAACAATAATAAGATGAGAATATAAATTGGTGTAGCAACTGTGGAAAACAATATGGTGATTCCTAAAAAAAAAAAAAAGAAAAATAAAACTACCATTTATCCAGCAATTCCATACCCAGGTACATCCAAAGGAATTACATTCAGGATCTCATAGACATACCTGCCCTCTCATGTTCATCGTAGCAACTACTGTGAATAGTAGCCAAGTTATGGAAACAACCTAAATGTCTGTCAACAGAAGAATGGATAAACAAGTGTGATATGTTCACAAGGTAGAATTTATGCATCCTGAAAAAAGGACATTTTTGACAACATGGATGGACCTGGGGGACATTATGCTAAATGAAATAAACCAGACAGAAAAACAAATACCACACAACCCCGCTTTCATGAGAAATCCAAAATAGTAAAACTGAAAGAACCAGAGAGGAAACTAGTGGTTACCAGGAGCTAGAGGAGGGGAAAATAGAGAGGTGTAGGTCAAGGGTACAAAGTTTCAGTTATACAAGATGAATAAGTTCTGGAGAGCTACCATACAACATGGGGTCTACAGGTAACAATATTGCAATCGCATACTTAAAATTTTGCTTAACAGGGTAGGTTGTATGTTAAATGCCCTTACTGCAAGAGGAAAGCATTTTCTTTTTAATTTTTAAAATAAATTTTAAAAAGTAAAGGGAGCAAAAGAAACTTTTGGAGGTGACGGAAATTTTATGGCCTTGATTACTGTGATGGCTTCATGAGCATATACTTATTCCCAAGCTCATCAAGTTACATACATTACATATGTACAGCTTTTGTGTGTTGATCATACCTCAGTGAAGTAGCTTAAAAAATTAAATCTTAAGAAATATCAAATTTTAATAAAATAATGGTAGCAATAGATGGCATTTATTGATAACTTACTATGTTCCAGCCCTGTGCTAAACACTCTATATGCATTATTTCACTTAAGCTTCATCGTTACTTGTGACGCCAGTTCTACTTTTATCCCTAATTTAAAGACAAGAAAACTTAAACACAGAGAAATGAAATGATTTGCCTAGGGTCACAGAGCAGATGGCTGGGTCAGGACTGATTCCAAGTGTATTGCGTTCAGAAACTGTCCTCTTAACCACTATGATGGAAGCAAGCACCACTCATTCCTGAGTCAGGGTCTTCACACCTGTTGTTCTTCCTGCTTGGAACAATTTCCCCTGGATTGTCCTATGGATCCCTCCTCATCATCATTCAGTGTGTGTGCTGAGTTGCTTCAGTCATGTCCAACTCTGTGCAACCCCATGGACTGTAGCCTGCCAGGCTCCTCTGTCCATGGGATTTCCCAGGCAAGAATACTGGAGTGCGTTGCCATTTCCTTCTCCTGGGATCTTTCCAACCCAGGGATCAAACCTGGGTCTCCTGCTTGACAGGTGGGTTCTTTACCACTGAACCACCCGGGAAGCCCCACTATGTGACGGTTTGTTACCATTTCTGTGATCTGTCAATCAAGACTCCAGTTATGTAGTATGTCCACCATGCCCTGCAGTCTCAGAACAGAGTGTCATCCACAGAAAGCCAGACTACCGCTAGCCATCACCAGCAATTTCCTACAGGACTTGGAGTTTTGGCAGCAAAGGCTTTGGCATGGATACTAAAATTTTCAGTTCCAATGCTGGGTTGTCACTTGGCAGAATGTCTACTACCTACACTACTGCCACAAGACTCCTCTGGGAAATGCAAACAGAAGCCCCACAAGGAGCCAAGTAGACTCTAATGCTTGTCTTGTACCTTGCCTTTCACTAGTTGAGCCAGAGGGATTACTGTAGTTCTGATCAGAGGGATGTCCCTTATACTCAGACAGGCCAAAGCAGGGGGATTCCACTTGCCCCTTGGTGTCATTATATGGAATCAAAAAGCAGTTGCCTAAAGCAACATCCTCAAAAATTGTAGGTTCAGAAAAAGGAAAGTATCTGTTCCTGAAAAACAAATAGGACTTATCAAAGATGAGGTGGTAAGGTATAAGCAGGGGTTTGGTGGTCAGTGCATAACAACTGGCTCTTCGGGTGGGAAGAAACTAGCTTGCAGTGTTTGACCATTTTTGTGGTATAAATCCTCCTATTATGGATGATTTCACAACACTGATGTGACATCCCTGAAGGCAGAGTTGGGAAGATATGTGTACACTTATCTCTCAAGAGGCAGTGGCAAGGATTTCCCTGGTGGTCCAGTGGTTAGGACTCTGTGCTTCCACTGCTGGGCCATGGGTTTGATCCCTGGTCGGGGAACTAAGATCCCACGTGCCATGTGGCCCAGCCAAAAAATAAAAATAATAAAATAAATGAGACAGTGGTAGCTGCTTATAGCCAATAAAAATGGGGTCTGAAAGCAGCCAAGGAAAACAGGAGTTAGAAGTTGGTGGTGAGGTATGAAGTCTAAATTACTCATTCTCAGCCTCAAGACAGGTCACTGTAGTAACATGGACACACAAGAAGCTCTTACAGGACACGGCAACAGAACAGGCAATTACCTTTCCCACAACATATTCTATTTCCTGCCTTGGATCATCAGCCCAGTTGAGGGCCAGAAGAAATAGAGACAGTGGGGAAACATGCAGTGGAGCAGACAGAGTAGAAATGCTCTGTATGGTCAAGCCACTCAAGATGGCTGTTCTCTTGCTCTCTGTACATGCCCTGCCCGACCAGTGTGTGCTTCACCTACACCCTACTCACAGGACTGACATTCCTACTCACTTGCCCCAGGATCCAGCTGGTGATTATGCTTATCAAAGGGGTGATGAGAGGCATGCCTCTCTGCTGTTAACCCTGAGCCCACCTTATGTCAATTCCCCCTGTAACTGGCAATCTCCCCTTCCCCCCGGGAGTGAAGACTGCCACCATGTCCTGCTCACTGTTGGCCTCACACAGTGGAGTGTCACTCCAGATCTTGCTTCAGACGTGTAAGCTCCCCCTTCCATTAAACTGATGTCTCTGCCACTGACTCCAGGCTCTTTCTCAGTCTTGAAGCTGAGCAAGCATGGGGATCTAGGCCTGCAGGGTGCAGTCTCACATGCCATCAAGCAGATCATGTCTTTTAGGAGCTTCAGGTAACCACTCGTCAGTTGGGGGCAAAGGCAGGAGGACAAGCTCCCCTTCGACTAGCCAACATCCTTCTTGTTCTCATCCTAGGCCCACCAGAAGGGGAGCTTAGAAGTTCTGTTGGTTGGCCTGTCTATCTTCTAAGTTCTGACCAGCCAGTGGAGTGATATAAGTGCTAAAGAGAAAAGTGATTGCTCTGAAATGGGGCATTCCTCGGGGCAATTCAGTGACTTTCTCCATGTGACTCTTAAGTCTACTAGGTTAGGAAACATGTCCCTGCTGTGCATAGTAGGCGTAGCATAGAGGGATGCCTCCAAGAGCACATTTAAAGAATGCATCTGACCACCCATCTGCCAATGGTGATAGGTAGATGCAAAAGTGGAGAACTTTGAATGGTACCCTCCAAAGTAGGGATACAACCATGGCTTTCTAGTGAGAGACTGGGTTGATGTCAGGTCCTTAGAGACAGAAAATTTCCTTGATGATTTTGGTAGCAGTGTTGGCACAGCTGGGGTACAATTGCAAAGGCAATAATATGCCACATGAATAATAGGATTCTTTACTATTAGAATTTTCCCCTAATCCCAGTTTGATAGTGAGGTTTCATGAGAAACATGGCTCCTACGGCAAAGAGGTATGAGTGGCAACTCAAGATTGGCTTGGGCTGTGTGGTCAGCTACATCAAGACTTCATTTGTAAAAGTGTCCATTAGTCAGAAGTCTACTGGGGCCCAGACATGAAGGCAGGTGCCATGGCTTGAAACTCTACAGGAGTAAAGCAGGGTTCAAGAATGATTAAGGCTTAGGCCCAACCAATCCCAGAGGTTAACACCAGTCCTCTAGTTATTTCATATACTTGCCCATCTCTTGTCCACTGTTTTAGTAGGTGTTGTGGTGCAGTAAAAAGTGTCTGGTGGGTGACAAAATAACACCATGTAAATGTCTCTGAATTTCCAAAAGACTGAGAGACTTGGACACAGCGTCTATTCATTGTGGAGTTCACTGAGACCCTCTCAGAATTGGTCTTCTCTGAGCTATTTTTAGCTGCTTACATATGGGGCTGTTGAATGTACCTTCTCTTTCACCATAGACTGAATCAGCAGATTATGGTGTTGAAACTCTTAAGAGAGGTAGAGCATTCATGTACCTCTCAGGGGTTTACAGGAAATCCCTTTAATCCTTCCCTAAACTGTCCATTTCTAGATTGCAAGAGAGTGCAGTGGCTCATTGCTTCACTTCCTCTGCAAGATGTGACTTTCTCAGATAGTCACAAAATCCAGTAACTCCATGTACCCATCTTATATCCCCATCTGCTCTAGGTGGGGATGCCATGTCAGGGAGCTTCAACTAGGCATGGTGCGGGGATGGGGTGGGTCAAACCTCACCCATGGTGAATGGCAGTGTTTGAAATGTGAGTCATCCAACTCTTCCAAAGACTGAAACCAAAATGCAGGCATATCAATGGTTCATCTAGGTTGTCAAGCCAGAGGAGAGCTCAGAGGGGGAGAATTCAGCTATGAAGGGAACCAGTCAAGAGTGATAGGACACCAAGCAGATGGTGGGAGTCAGAACCTGAGAGAATTTTCCCAAGCCAAAGAAATGTGACCAGAGTGGAAAACCGATAGCTTCACATGTTGAAAAGGGGGAGCTAGTAAAGGCAACCACACTACACTGTCCTCTCCCCTGCTCAGATCTCCTCTGCTGTGCAGGACACGGCATGGTTGTGCTTCCCCATGTGCAACTGATAAACGGCCTACCTTAGGAAACATGAGCTAGTTTCTCATGACCAGTTTTCAGTTTTCTTGGTGTTTCATTCACTCAACAGATACTTATTGAGTACTTGCCACAACAAGGCACTGTAGCTGGACACAGTGTCTTTGGGATCTTTTTTTTTTAAATCCATGACAGTAGCTTAGAAAAGGTAGCAGAGCAGGGCTTGGATGCCCCAGACCGGGAGAGGTATAGTGGAGAACGGGATGGAGGCATAGGCAAGAGAGAGGCTTAGTTGGGAAGACCATGAAGTTAATGTCAGTTACCTTAAACATGCTCAGATAACGATCTTAAGGTTTCCAACAAGGGCACGGAATGGACATATGTTTGACAGAGATTCAGCCAGCAGCTCCTACTTGGACGCCTGCCCTTGGAACTTGGTACCCTTTGAAATACTCAGCCCTTTTTGTACAGCAGGTCATCTTAATAGGTGCTTTGAAGAGGCTCATGTTCTCACAGGTACTGCCTGGCTGCTGGGTCTCCATCGTTCCAGGAGAAGAGGAGGACTGTACTGTTGGTAAATTGAAAAATAATGGCTGGCAGATCTTTTCAAGTACTAAGCACACTGATCTTGTGCCTACATCACGTTTCAATTTATTCCTGGCTCATCTCCTGATGTGCTCTGTGTCACAGGTGGACTGAACTCTGCAGGCTACATTTCCCAGACTTCCATATTAGTGGACTTCCAGCTAAATCCGGCTAAGGGCAAGTACTGATGTGAGATTGGAGGATGGGAAGTTAGTGCTAGGGGTGAAGACTGAGTGCATGCATGCATGCTAAGTCACTTCAGTCATGTCCAACTCTTTGCAATCCCATGGATGGTAGCCCACCAGGCTCCTTTGTCCATGGGATTCTCCAGGCAAGAATACTGGAGTGGGTTGCCATGTCCTTCTGTAGTGGATCACATTTTGTCAGAACTCTTCACTGCAACTCATCCATCTTGGGTGGCCCTGCAGGGCATGGCTCATAGCTTCACTGAGTTATGCAAGCCCCTTTGCCATGAAAAAGCTGTGATCCATGACGGGGTTTTTTACTGTTGTTCCATTGCAAAATATGACTCCAACACAGTTTTCAAAGCACTCCATGAACCATTCATGTTTCCCAACTTTCACTCTATGCTCCAAGGATGCTGAACTATTTGATGTTCTCTGCAAATGCTCTTTCTTCTCTATGTAGCTGTATAGGGGTTACTTTGTCTGCCTGCAGTGATCCAGCCACCTATTCGTTGGGCATATTTCTCCTCTTCCTTCAGTACTTGACTGGAGCATCTGCTCTCTGAGGCTTGCTCTGCCTACTTTCCATGCAGAGTGAATTATGCTTTCCTTGTATTATCATTCTCAGATGTTGCACGAAATGAAGAAGACTAGATCCATAGGCCTTGATGACTGAGTGGATACTAGGATTGGTGGAGAGGGAGGAGATAAAGATGGTTCTAAGTTTCTTGCTTGGACAGTCAAGTGGCTGGTATTACCATTCTCTGACCTAGGGAACACAAATGGAAGAGCAGATTGCATTGGGGTGGGTGATGTATTCAGCTTTGGACATGTCAGGTCTGAGGAACCTAGGCTACATCCGAGTGTAGGTCCCCAGTAGTCAGTTGAACGTATTAGTGTAGAGCACAGGAGGGAGACCTAGGATACAGAATTCAGGAGGCTGAAGCCATAAAGCTTATGGATAGACTTGCTCAGAATGACCTGTAGAGTGAGGAAAAACAGAGGAACAAGGATAGAGGCTGAAGAAATAACTCACACTTAAGGGGCAGAAGAAGAAAGCCTTCTTACAGACAGAATCTATTAGGAATTAAGAGATTTGCCAAAGGGAGTCTTTTGTGACTCAATTTGGGCATTATAACCAGAAATGTTTATAAGAAATGGACTCTATTGTGTGTATAAAGATCCCAAGAAAGTATGTGATTCCACTTCTCTGAAGTTCCTAGAGTTGTCAAATTATAGACACAGAAAGAGTGGGTGACAAGGGCTGAATGGCAGGGGAAATGAGGGTACAGAGTTTCAGTTTTGTAAGATGAAAAGGGTTCTAGAGATTGATTGTACAATAATGGGGATCACTTAACCCAACTGAACCGAACACCTAAAAATGGTTAAGATGGTATATTTTATGTTGTGTGCATGTTACCCCAATTTTTCAAAATCCCAAGGAAGAAAGAATTTCAACATAGATTAGGACTGGAAGAGTTTAGGGCTTTCTTCTCTTTTCCTTAATAGTTCTTTAAACACCCGAGAAAACTCTTTCCTTTCTCATCCCACAGGACTCTATCCCACCATCCTCTAGCTCTTGGGTACCTAATTCAGTGCTTAATAGAATCTATTGTTTGAAAATCCTTCCAGCTATTGACTCCAGTCTGACTCTGAAATAAAATGGCCTTCCATTTCAGTTGATTAATATAGATTTCCTCAGTGCCTGCGAATGTAGTTTCAAGATATGAACCTTGCCATTCTTAGGAGTATTCATTTCCCTGAGGTATTCTCCTGTTTTATAGACAGAGTCTGTGTTTCCTGTTACAGTGAGCACACACAGACGTGGCTGAGTTACCCGGGCCCTGGTGGGCAGAGGTTCCTGTGGATATTAGCAAAATGCCAATCACTCCAACACTCATCCCTGGGCTCAAAGAGAACTCAAATCCGTTTGATCAGAGTTGGGCTGATCACAGTCTCTGTGGTTTCCAAGAAGAATTTGCCTTTAAATGAGGTTTGGACTTCTTTTTTTTTCTCCCTGTGAAGTGGGGAGACTTGGGATATATAAGAAGGCTGAGCCTGGGTGTCAGGGTGTTACAGAATAGGTGTTGTGGGGTGGAATGGATAAGAGATAGGCAGATGTTGCTGAATGTTCACATAGTATCATTTCTGGGGACTGACAATGTCCATTTTTGTGTCCCCTCCACAGACCACAATTCTGCCTCTTTCCATATTTATTGTTGACTGGTTCCTAGGCACCCAGACCAGTGCTAGGTCCTATGAGAAGTATAGCAATAGATACTTGATCAGCCTTGTTCTCAATATCTTATTATCCACTTGGGGAGTAATCCAGGGATGATTTCTTAGGGAACTGTTTTCTAAAGCTCCAATGCACAAGGAGTCCTTCAAAGTCAAAAGAGGAGGAGACCCTTGTAGGTTAGGGGTGGTGGGCTTGGAGCAAAGCTGCTCCAAGGCGGTAGAAGAATAAGTAGATGTCTCCTCCACTAGGGTGCTGGAGGGAAGAGAGTGGAACCTGAAATACACTCTGTAATCCCCATTTCCCAAGCTCTGTGCTCTGGCTTGGGTGTGCATCAGCCCTGAGAAAGGCACACCTTTCCCCGAGTTTGTCCTCCTAGCAGGGCTGCCTCTTTGTAATTCACCCAGTGACAGCATATGTGCTGGTGGAGACCCTGGCCTAGAGATAGATGACATTGCTCACGGCAGAAAAGTAAAAGAATGGAGCTGGGCAAATCAGGAAGCTACTTTCTGGAGGAGGGGTGGAGGGCACACATCTACATTGGCAAAGGTAACCCTTACACCACCAGCTTTGACACCACTTTGACACAGTGAATATCAGCATGTCAACAGGTTGTGTTTGTTTTCCATTTAAGGCAACCCAGAAAGAAGCTGAAGAAAGTCCATTTTTTCTTCTGGGCTCAGGGGAGTACATTGTTAGCACCAGATAGGAAAAGTACCACTGGTCTCTTTGGAAAGCATGGACAGAAGAGGCCCCAGGGATTACATGATGGGGAAGGTCAGCACAGTAGTGATGCGCTAGACTCTAGGGTCAAACTGGCCAGTATTCAAATCCCACAGCCACTGCTTGCTAGCTATACAACCTTAGGTAGCTTTACTACCTTCCCTCTGCTGAGCCTCATTTTCCTCTTCTGTAAAATGGATATAGTATCTCCCAGGGTTATTATGAGGATTCAAGAAGACAATATATAAGGTATCTGGCATGTAATAAGCACTTGATAAATGTTGTAAAAGTGTTTGTCGCTCGGTCGTGTCTGACTCTTTGTGACCCCATGGACTGTAGCCCATCAGCCTCTTCTATCCATGGGATTTCCCAGGCAAGAATACTGGAGTGGGTTGCCATTTCCTTCTCCATGATAAATGTTAGGTATTGTTATTTCTCTGCAATTTCCTCTAACATTACACAATAAGGCACCGGCAATTTTACAATGAATGGTATATCTTCATCCCAGGGGAACCCAGGAGCTGACAGGCAGAGGCTACAGAGGCTCTGTGTCACCTTCTCAGATGGGACTTTCTCTCACTCCAGAGGTTTGTTGCAGCCTTCTTGCCCCCACACGAGCTGATGTGCAATTGTTAGCCGGCTTGGCAGAAACATCATTCTTCTTTCTAGCAGGGATCTCCTTGCTTGACAGGTATTTACTCTAGCAAAGAAAGGGTGGCAAGCTGATTTCCAGATGCTCTCATAGGTTGGATATGAGTCACATGTGGATCTTATTTCAGCAGCATGGTCAGCTAACTCTGGAGAGTTGAGGATTTTTTTTTTTTCACTCTTCAGAAAAACATTTCTTGCTTAAAAAAAAGAAAAAAAAAAGAAAGAAAGCTCTGTATTTGTGTCAACAGGGCCAGCTTTCAACAAAGCTGAGAGTTGGTTGAGAAGTGTGTCATTCACTGCTTTTCATTCTCCCTTTCCATTTCTCTCCTCTCTCTCTCTCATTCCAGGATCTCATGGTTTATTCCCACATGTCCTTCATCTTTGTTCACTTTTTTTAAAACCTAAGATTCAGGCTTATACATTTTAATATGTGGTCCTTATAAGACATGCTTTCCCAAATAGCTTGGCAGCTGATGGGGGAAATCTGTGATAGGAATTGTGCCCACATATGGGAGCTCCTGGGGCTTCCCTGGTGACTCAGATGGTAAAGAATTCATCTCTAATACAGGAGACCTGGATTCGATCCCTGGGTTGGGAAGATCCCCTGGAAGAGGGCATGGCAATCTACTCCAGTATTCTTGTCTGGAGAATCCTCATGGACAGAGGAGCCTGGCGGGTTAAAGGCCATGTGGTCGCAAAAAAGAATTGGACACGACTGAGTGACTAAGCATAGAACAGCACAGAACGGAAGCCCCTGGGTCTGGGAGGTCCCTCAGATAACCTCATGTCTTGCCCCCTCAGCCAAAACAATGTGAGTTTTGGACTCCCAAAGCAAATCCCATCCTGAGCCCTCCAGCTTCAATCCCTGGCTCCACCTCATTTTTTTCTTTCCTTTTCAATCCCAGTGCAATGCGTAGAATGAAACCAGAAGAATAAAATAAATTAGCTACTATTAGGCCTGAGGGGAGAAAAGAGAAGGGCAGAGTGGACATTGTTTGTTAATTAGCATTTCCTGAAAGAATACTATGAAACTGGAAATGCCTTTGGCACTTTCTCACTCCCTACCTTATTTAACCCTTCAGCATTCCTAGGAGGTGAGTACTTTCATCCTGATTTTCCTGATGGGGAAACTGAGGCTCAAAGCAGTTATAAAGTGTCATAGCCAGTGTCTGGAGGCCAAATCCATACAATGCGCCACCAGACAAACCTACTTCAGTGTATCTTACTACATGCCTACCAATCTTAGAACTCATCTGTATTTCTTGAACAGTCCTCTATGCCAAATGCTGTGCTGGGACTGGGTCTATTACCGGAATAACTTGAATCAGCCCCAGGCGATCAAGCACCCCAGTTGTCTCAAGATGTAGGGTGTTGAGTGCTAAAACTTTCACTGCTAAGAACAGAGCCCTGCCTTCAAATCCTTTCCAGTAACATTCCTTCCCAACTCTGGTTCAATACCATCATGTATTAATAGATAATTAAAATCAGCTATGGTCCAATGTCATCATGTATTAATAGATAACTAAAATCGGCTATGGTCAGAGGATTTATTCCACAGAAATCACTAAGCTCTACAAATTAGGGCCTTTTTTTTCTTTCCCAAGAGAGCTCATTGTTAAGCATTTATTGGCACACCATCACCTACAGTCTAGTAGGAAATACATCTGAGTGGATATGCAGTATCTATATCTAGCACAGTACCTGATGCACTGTAATAACAAGAGCTAATGTGTATTGAGAGTTAACAAAGCACTGTTCTGTGTGCTTTAGCTAGGTTAACTTCTTTAATCCAGTCTTTACAACAACCATATGAAGTCAGAACTATTGTTATCCCTGTTTTACAGATGAGGAAACTGAGGCACAGAAAGCTTAATTAAGTTGCCCAGAGTCATACAGCTCCAAGGGCTTCCCAGGTGGCGCTAGTGGAAAAGAATACACCTGCCAATGCAGGAGATGCAGGTTCAGTCCCTGGGTCAGGAAGATCCACTGGAGGAGGGCATGACAACCCACTCTGGTATTCTTGCCCGGAGAATCCCATGGACAGAGGAGCCTGGCGGGCTATAGTCCAAGGGGCACAAAGAGTCAGACACAACTGTGCGACTGAGCACATACAGCTACTAAATGAGCAAAGCCCCAGCTCAAACACAAGTATGCCTGGTTGTAAATCTGTACTCAAGGTAGCCTGTGAAGACGGAGGATCCAGGATGGATAGAGGAATGGTGTTGGATCCAGGTAGGCCCTTGAGACAGAGGCAATGAGCCAGTTTTGTGAGATGGTGTTGAAAGACACATATAAACACCTATTACTTAAAACAGTGCATGGGACATTCTAAGTGCGATATCAAGTATTTGGGTTATTTATTATTGTTGTTGTGTCGGGGTCTTAAGGGGAAGGGAGGTCAGAGTTGAAGTCCATGTTAACAGTGACACAGGACACACAGATCTCTTCCTACTGGAGCATAGTTGTTGCTGCAAGAACATGTTGAAGACTGCTAGCTTGGAGTGAGGACAAAAAAAGGTCATGCAGGTTGTGTTTTGGGCATTGAATGAGCTACAGAGATCTACTGGAGTAGCTTCTTGGGCCTGAGTTTGTATCTCGTTCATACAACAATATTAAAATCTCTTGAACCCATTAAAACCCAAAGTCCTCTTTCATTCTAAGAACTCCACAGCCATTCCTCAAAGCTCTGGACCTGCTGGGTATACCAGATTATTTCCAATAACTAGCGTGGGCCTGCTGCTGCTGCTGCTGCTAAGTCGCTTCAGTCGTGTCCGACCCTGTGCTCCCCCATCCCTAGCGTGGGCCTAGAGAGCCTCAAATGTCTTAGGCCAGAGGTTTTGACTCCCTGCTAAATCAGCTTCTCAGAGAGAACTACCTTTGGCCCTTGACTTCTGCTGGCCAGAACACCATATTTCATCTCCTTTCATTATGAAAATACATATTCTTCACTTTAATTCTCTATTCTGCTGCCAGGGTTGTTTGTACCCCCTGGGACCTAACTCATCTGTCACCTGAATACTTGGGACCAGAAGTGTTCAGGAAGAATAACTGCTGCCTTCTCATGAATGTGATGGGAGATCACCCCAGTACTCAGGACTCATTTGTCTGTCAGGTACGTAACCCTTAGAACCCAATACCCAGGCTGTGTGAATGTCTGCAGCAGCCAGTGTGTGGGAGGGTTTCACCCAGCCTCCTAATGCCCACAAAAGCTCTGCTGCTCCTTGTGAGAAAGGAAACAGGATAAGTCATCTCTGCCAGGATTCCTGCTGCTGTAACACACTTACTCCTCTGATTGTTGACCTCACAGAGCATGGGCTGACCTTACGGAATCCTATGACTTGGACGGAAAGAGCAAGAGGTGGAGACAGACTTTCCTTCACCAATCTAGAACCTTGACTAGTTTGAAAGTTTTGTTCAGCTCTTGGGCCTGTGTGATGCCTGATCCATTGTTTATATAGCTCAACAATTGACAGTTTGGGTTCCAGAGGTAGACTGTGGATTCAAATCCTGGCTCCACCACACCCTGGCTTTGCATCTTTGGGTCGGTTATGTAACTTTTCTGCGGTTCCATTGTAACAGGGATAAAATGAACATAATCAGAATAATGGCAAATAGGAATACGGTGAGAAATAAATGTGATCTTCCATGTAACTACCTTAGAGTGATGCCTGAGTATATAATAAGTACTCAATAAATATTAACTAGCATTATTTATTATTGTTTTTATTATCTTACCCAGGGGAGAGCAAACTTTTTCTTCTGTGAAGGGCCAGATAGTAAATACTTTAGACTTTGCAGATCAAGAGAAAATTTAACAATATTATTATGTAGCTTCATCATAAGCATCATAAGCACTTATGATGTACTTTCATCATAAGAAAGTAAAATGATTCCCACAAATTTTTATTGAAAAAATTCTAAATACAATAATGATTGGGTATGATTTTTGATAATATGTGCAAAGTCACTTCAGTTGTATCTGACTCTTTGCAACCTTATGGACTGTAGCCCACCAGGCTCCTCTCTCCTTGGGATTTCCCAGGCAAGAACACTGGAATGGGTTGCCATTCCCTTCTCCAAGCGGTCTTCCTGACCCAGGGATCGAACCCAAGTCTTTGATGTCTCCTGCATTGGCAAGCGGGTTCTTTACCACTAGCACCACCTGGGAAGCCCATTTTGATAATATAACCACTAATGAGAAAAACGGAAAACTTTTTTTAAAATAACATTTCACTTAATTTGGTTTTGAGTTAGCATGACCTGCCATTAAGTCAATTGCAAATGCTTATCTGTAAAAATTACTTTTAAGGAATTAATTCCCTGGCAGTCTAGTGGTTAGGACTCGGTACTTTCATGATGTGGGCCCAGGCTCAATCCTTGGTTGAGGAACTAAGATCGCACAAACAACCCAGCATGGCGAAAGGGGGAAAAAAAATCTATTCTTAGTTCAGGGGCTAAAGAAAACCAAAAAGTGGCTTGATTTTGACTCATGAGCCTTAGTTTGCTGACTTTGGATATTATACAACCTCATCAACAGAACGTTTGTTATCCACCTGGAGGATATCCTAATTTATTCCCATGAACTGACCTCGAAAGAATCCCAAGTCTGGGCAGTTCTGGGTCATTTAAAGTAGCACCACCTCTGGGAAGACCTTGAAAAACCCAGAGGTGACTTTCTTAAACGAAGACCTGGCCACCCCAGCCATTTGCATAATGCCTGACAAAGTGCCAGCCCCACCAGATTGGGACCCTCAGGTCATTCAAAGTGGTATCTGAAGTTGATAGAGAATTGCTACTGCCTGCTACCCCATTTTACTACACTTACTGGCCTCTAGGTTAACTTTCTCAAAAGAAGAAAGTGTTTATCTGGTTCTCATCATGGCCCCAGTTCTCTAGCAGTTGGAGCCACTTTTCATCCCTGACCTCATGCTGGCCTCTTATACATAGCTAGTCCCACATTGTCCCAACCAATATCGTAAAAACAACAATCAATGCCTATCTAACTTAGAACCCTGGCTGCATCACTGTCATTGTGTGTGTGTGTGTGTGTGTGTGTGTGTGTGTGTACTCAGCTGCTCAGTTGTGTCTGACTCTGCTACCCCATGGACTGTAGCCCTCCAGGCTCCTCTTGTCCATGGGATTTCCCAGGCAAGAATACTGGAATAGGTTGCCATCTCCTCCTCCAGGGGATCTTCCTGACCCAGGGATGGAACCCATGCCTTCTGCATCGTCAGGTAGATTCTTTACAACTTCCACCAGGGAAGGCCACTGTCATTTTACTCTCCTGCTTCTCTAGGAAGGAAATATCTCTGCCTGTGTTCCACCAACTTTGTGTATGTGTGAGGGGTACTGGCCATGAAGGCTAACCTAGAAACCTAGACATGCTACTTCAAGGGTATCCAATACCCATGACTGATAGGCATAGACTCCAAGAGCTAGAGCAATGGAGAAAGACCCAGCAGCTCATCTACTGGAGCAGTTCGGTATCTCTATTGTGGATATGCTTGCGTGCCAAGTCACTTTAGTTATGTCTGACTCTTTACAATCCCATGGACTGTAGCCCAGCGGGCTCCTCTGTCCATGGGATTCTCCAGGCAAGAATACTGGAGAGGGTTGCCATACCCTCCTCCAGGGGATCTTCCTGACCCAGGGATTGATTCCACGTCTCTTAGATCTCCTGCATTGGCAGGTGGGTTCTTTACCATTAGTGCCGTCTGGGAAGCCCATTGTGGATATAGTGGTTTACATTTTGAACTGTTACTGGCTGTCATTATATGTCAAGCCTTTAGGACAGCTTGGAGGACACCCCGTCTAAGTCAATGCCCTTTCTAACTCCTTCTGCTCATACTGTGGTCAAAGGCATCCTAGAAAACTTGTTTGTGTGTGTGAGCCACAGGTTGGGGAATTTTCCCAGGCTTTTTTTCTGCCCTCTGTTTAACAGCAACAACTAACATTCATTGTGAACTTACTGTGTGCCAGACACTAGATATAACATGTACTTTGTAGAGACTGCCATTTTTAATTCTAACAAGTATGCAATGACTTATGTATCCTTTTAAATCTCTATTTTCACAGATGAAGAAACTGTAGAACAGAAAGGTAAGTAATTCATCCAAGGCCAACAGCTAAGGAAATGGCAAACTCAGAATATAAAGCAAGTTTAATTAAGATGCTCAAGGCAATTCAACTTGTCTGTGGTGGAACTGAGTAATAACCAAGCCCTCTCTGGCTTTTAGGTAATTTCCCCCCTCTCAACTCTGTTATCTACATCACAGATTCTCCTACCCAGCCTATGTGGACTGATATTTAGATTTGACTATTTGCCTGGCCTTCATTTCAATTTTTCTCTATAATGTTGCCGCTTGGATGGCCCAACTCTGTTCTATCTTCTGCAGACTGCATTCCAGCCCAGCACTACCCCTGTGACCAATACAAGTTCCAATGACAGCACATGCATGCTAAGTTGCTCACTCGTGTCCAATTCTTTGTGATATGATGGAACATAGCCTGGCAGGCTCCTCTGTCCATGGAATTCTCCAGGCCAGAATACTGGAGTGGGTTGCCATTTCATCATCAAAGGGATTTTCCTGACCCAGGGATCAGACATGGGTCCCTTGTGTCTCCTGCATTGGCAGGTGGGTTCTTTACAACTAGCAGCACCTGGGAAGCCCAGTGATAACACACTCCAGTATAAATCCAATTGTTCCAGAGTTCTACCTATCTGGAAGGAGAAATCCAACATTACTTCAGAAAAAAAATGGAGTAAGAGGGAAAAATGGAGGCAGCCTCACCCTGGTAGGTTCTCCCACAGACCTTGGTTATCCAGACCCCAAAAAAAATAATAACCAATGTTAATCCCATCCTCCAAGCACTGGGATAAATGCTTTGCACAAGTTATTTCATTTAAATCCTCATGGATGTTCACTGAATGTATTGTGGTAACTGTTTCATGGAGTAAGCAAGACACTGTGCTGTACTGTTTAAACTTATACAGTGCTGTAGGTCAATTATATCTCTACAAAACTGGTGGAAAATATAAAAAATCCTCATAACAATTCTCTACATTTTAGTACTATTGTCATTCACATTTTTAGAGATGTGGAGACTAATGTTTGAAGAAATTAAGTGACTTGTCTAATTTTGAAGAGCTAGGTTTGGGATTCAGGTCTCTTGGATTCCAAGCCCCACACCACCACACTCTACAATTAGCTTACATGATCCAGAGCAGGCTGTAGATGGATGCCTGCTCATGGCTACACCTGGCTGAGATCCAACCCTGATAGGCACAGAATATTGTAACTACCTATTCTCTTAGAGGGAGCAATTATATTTCCTAGCTGGAGAAGCTCACACACAAGTATTTCTCTTGTAACATGTACTAGCTCTGATGGCCACTGTGATCCATTCAAGTCAAGACCCTGAACATGATTTTTAGTAGGGCTCCATCACTGACAAAACATCTCCAAGGTGCCATCACTTGTGATAGCTGCTTCTAAGTCGAGGAGTAGACTAGGAGATCCAAAAGTCTTCTGCCTCCACTTCAGGTCTCCAAACACCTCTGGGATCTCAAACATCTCACAGTCAGCTATTTTTAACATATTCCCTTTTTATAACTTCACAAAATCCTCATAGTGGCAGATGCCCTAGGGAAAAAATCAATCATGTGTATTTAGCACCAGCTCCCTATCTATTCCAGCTGTATTTATTTTGTTTATCAAAAGAATCTTCTGGTTCCAAATTATCCAGCTATATGGTCTTTGGTTACTGCTGTCAATAATCATCCCAATTTTGGAGGGCCCCATTCAAGGTCCCTCACGTTTGTATCTATTTGTGATTTATTTACTGCTATCTAGAGGAGTACCTCTGCTGTTTCATCTTTTACTAGCCACATACTGGCTTCCCTCCTTACTATTCCCCAGTTTTCTCATAACTTATCACATTCATCCAGCCAGAAATACTTCTTTTTGCAGTAATTATGACTTTTACATCCACTGCCTTCCTCACTCTCCCATACTATGTAGGACATAAGAAGCTGCAATTTACCAGCATTTTGAAGGTCAGGACAGGAAGCATACTGGACAATTCTGGGTCCTTGAAGAGAACATCACCATGGGAGACAATCACACATACAAAAACACCACCATATGGGGCACTCAAGGTAATGAACATTACTGATGCAATAGGTTTCCAGCTAACCCCTTTGTGTGAATCTATTCCATTTATCCCCATTCCTTGCTATATCCCATCCACTGAAACTTCACCCCTATATCAGTGGCTGGGTCCTCAGATTCAAGGAAAGCAAAGTCAAGGACCAAGGGAGATTGGATAGTGGCCAATGGGCAGCAGTGTCCAGTGACACCCTCCTATATACTTACCTATGAGGTGATCTTGAGAGTCCCCAGTTAGAAAGATGCATTGGTGATAGTCGTTCACATAGTGTTGAGTATGGGTTAAATAGGCAACTGGGTTCATTGATCAGGGTTTGGTCTACCAAGCAGTAATGGGTCCTGAGTATATCCTATCCTCAGTTAAGTGGCAGGGTACACTGGCTCCCTTTTGACAAGCTTGGCCACCAAATATATTTCTCAGATTAGTTAAGAGGCCAAGTACTTTCTGAACTTGCAAGAAGTATAAACCTTACTTATCCATGTCTATAGGCATACAGGACCTAATTTGTTGTTGCTGTTCAGTCACTCAGTCGTGTCTGACTCTTTGTTACCTCATGGATGGCACCACACCAGGCTTCCCTGTCCTTCACCATCTCATGGAGCTTGCTCAAACTCATATCCATTGAGTTCGTGATGCCATCCAACCATCTCATCCTCTGTCATCCCCTTCTCTTCCCACCTTCAATCTTTCCCAGCATCAGGGTCTTTTGTAATGAGTCAGCTCTTTGCATCAGGTGGCCAAAGAACTGGAGCTTCAACTTCAGCATCAGTCCTTCCAATGAATATTCAGGATTGATTTCCTTTAGGATTGACTGTTTTGATTTTCTTGCAGTCCAAGGGACTCTCATGAGTCTTCTCCAACACCACAGTTTGAAAGCATCAATTCTTCAGTGCTCAACCTTCTTTATGGTCCAGCACTCACATCCACACGACTACTGGAAAAACCATTAGTTCAGTTCAGTTCAGTTGCTCAGTTGTGTCTGAATCTGAGACCCCATGGACTGCAGCACGCCAGGCTTCCCTGTCCATCACCAATTCCCGGAGCTTACTCAAACTCATGTCTGTTGAGTCGGTGATACCATCCAACCATTTCATCCTCTGTCATCCTCTTTTCCTCCCACATTCAACCTTTCCCAGCATCAGATTCTTTTCAAATGAGTCAATTCTTTGCATCAGGTGGCCAAAGTCAACACTTTGACTTTCAGCTTCAGCATCAGTCCTTCCAATGAATATTCAGGGCTGATTTCCTTTAGAATTGACTGATTGGATCTCCTCACAGTCCAGGGGAGTAGCTTTGACTACATGGAGCTTTGTTGGCAAAGTGACCTCTCTGCTTTTTAATATGCTGTCTAAGTTGGTCATAACTTTTCTTCCAAAGAGCAAGCGTCTTTTATGGCTGCAGTCACCAGCCACAGTGATTTTGGAGCGCAAAAAAATAAAGTCTGTCACTATTTTCTTTGTTGCCCCAACTATTTGCCGTGAAGTGATGGGACAAGATGCCATGATCTTCATTTTTTGAATGTTGAGTTTTAAGCCAGCTTTTTCACTCTCCTCTTTTTCCTTCATCAAGAGGCTCTTTAGTTCCTCTTCGCTTTCTGCCATAAGGGTGATGTCATCTGCATATCTGATATGCAATATTATTGATATTTCTACTGGCAATCTTGATTCTATCTTGTGCTTCATCCAGTCTGGCATTTTGCATGATGTACTCTGCATAGAAGTTAAATAATCAGGGTAACAATATACTGCCTTGACATACTTCTTTCCCAATTTGGAACCAGTCTGTTGTTCCATATTTGGTTCTCACTGTTGCTTCTTGACCAGAATACAGGTTTCATGGGAGGCAGGTAAGGTGGTCTGGTATTCCCATCTCTTTAAGAAATTTCCACAGTTTATTGTGATCCACACAGTCAAAGGCTTTAGAGTAGTCAATGAAGCGGAAGTACATGTTTTTCTGGAATTCTCTTGTTTTTTAAATGATCCAACAGATGTTGGTAATATCTCTGGTTCCTCTGCCTTGTCTAAATCCAGCTTGTATATCTGGAATTTCTTGGTTCATGTACTGTTGAAGCCTCACTTGGAGGATTTTGAGCATTACCTTGCTAAAACAAGGAATGAGTTCAATTGTACGGTAGTTTGAACATTCTTTGGCATTACCTTTCTTTGAGACTGAAACTTTTCCTGTTCTGTGGCCACTGCTGAGTTTTCCAAATTTGCTGGCATATTGAGTGCAGCACTTTAACAGCATCATCTTTTAGGATTTGAAATAGCTCAGCTAGAATTCCATCATCTCCACTAGCTTTGTTTATAGTGATGCTTCCTAAGGCCCACTTAACTTCACAATCCAGGATATCTGGCTCCAGGTGAGTGATCACACCATTGTGATTATCTGGGTCATTAAGATCTTTTTTGTGTAGTTCTGTATATTCTTGCCACTTCTTAATCTCTTCAGCTTCTGTTAGGTCCATACCATTTCTGTTCTTTATTGAAAACATCTTTGCATGAAATGCTAATTTTCTTGAAGAGATCTCTAGTCTTTCCCATTCTATTGTTTTCCTCTATTTCTTTACATTGATCACTTAGGAAGGCTTTCTTATCTCTCCTTGCTATTCTTTGGAACTCTGTATTCAAATGGGTGTATCTTTCCATTCCTCCTTTGCTTTCTGCTTCTCTTCTTTTCTCAGCTATTTGTAAGGCCTCCTCAGACAATCACTTTTTGCATTTCCTTTTCTTGGGGATGGTTTTGACAACTGTGTCCCACACAATGTTATGAACCTCCATCCATAGTTCTTCAGGCACTCTATCAGATCTAATCCCTTGAATCTGTCTGTTACTTCCACTGTATATTATACAGTAAGGATTTGATTTAGGTTAGGGATTTGATTTAGGTAAGGGATTTGATTTAGGTCATACCTGAGTGACCTAAGGGCTTCCCTGATAGCTCAGTTGGTAAAGATTCCGCCTGCAATGCAGGACACCCCAGTTCAATTCCTGGGTCAGGAAGATCCACTGGAGAAGGGATAGGCTACCCACTCCAATACTCTTGGGCTTCCCTTGCCGTTCAGGTGGTAAAGAATCTGCCTGCAATGTGGGAGACCTGGGAAGATCCCTTGGAGAAGTATTCTGGCATGGAGAATTCCATGGACTGTATAGTTCATGGGGTCACAAAGAGTTGGACACAACTGAGTGACTTTCACTTTCATACCTGAATGGCCTAGTGGTTTTCCCTACTTTCTTCAATTCAAGAAAAGTAGCTTTCTTTGATTTTGCTGTGAAAGATGGCTGAATATCTTCATATATACCAGCATTTGGAGCCCAAAGCTGGTGGCATGAATCTTTATCAAGCTAGGACATGTTCCAACACAGTGACCAAAGCTTTGTCCTAGTAGGTGATAGGTAAGCATGCAGCCCTGTATCCATGCCTAAAGAGAAAGTTGCCCTCTAAATACTTTCTGATGTTCTCCTCATAATGTAGAGGGTAGGAAGCAGAGCAACCTAGTGAGTTAGTCCCACAAGTCATAGATGGGTAACAGGAGCTGCTGCTTCCTGAAGTTCTTGCTCATGTATCTGGAAGGAAGAAATAACAAAATTATATGTAAACAAAAAAAAACTATCTAAACTAAGTGGTGATGCAAGAGTCTTAGGAAAGCAGTAGAAGTTGAGGGGCAGTGTCAAATGGGAAGAACTAAGAAAGGCAAGAGGAAAATCATAAACTAGGTAGGTGTGGGAAATACCAAATATGTGGTATCTGAATGAATATCAAAAGTAGGAACCAAGTGACAATGGACACTGGGACTATACCTGTTCTAGATATCACTTGCATGAATGAGCCAGGTCCCTTTTAATGGGGCCAGAATGACTATCACATTAAAAATTTAAATAACCAACTAACTAAATAATTTTAAATGCACATAATCTCTAGCTCAGCAATTTGATTTCAGAAATTTTTCCTACCAACATATTTGCACAAAGACATAAATATAAGGATGTCCATTGTAGCATTAATTGTATTTAGTAATAGACTGAAAAGAATAGAATGTGCATCAATACTGGACTGGTTAAATAAATTATGGTACGTTCATACAATGTAATATTACTTAACCACTAATGAGAATAATAAATCAATTTAAAACTAACCCAGAATTAACACAGACACTAGAATTAGCAAAGACATTAAAACAGTTACTTTAACTGTAGTCCATATGTGGCTCAGATGGTAAAGAATCTGCCTGCAATGCAGAAAACCCCGGTTTGACCCCCTGGGTCGGGAAGACCCCCCCCCTCCCCAGAGAAAGAAATGGTTCCTCACTCTAATAGTCTTGCCTGGAGAATTCTGTGGACAGAGGAGCCTGGTGGGCTACAATCCCTGGGGCTTCAAAGAGTTGGATATGACTGAGTGACTTACACACATATATTCACAGTGTCCCATAGAGACATGGAAAAAATTATAAATGACCCAAATAGAACTTTAGAGATGAAAACTATAATGTGTAAGATTAAAAACGTACTAAATTGGATTCCAGTAGTCATGTACGGATGTGAGAGTTGGACCATAAAGAAGGCTGAGTGCTGAAGACTTTTGATGCTTTCAAATGGTGGTGCTGGCAAAAATGCTTGAGAGTCACTTGGACAGCAAGGAGATCAAACTAGTCAGTCCTAAAGGAAATCAACCCTGAAAATTCATTGGAAGGACTGATACTGAAGCTGAAGCTCCAGTCCTTTAACCACCTGATGCAAAGAGCCAACTACCTGGAAAAGACCCTGATGCTGGGAAAGATTGAGGACAAGAGGAGAAAGAGGCAACAGAGAATGAGATGGCTGGATGGCATCACAGACTCAATGGACATGTGTTTGAGCAAACTCTGGGAGATAGTGAAAGACAGGGAAACCTGGTGTGCTACAGTCCATGGGGTCACAAAGACTTGGACATGACTTAGCGACTGAACAACAAAATGGGATTTATGGCAGATTAGACACTGCAGGGGAAAATATTAGTAAACTAAAAAATACAACAATAAAAACTACCTTTGGAAAACACAGGACAGAAAGAATCAGTATAATGAAAGGCACATCAGTGAGCTGTGAAACAACTTTTGGCAGCCTAATATATGAGTAATTGGAGTTACTGAAGGAAAGCAAGGAAACATTAGGGAAAATATTTGAGGAAACAATAGTTGAAAAATTTCCAAACTTGATGAAAACTATAATCCCACAGATTCAGGTAGCTTAGAGACTCTCACAAGTGTGAAACCTGAAGAAAATTATACCAAGTGACATCCTAATCAAATTTATCAAAGCCAATGATAAAGAGAACATCTTAAAAGCAGCCAAAGAAAAAAGAAAAGTTTACATACTGAAGATCAAAAATAAGAGTCACAATAGATTTTTCATGGGAAATGGTGCAAGTGAAAAGAGAATGAAAATAATATCTTTAAAGTTCTGAAAGGAAATGTGTTAACCTAGTGTTCTATACCCAGGGAAAATACCTTTTAAAAATGAAGATGACAGACAGACATTTTCAGACACACAAACCTTAAGATACTTCATCACCATCAACCCCACACTATAAGAAATATTAAAGGATGTCTTTCAAGTTTACTAGATGGAAATTTGTATCTACACAAAAGAATAAAGAGTGCTAGAAATGATGACTACTTGGGTAAACACATATTTTTCTATAATAATTAAATCTTTTTATAGGCTAGTTGATTCTTTAAACAGATAAAATAACAATGAATTGTGGGGTTTATAAATAAGTAAATAAAGTCTTATAAATAAGACTTCCCTGGTGGCTCAGATGGTAAAGCATCTGCCTACAATGCGGGAGACCTGGGTTCAGTCCCTGGGTCGGGAAGATCCCCTGGAGAAGGAAATGGCAACCCACTCCAGTATTCTTGCCTGGAAAATCCCATGGATGGAGGAACCTGGTAGGCTACAGTCAATGGGTTGCAAAGAGTCAGACACGACTGAGTGACTTTACTTTCACCTTAAATAAGTAAAAATAAAATGTATGATAATAGCGTAAAATCTGGGAGGGAAAAAATGGATTTATACTATTGTTAGGTTCTTATACTACTTGTGAATAAAGTGGAAGTGTTATTTGCTCAGTCGTGTCTGACTCTTTGCGACCCCATGGATTGTAGCCTGCCAGGCTCCTCTGTGGTGAAGGAGTATAAATTCACTTGACAGTAGACTGTTAATTACTTACAAATGTTTCTGTAAATCTTGAATCAATCTGTAAACTAACAAAACAAAAGCTATAGCTAATGAACCAACAAAGAAGATAAAATATGATAATTAAAAATGAAGAATAATCCAAAAAGAGGTAGAAAAAGAGGTAAAGGAAACAAGAACAGATGAGGCAAAGAGAAAACAAATTGCAAGATGATAGAGTTAGCACCAACCATAACAATAATCACATTAGAAGGCAATGGTCTAATCTCCCTAATTAAAGGGCAAAGATTGTCAGATTGAATAAAAATAGTAAGATTCAAATACTGCTGAATTTAATATACAGATATACCTCAGAGATATTGCACACTTGATTTCATACCACCACAATAAAGCAAATATCACAATGAAGGGGATCACATTAATTTTGTGGTTTCCCAGAGCATACAAAAGTTATGTTTAAACTATAGTGTAGTCTATAAAGTGTGCAATAGCATTAGGTCTAAAAAACTAATGTACATACCTTAATTTAAAAATGAAAAACAAAAATTGCAATACCACTATCGAAGATCACTGATCACAGACCACCATAACAATATAATAATAATGAAAAAGTTTGAAATATTGGGAGAATTGTAAACATGTGATACAGAGATACAAAGTGATCAAATGCTGTTGATAAAATGGTGCCAATAGATTTGCTAAATGCAGAGTTGCCACAAACATTCCATTTATTAAAAAATGCAATATCTGTGAAGGGCAATAAAACGAAGTGCAGTAAAATGAAGTATGCTTTACACACTTTAAATATAAAGACACAAACAAGTGAAAAGTAAAAGGATGACATAAAACACACCATGCTAACCCTGGCCAAAAGAAAGTTGACATGACTGCATTCATAACAAAGTGAATTTGAAAGCAAAAATTGTATTATCAGTGACAGAGAAGGTCATTTCATAATGATAAGGGGATCAATTCTTCAAGAGGACACAACAGTCCTAAATGCTTATGCTCCTAAAAAATACATGAAGCAAAAAGTAATAGAACAACAAGGAGAAATCTGCAACTATAGTTGGTGATTTCAACAACATTCTCTCAATAATTAATAGAGTAAGTAGAAAGAAAATAAGCAATGGTATTGTAGGCTTAAACAACAGTATCAAAGAACTTGTTTGACACATATAGAACAGCCACCCAACAACAGCAGATGTCACATTTTTCTCAAGTGCAGATGGAACATCTATCAAGATAGATCATATTGTTGAGCAAAATAGTGTAGTGTGTTAGTCGTTTAGTCGTGTCCAACTCTGTGTGACCCCATGGACTGTAGTCTTCCAGGCTCCTCTGTCCATGGGATTCTCCAGGGAAGATTACTGAAGTGGGTTACCATTCCCTTCTCCAGGGGATCTTCCCAACCCAGGAACAGAACCCAGGTAGACTGCATTGTAAGCAGATTCTTTACTGTCTGAGCTACCAGGGAAGCCCCTGTTGAACAAAATGTCTCAATAAATGTTAAGGTATTCAATGTATATTCTTTCACTGCAGTAGAATTAATTTAGAAATTAATCAAAAGCATCTGAGAAATGTTTAAATATATTTAAAAACTGAATAACACACTTTTAAATAACCAGTGAGTCAAAGAAGAGATCAAAGGGAAATTAGAAAATATTTTGAACTGAGTGAAAATGAAAATATAATGTATAGAATTTGTGGTTTGTAACTAGAAGTAGTTTAGAAAGATCTCAAATCAATGATCTCAGCTTTCACCTTAAAAACTAGAAAAACAAATGCAAAGTAACTAAAAGAAAATAAATAATGAAGACTAAAGTATAAATCAATAATATAGGAAACAGAAAGACAATAGAGAAAAGCAATGAAACCAAAAGCTGGTTCTTTGAGAAGCAGCCAGTGCTCCTGCATAGGGGCATCTGCCTGTTGTCTGTTTCACTTGCCTCAATTAGATGCAACTGACTCTATAATAGCAGTAAAATTCCTAGGTCAGAGGCTCTCTTGAGGTGGGGTCTTGGCTGCACCCAGACCTACTTGACTGGGCGTGTATTCAATGGAACAGATAGGATGTGAAAAGTCTACCCCTTCTGGAATAGTGCCACTTCACCTGGCAAAAGTGAGCCTCTAATTTTGCTTTGATGGTATCATAATACATAGTTTGGTCTACATCATTATAGATGCGGAGACTCCATGCCTCAAAGGCAGCTCTAACTGCCAGCAGTTCCTGTTCCTACTTAAGTACTTAACCTAAGAGAGAGGCACATAGGTGGAAGTTCTTGGGCTGAGATCTTCTTGTAACAGGATCACTCTACCTTAATACTAAAGGTGTTAGTTTAAATTAAGTAAGGCCAGGTTGGCTCAGGTTAGGCCAGGATCAAGGCAGAAAGTTTTTTTAACTGCTTTATTGACATATAACTGATATAAAATATACCACACAAAATTCAAATAATTACTATTTCCTTCTTTTTTCTCCCCACCTTTTTGTTTTTTTTCCCCTTGTCTGACTGTACTTGCTGGAACCTCCACTGGCTGGACAAGGATTGTGCCAGGAGGCATCTTTGTCTGGTTTCTGATGTTAAAGGAAATACTTTCGAGATTTCCGCAGGATGATGTCTGTTATACTTATTGGCATAGGGCACTTTATCAGGCATAGGAAGAGCCCTTTTGTTCCTAGTTAGCTAAGGGACTTTTAAAATAATGAATGAATGTTAAGTATTATTAAATGTGTTTTCCATATTGGTAAAATGATCTTATGGGATTTTTCCTTTTTAACCAGTTAATATGATGAGTTATGTTAATTTTCCAAACTAACCTTGCTTTTCTGGTATAAACCCAACTTGGTAAATATTATCTTTTTAATACATTGCTAAATTTAGTTTTCCTTTTTTTTAGTTCTACCAGTTTATTGCTACCAACCCATTTCCCTATATCCTCATGCACGTGTGCTCAGTCATACAACCCCATGGACTGCAGCCCACCAGGCTCTTCTGTCCATGGATTTTTCCAGGCAAGAATACTGGAGTGGGTTGCCATTAATTTGCTAAGTTTTTAAATAATTTTTACATCTTATAATCATGAATAAGAGTGACTTGTATCATTCCTCTGTTAGGTTTTGGTACCAAAATAACTCTAGAAGTGTACTAATTTTCTTTTCTCTGGAAAAAAATGAGAAATATTGAATGATATTTTCCTTCAGTGGTTGGTAGAACCAACCAACCAAGCCTGTCAAGAACTGTGCGTCCAGTGTTTCCCCTCCGCCCCCCTGGGTACAATTTTATGTACTGACATTTTCTTTAGTGGCTAAAGGACTTTTTGAATTCTCTATTTCTAAATTCACTTTTAGTAAATGTATTTTTCAAAGAATAAGCTCATTTTTAAACCCAAGTTTTCAAATGTATTGATATGAAGTTCTTTGTATTATCTTATTGTTATGTTTCATCTCTGTAGCATCTGTATCTCCCACTTTTTAAATTCTAAAATGTATATATGCATCATCTGTCTTTTTCCCCATTGGTTAATCTTTCTAGAGGTTTTTGTATTTTATTAGTCTTTTCAAAGAAATAATTCTTGGTTTTGTTGATACTTCTATCTATATATTTGCTTTATATTTCATTGACTCTTACTTATATCTTTATTATTTCCTTCCTTCTGCTTTCCTGAGGATTAGTCTGATATTCTAATTTCTACAATTAACATGTTTAATTTCATGTTTCACAGATTAGTTCTGAGCCTTCATTTTTTTCTAGTGAAAGCTTTTAAGTCTATTCATTTTCTTCTAAATATCATTTTAGATGATCTCACAAATTTTGATATGCAGTATTTTTTCATTATGTTTCACATCTAAGTATTCAGTTCTAAATTTAATTTTCATTATAATTTTTCTTTCACCTATAAGTTATTTAATATTGTGTTTCAAGTTTCTAAACAAATGAATTTTTCATAGTCATTTAAAAATACTGATTTATAACTTAGTTGCATTGTAATTAGAGAAGGTGATCTAATACCACACCAAATGTTGGAAATTTGTTGAAGCTAGCAAGTGGTTAATTTTTGTTTGTGCTTCAAAAATACTTGAAAGTAATGTATACTAATTGTTGAAATTTTCTACATATATATCTATTATATCCAGCTTGCTAATTGTGCTGTTCAAGTCTTTTAATATCTTTACTGTTTATTTTTTGCTTAATCTATCAGTTACTATATAAGATGTGTTAGAATCTCCCACTATGATAGTGGATTTATCAATTTATCCTTGTAGATCTGTCAACTGTTGTTTTGAAGAAAACTTTGGCTATATTAATAGGCAATTACACATTTAGAAATATTATATCTTCCTAGTTGAATTTACTTTTTCCATTATGAAGTGACTTCTTTCATCTCTAATAACACTTTGCCATACATTTAAAAGTATTATATGAAAATAGCTACTTCATGTTTCTTTGGTCAGTTTTTGCCCAGTAAATTTTTCTATCCTTTGATATATAGTCTTTCCATGTCCTTACTTTGAAGTCTAAATGAAATTATTTCTCTTTTAAACAGTATATAACTGGGTTTTGTTCATTTATTTATCCTGACAATCCTTGACATTTTTATTGAGTACTTTAGTCTATTTATAGTCAGAGTTACTACTAATAGATTTGGATTTATTCTTATCCCCTTATAGTGTGATTTTTATTTGTCCTTTTTACTATTTCATTTTCCTCCTCCTCTTTTCTTGGCTTTATTTATTTATTTATTTTTGGCCATGCCAAGCAGCTTGCAGAATCTTAGTTCCTCGACCAGGGATTGAACCCAAGCCATGGAAGTGAAAGCATTGAGTCCTAACCACTAGACCGCCAGGGAATTCCCTTAGCTTCTTTTAAACTAAGCTTTTTTTTCTTTTGCATTCCATTTTTCTCTCTACCAATTTGAAAGTTATATATTACATGTCTATTCTTTTGCTGCTCACTCTTGCCATTTTAACATGCATGCTTTAGTCTAAAATTAATAATTTCCATTTCCTTTATAATTTAAATTTCAAAGCACATACACATTATCCATACTCACCATATTTTGCCTTCAGCATCAGTGTCTGAGAACTATGAATTATGTAGTACTCTTCCCACAAGCCTTTCATTTTTCCCAGTTTTGCAAAGAGATGTGTTTAAAAAATTATTACCAATTTTGTAGATCAAGAAATTGGGTCAAAAACAAAGAACTTATCCATAGAAATACTCATCAACCATGCCCCCTGACTATTTTTCTAATTACAGAATTCAGGAGATGGCCTGGGGAAACTTTATTGTCATAAAACAAAAATTAAAAAAAATTTATATACATTGCCACCTTGCCCTCTAGAGAAATTATACTAATTTATATATAATTTATATACACTAATTATACAGAGCAGTAATTTAAATCCATGATCAATCTAATGCTGAGTTCCTTCCAGTTCTCAGAGTACAGGAACCATGTCTTTTTTTATTATTTGTATTATAGAAAGTTTTGAACATATATAGGAATAGAGAGGCTAGTTAATAAATTTTGTGATAACTTTAAAAAAATTATTGAAATATAGTTGATTTACAGTGTTGTGTTAGTTTCTGCTGTACAAGTAAGTGAATCAGCTACGCATATACTGTGAGAACTTTTTAATCCCAGGTAGCTGTCAACAGCTTCAGTTTGTTTCAGTCGCTCAGTCATGTCCAACTCTTTGTGACTCGATGGACTGCAGCACACCAGGCCTCCCTGTCTAACACCAACTCCCAGAGCTTACGCAAACTCATGTCCATTCAGTCGGTGATGCCATCCAACCATCTCATCCTCTGTCGTCCCCTTCTCCTCCCGCCCTCAATCTTTCCCAGCATCAGGGTCTTTTCAAATGAGTCAGCTCTTCGCATCAGGTGGCCAAAGTATTGGAGTTTCAGCTTCAAAATCAGTCCTTCCAATTAACACCCAGGACTGATCTCCTTTAGGATGGACGGGTTGGATCTCCTTGCAGTCCAAGGGACTCTCAAGAGTCTTCTCCAACACCACAGTTCAAAAGCATCAATTCTTTGGCACTCAGCTTTCTTCACAGTCCAACTCTCACATCCATACATGACCACTGGAAAAACCATAGCCTTGATTAGATGGACCTTTGTTGGCAAAGTAATGTCTCTGCTTTTTAATATGCTATCTAGGTTGGTCATAACTTTTCTTCCAAGGAGAAAGCATCTTTTGATTTCATGGCTGCAGTTACCATCTGCAGTGATTTTGGAGCCCCCAAAAATAAAGTCTGTCACTGTTTCCCCATCTATTTGCCATGAAGTGATGGGACTGGATGCCATGATCTTAGTTTTCTGAATGTTGAGCTTTAAGCCAACTTTTTCACTCTCCTCTTTCACTTTCATCAAGAGGTTCTTTAGTTCTTTACTTTCTGCTATTAGGGTGGTTTCATCTGCATATGTGAGGTTATTGATATTTCTCCCGGCAATCTTGATTCCAGCTTGTGCTATATCTAGCCCAGCATTTCTCATGATCTACTCTGCATATAAGTTAAATAAGCAGGGTGACAATATACAGCCTTGATGTACTCCTTTTCCTATTTGGAACCAGTCTGTTGTTCCATGTCCAGTTCTAACTGTTGCTTCCTGACCTCCATACAGATTTCTCAAGAGGCAGGTCATGTGGTCTGGTATTCCCATCTCTTTCAGAATTTTCCACAATTTATTGGAAAAAAAATTAGTCAACAGCTCAGATAGGAAATACTACAATAAAAAGAAGAAAGTAAGACTAAATAGTATTGAGCTTTATGTTCTATTTTTTTAAAGATGAGGTTCTTTTCAATCTTTTCTCTGTTTTGAGATTACAGTAAAACTTTAATTAACAGGATCTTAATAAACTGGAAACTTTCACTAACTAGATTCTTTCCTGGTACTCTATTTTAAGTAGAGTCTCATTATAATAGGGCTTCCCTCATAGCTCAGTTGGTACAGAATCTGCCTGCAATGCAGGAGACTCGGTTTGATTCCTGGGTCAGGAAAATCTTCTGGAGAAGGGAAAGGCTACCCACTCTAGTATTCTGGCCTGGAGAATTCCATGGACTATAGCCAACGGGGTCGTAAAGAGTTGGACACGACTGAGCGATTTTCACTTTCACTTTCATTATAATATGCTCCTAACAGAGATTTATTCTAAAAATGCAAGTCTCATGGAATGACTCCTAAACAGCCAATGGACCAAAGAAGAAATAAATAGGAAATTAGAAAAAATCTTGAAACAAATGAAAAGGAAAATACAACATAGCAGAACTTATGAGATGCAGTAAATGCAATATTAAGAGGAAAGTTTTAGCAGTAAATGCCCACATTAAAAAAAAACCCTCAATTAACCTAACTTTACACCTCAAGAAACTAAAAAAAAGACAAATTAAGCCTGAAGTTAACAGAACAAAATAGTAAAGATCAGAGCAGAAATAGACAAAATAGAGAAAAGACATATAATAGAAAAAAAATCAGTGAAACTGAGTTTTTAAAAAGATTTTAAAAATTGACAAACTTTTAGCTAGACTAAGAAAGAAAGAGGGAAAACTGAAATAAATAAAGTCAGAAATGAAAGAGGAGACATAACAATTGATGCCACAAGAATAAAAAGGATTGTAACAGACTACTGAGAACAATTATATATCCATAAATTGGGTAACCTAGAACAAAAAGATATATTTCTAGAAACATACAAACTACCAAGGCTGAATTAGAAAGAAACTGAAAACCTGAATAGATTTTTAACTATTAAGGAGATTGAATCAGTAATTGAAAATCTGCCAACAAAGAAAAGCCCAGGACCAGATGGCTTTACAGGTGTATTCTATGAAATATTTAAAGGAAAATTAATGTCAATTCTTCTCAAACTGTTCCAAAAATATTGAAGAAGGGAAAATTTCCAAACTCATTTTATGAGGCCAGCATTACCCTGATATCAAAGCTTGACAAACTAAAGAAAAGAAAGTGACAGGCCAATATCTATGATGAACATAGATGTGAAAATCCTCAACAAAATACTAGCAAACCAGAATCAAGAGCATACTAAAAGGATCACACACCATGACCAAGTGGGATTTATCCTTGAGATACAAGGATGGTTCAGCATATAAAATATCAATTCATGTGAGGCATGAAAGATAAAAATTATATGATCATCTCAATAAATGCAGAGAAAGCATTTCACAAAATTCAACATCCTTTTGTAATAAAGGGCTTCCCCAGTGGCTCAGACGGTAAAGAATCTGCAACGCGAGAGACCTGGGTTTGATCCTTGGGTCGGGAAGATCCCCTGGAGAAGGGAATGGCAACCCACTCCAGTATTCTTGCCTGGAGAATCCTGCTGACAGAGAAGCCTGGCGGGCTACAGTTCACTGGGTTGCAAAGAGTCAGACATGACTGAGTGACTAACACTTTCACTTTTGTAGTAAAAACTCTCAACACACCAGGAATAGAAGGAAATTATGTTGGTCAAAGTGTACAAAGTTTCCGTTATGCAGGATGAATAAATTCTGAGGATCTAATGTACAGCATGGTGACCATACATAATACTGTATTGTATACTTGAAATTTGCTAAAGTAGATCTTAATATTTTCTTGCCACACACACAAAGAAAGGTAAGTGTGTGAGGTGATGGATGTGTTAATTAGCTTGATTGTGGTAGTCATTTCACAGTGGACCCATATCAAAATATTGTACAACCTTAAATACATACAATATTAATTTGTTGATTATACTTTAATAAAGCTGGAAAAAAAAAGGAAATCACCTCAATAAAATAAAGGCCATATATGAAATTCCCATAGCTAGCATCATACTCAGTGGTGAAAAACTGAAGACTTTTCTTTTAAGATCAGGAACATGGCAAGGATGCCAACTCTTGCCACTTTTATTCAACATATTACTGGCAGTCCCAGCCAGAGCAAAGGGATCCAAACGGGAAAGGAACCAGTAAAATTTTTTCTGTTTGCAGATGACATGATCCTCTTTGTAGAAAACCCTAAAGACTCCCCCTACATCCCCGCCAAAACTGTTAGAATTAATAAGGGAATTCAATGAAGTTGTAGAATATAAAATCAACATACACAAACCAGTTGCCTTTCTATACACCAAGAATAAACTATTCAAAAAGGCACTTAAGGAAGCAATACCATTTACAGTAACATCAAAAATAATAAATTGCTTTGGAATAAACTTAACCAAAGAAACCAAAAATTGGTACATTGAAAACTACAAAACACCAATGAAAGAAATGTGAAAAGACACAAGTAAATGGGAAGACATCTTGTATTCATAGGTTTAAAGACTTAATATTGTTAAAATGTCCATATCGCCCAAAGTGGCCTACAGATTCAATGCAATGCCTATCAGCACCCCAATGGGTGCCAATATCCAGAGAATAGAATGGTGGTTGCCATGTATTGGGAGGAGGGGGAATGGTTAGGGGCTATTCAATGGGTATAAAGTTTCAGTGACGCAAGATGACTAAATTCCAGTGATCTGCTGTACATTGTGCCTACAGTTAACAATTTTGGGGCTTCCCAGGTAGTGCTAGTGTTAAGGAGCCCGCCTGCTAATGCAGGTGACATAAGAGACTTGAGTTCGATCCTTAGGTTGGGAAAATCCCCTGGAGGAGGAAATGGCAGGCAACTCACTCCAGTAATCTTGGCTGGAGAATCCCATGGACAGAGGAGCCTGGCGGAGTACAGTCCATGTGGTCACAAAGAGTCAGACATGACTGAAACGACTTAGCACACACACATTGTATACTTAAACAATGTTTTTAAAAGGGTAGGTCTCATATTAAAACATTCTTATCACAATAATAAATAAAAGATTCAGGGAATGACCAGGATTCTGTCCACCCTCAGTATAGTCTTATACCTCTAATATCATTTCCAGAGTCAGGTGCCTGGCATCACTTAGATGATTCTACATGTCAGTCTTGTTTGAAATAGCAACTCAGAAAAATTACTTGTCAGGAGCAAGCTAAAAGAAGCAAGAAGCAGGACTGCACCTTCATTTTGGTCCTCTGTTCTTATTTTCATGTCATCCTTATGTACCCAGAACAAAGTCTCAAACATCAATCCTGAGCAATTGTTCCTGGTTTTCTTCCTGGCAGATGGAGTAAGACATTGTAGTGGAAATTCAGTGTGCCTGGAATTCAAGTCCTGACTCTCCTTCTTGGGAACTCTGTGGTCGTGGAAGAGTCACTTAACCTTTCTGAGCCTTGGTTTAATCAATACTTGTGAAACAAAGGAGTTGGGCTGGAAATAATAACTAATGTCTCTTCCTGTTCTGGGTTTCTGTTATGATGTGAATTTTTAAGGTCTGGTCTTATTCATGGAACATCTCATACCTAAAAGGTGTGAGGGCACCCGGGAATATCTTTACCACCCTGAAAGCCTGACCTTCTACCATTAGTGATCCATTTCATTGGGCTTAGCATTGTTTCCTCCTGCTAGTCTTCCTTTTGAGAAGCATATAAAGGCACTGCATTCTAAATCTAGGTCATTTTTCCTGGTTGGGAAAGGCAGGGATTTTGATGTCCAGAAAAATTTTTTTTGATGTCCAGAGATTTTAAGTGGGAAGATAAGGGTGTATGTAACACAGAGAGACCTTGAAGGGTGTCAGAGACAGATTTCACCTCTTTTACAATTTTTCTGCAGCTTGGCTCTGAGCATTGTTATGACTCAACCTCTCTGTGCTTGGCAAGGCTCAAACAAGAATAATCTCTGTTTGGTACCAAATCAGAACAGGGAGTCCCTAGCTAAATGTCAGATTCAGGTATTTCTGACGGATTCTGAATGCAGTTCTTTATTATTAAGTCTTTTGATAAAAGGAACTTGTTTAGAAAAGTCAAAACACCCCTTTGAGTAAACCATGTACATTGTTACAAAACTGTGAACTGGCCTACACGCCCAATCTTAGACACTCTCTTTTTCATCATTGTCTTCTAATCCTGTTCTCTTCCATGCTGGTCCTCAGTAGTTGCAGGAAATCCCTCATCTCTCTTTGTTTATCTTGCCTATCGCCTGTCACTAGCACTCGATCTCTCCTATCCTGGAGAAAACAATCTCTTCTTCTGCATGCTCTCAGTTGAGGTACCACTAGTGATAAAGAGTTTCTGCTCTTTTTTTTTTTTAAAGAGTTTCTGCTTTTAATGGAGAAAGACCCATTAATGTAGTTGTTGCTTTTCTCTCTCTAACAATAATAGCTACCATTTATTGAGTTTTGCTATGTCTCAGGCAAGTTTGTGTGCCCAAGGCACTGTGAGACCAAACAAATATAAAAACGGAAAGGTCAGAGTTTGGAGCACACAGAGGTTTATTGCACAGGGAAGCAAGGAGAACCAGGGGGAGGGGTTCATGCCCCCCAAAACCTTGAATTCCCAAAGGGTTTTGTGTATGCATGCTAAGTCACTTAGTCGTGTCCGACTCTTTGTGACCTTATGGATAGTAGCCCACCAGGCTCTTCTGTCCATGGGATTTCCCAGGCAAGAACACTGGAGTGGGTTGCCATGCCCTCCTCCTGGGGATCTTCCTGCCGAGTCTCCTGTGTCTTCTGCGTTGGCAGGCAGATTCTTTACCACCGCACCACAGGGGAGCATTCTTTTTTTGGCCATGCCACAAGGCATGCAGAATCTTAGTTCCCCAATCAGGGATTGAACCCAGGCCTGAGCAGTGAAAATGCTGTATTTCAACCACTGGAAGTTCTAACCAGGCAAGTCCCCAAGCAAAGCATTTTTAAAAGCAAGATGGGGGATGAGGGTCTCAAAGAATGTGATGATCTCCGGCACAATTCTCTGGTTGATGTTGAGGCTACAGGGCAGTTAACATCCTTAGGCGCCTGTAGGTGGGTGGGGGTGGGGGGGCGCTACATCCTCCTGATCATTAAGTAGTTAATTTCTTCCCTTAGGTGGTGGTTTTAGCATCTGAAAAACTCAGGAAATATGAATGAGATACTATTATCTGGGTATTTTAGAGAGAGGCGCTACAACAGAGGATATGGGGGAGATCTGTCCTGAGAAGGCCCCAGAGCATCCTGCTCAGTTACATTATCACTCCATTTGGTTCTCACATCTCTCCACCTATTTTACAAGTGGATGGCAACCCACTCCAGTATTCTTGCCTGGAGAATCCCATGGACAGAGGAGCCTGGTGGGCTACAGTCCATGGGGTCCCAAAGAGTCGGACATGACTGAAGCGACTCAGCATGCACACATCCATACTGAGTCATTCTCCAGGATTTTTCAGCTAGAGCTGTATGGCCCCAGAGCACAGCTTTTGCCCCCAGCACTGCCAACCTTTTCTGCCTGATAGCCATCTGCATGCTCTTGGGACTGCCCGGGGCTGCTGTGTGAGAGAGAGGGTTCCTCCCCTGATGACAAATGATGGTTTATTCTCCAGACTTAGAAGACAAAGACCTAGCTCATGGGGGAAATATTCATAAGGTTATCACCCCAGGAAATTAAAATAGATCCTCTTTCTGCTGTCCTTTCTGTACCAAATTACTCTTACAGTAGATGTTGGTAGCAGAATCAAAAGAATCATTTTTGTATGCTGGTTGGGGACTGAGACCTAAAAGTTATTACCTCTTTTCTGTTTTCTAACTTGTGAGTTGCACCTGAACACATCCACCTAACTGAAATACCTTTTCAAAATCTCATTTTATTTAATTTCTATTTAGACAATGCACTAAGCCATTACCTTCCAACATGGAGATCAATAGATGAATTTGAAATTTCTTTGCAAGGTGTCATTTCAAATAGGAGCTTTGGGAATTGCCTGGTGGTTCAGTGATTAGGACTCAGCACTTTCACTGCTATGGCCTGGGTTTGATCCTTGGTCACTGGGGAACTAAGATTCCCACAGGGCCCACAGCGCAGAAAAAGAAAAAAAAAAAGACAAAGGGGAAAAATGAGCTTTGCTCTAAAAATCTGAAGACTTGAGTCCCAATTCTGGATCTGCCACTTATTAGCCTGTGTGCATGTGCTAAGTCACTTCAGCTGTGTCTGACTCTTTGCCACCCTATGGACCATAGCCCATCAGACTCCTCTGTCCATGGGATTCTCCAGGCAAGAATACTAGAGTGGGTTGACATGCCTTCCTCCAGGGAATCTTCCCAACCCAGGGATTGAACCCACATCTCTTAGTCTCTTGCATTGGCAGGCAGGTTCTTTACTACTAGTGACCCCCGAGAAGCCCTTATTAGCCTGTAATGTGTTGTGGTCCATGCGTGGGTTGGAAAAGAATTTCCAGATATGAGGGAGAATGAGAGGAGAGTAAAGTTTATTAGAGGAGGAGATGCTGTTAGAACAGGGGGCTGGCTCAAGGGAGAACCAAACCCTTTAAGCAGGCTAGCATTCAATTTTTATAGCCTTAAGATAGAGAAAATTCCTACTGGAATGCTGGTATTAGGTGATTGGTTAGGATGCTATAGGGTGGGTATTTTACCTAATACGGGGTCAGGGGAACTGGCCAGTTTAGATCCGGAGGCTCATGACAACAGTTGCTATGGGGTTTGGTCAGTTCCAAAGATTTTTATCCTGTGACCTTGGTACAAAGCTCCTCATGTTAGAAAAACACACTTAATTTTGTTAAATCTGTTTCCTCATCTGTAAAATACAAATAATTATATTTTCCTTGCTTAATTCACAGAGGTGACATGGTAGGGATACCACTATTAGGAAGTGCTTTGTTAATCTACAAGCAGAAGGCACTAGACAAGATGAATTAGAATGCTCAAAAGGTCATGAGTGGGAAGGATACCTTCAGCAGGGCTCGAAGAAAGGGGTTCATCAAGGATTCAATCATGGAGAAAAATTATGCATCTTTCAATTGGTTTCACTTTATCTTAGCTTGAGGGGTGCAGATCCAAATAGTCTCCAGCTGGATGCCTGATATTCTTCAACCCTCTGACTTCCAGGAAACAAGTCTTGGTTCTCATCTAAACTGAGTGACCCACTTCTAGAGGGAGAGTGGCATGAGGATTAAGCGACTGCTTGACACCAGTGAAACCAGGCATCTGGATAAATACTGGCTGGGTGAGCAGACTAAAAAGTAGAGAATTGACTGCATGCCACCTTGGTTACAGGGCTTCCCAGGTGGCGCTGGCAGTAAGGACCCTACCTGCCTAATGCAGGAGATGTAAGCGATGTGGGTTCGATCCCTGGGTTGGGAAGATCCCTTGGAGGAGGGCATGGCAACCCACTCCAGTATTCTTCCCTGGAGAATCCCATGGGCAGAGGAGTCTGGCGGGCTACGGTCCATAGGGTCACAAAGAGTCAGACAGGGCTGAAGCGACTTAGCACCCACCTATCCTCACACTTTGGTACAAGCACAGAGATTTGGCAATGGAGTGAGGGATAGGAGAAAAGGCAGAACTCAGATCCTGTATGAAGTTATGGCGCCTCAACTCCTGAAAGTTAATCCCAAGTTAGAACAGAAATTGCCTTCTGGGTAGTCCAGACAGCGCTGAACATAGCGAGCAGCTCACTGAATACCATGTGATGGTGACTGTCCTTGGTCTCTTGGTGTCTATTCTCCTTAGCTATAGGTTTTCCAAAGATACGTGTTAAAGGATGCAATTTATCAGTGCCCAGAAAGAAGACTGAAGGTAGGGACGTGTTCATTAATGGCAGGCCTGGCACCCTAGTACTGAGCGCCTTCTCCCCATTCTCGCTCATTTCACCTCCAACCCCGATCCCCAGACCAGCATAATCGGGTTTGGGAGACTGAAAGGGTTTCACTTCCGCCTGGCTGCAGGAACCATAAATTCCGGACTAGGTCGGAATTGGAATAATCGCAGTCAAAATACACCCAGATGCTCTTACACACCCAGGCGCGCGCGCATCCCCAGGCCATGGGGCGCACGTGAGCCCACGCCCCGCGCGCCCAGCCCTGCCCCTCGCCGGAGCATCCTCCGCAGCTGCCACAGAAGCCGCCGCCTCCTCCTTCTCCTCCTCCTCGTCCACCTCCTCCTCTTCCTCCCTCTACGGCCACCGCCGCGGCTGCTGTGACTCCCATCCCCTCTTGTCCTCATTCCTCTCCCAGTGCTTGCTCCTCCTCCCATCCCCAGCGCCTGCTGCCCGGCGCCGAAGGGCAGAACCCTCCGCAACGTCTCCCCTCCGCTCGGGCCACGAAGAGACTGGAACAGGTCTGTGTCGGGGGCGCTTTGTTGCAGGCTGTTGGAGCGCCAGTGGCTCCAAGAGCCGTTGGGAGGGGGCACGGGGCAGACGGGAGGGTAGATTATTTCTCAGGTTTTGGTCTTTTTCTATGAATAGATGGGATGCGATGCGGTGGGAGGGCAGTCCGGTCCCTTTGCCAGTTCGCCGTCCCTGTCGCTTCACGGAGAGCCTGGTAGCTGCCCGGACTCGTGACCCTGCCCACCTCTAAAGCTCTCTTTCTTTGGGCCCCCAATCCCCACATCCACTTCCCAGAGCTGAGCTTTCTCTTGTTGGGGGCGCTCATGGGTGGGGGCGGGGAGAGATGGATGGAGTCGATCCAGCCGGACGCCTGGGTGCATGAGGCTTTGTTGCCTACAACAAAACCAGTCCCCACCAGCTTCCAGTTCCAGGCTAGGCTATAGTCTGCCGGTAGAGTGGGGTGTGGATGGGGCAGTCTGGAGAAGTGAGGGAATGTGAGGGGCACTCCCTGTGTGTGACTGGCATACAGGAATGCAAATTTGGGAGGGAGGTGGTGCAGGTTTTGTGTGGGGTTCGTTGAGTGTGAATTGGAGTGGTGTGTGTGTGTGTGTGTGTGTGTCTGCACCATGGGGCTGGGCTACTCTTGGCATTACATGTCCTTGGGTATCATCCCATGCCAAGCCAGATTGCAGTAACACACAGGCAGATCAGGTCCAACCTGTTCTGCCCACATCGGAAGGGTAATGATGGTTTCAAAGTCATGGAAATCCCCCCAGCTGGGGCTGTTGCTTAGGACATTCTGGATGTGGAATCTCTAGCCAGGTTGGCCAAGTCCTACTGGACATCATTATTGTACCCCCAAAGATGCCCAACTTTCTTACCAGGCTTCTCTTCTCAGCCAATGAGGATACAAAGCTTTACAGTGATCCCTGCAGTAACTCCCCCCACCCCACTTCCTCACCCCACCCCTTTAATTAGTGAATCCTCATGTCTTTACTGCAGTGATGTTAGCGGTGGGTTAGGAGGTAGCTGTATTATGTTTGGAGAAAATGGACATGCTAAAAGCATTATGTATTAGTCATGAATTTGGTTTAGAGGGTTTTTTGTTGGTTGATCCATAAGGTGTGAATTGGCATGGCCATTTTTTTTTTTTACCAAAGAAAGAAGAGATCAGTAAAAATGAACAAAACTAGCAAGCTTTCTCTTTGACATTTTAATTTATGATTTTAATAAAGTGTTGTTTTTCAGGGTCGAAAAATGTACAATTAAGAACAGTGATCATTTAGTCAAACAACTGACATTTATTAAACACCTGCTATGTGCCAGAAGTGTTAGGTATTGGAAGTATAGAAATGAATAAATGAATGAAACATCATCTCAGCTCTCAGGGAGTGCACAGTCTGGTAGGCGACAGAGAAGGTGTAAACAGATAATTATAGTAGAGTTTGACAAGGCCTGGGCAGGGTACTGTAAGACCATGGAAGAGGGAAACCTGGCTGGAGGAGTGGGGAGAAGATCAAGAAAGGTTTCATGGGGGAAGTGACATTTGAATGAGTCTTGAAGAATTAATTCACCAGTTGGTTAAATTGAAGTGACAGCATATATAAAGGTAGAGGAATCCTTGGACAGGTCACTGTTACATTCTCAACAAAGTTAGGATGAATCACCTTGGACTGGGATGGTGATTAATAGTGAATTCAAAAGGAGCCAGTATTGCAGACTGATACAGTTCAGAATACGTTCCCATCTTAAGAAATGTCTAGCTCATTTATTAATATTAGTGTGTTTTGCTTTAAGCAAATCTGATATGTGTAATTATGGACTAACAAGGCAAATGAACTAGATGGGGACAGTATTCACACTGCAGAATTTGTTGTTTTACAAAAGGATTCATAATCAGGTCATCTTAAATAACAGTGCCCCTGTGACCTTTACAGTGAATATTTTTACCAAAAATCGATTTATACAGAATTGTTCCCATAACCAATGGATGGATACAGAAAGGTATATTTGTATTACATTTACTGTTTTCATACAAATTTACCAATTTCAGTGGAAGTGTTTTCCCTCATGGTGTGGATGTTTAATAAACACCAAAAGAAAACATGAAAATGGCAGTAATAAATATGAAATCCTTTGTTATCTTCTATCATTTGAATTGTATATGCGTGCATGCTAAGTCACTTCAGTTGTGTCTGATTCTTTGAGATCCTATGGACCATTGCCCACCAGGCTCCTCTGTCCATGGGATTCTCCAGCCAACAATATTAGAGTGAGTTGCCATGCCCTCCTCCAGGGGATCTTTCTGACCTGTGTCAAACCTGCGTCTCTTATGTCTCCTGTATTGGCAAGTGGATTCTTTACAACTAGCGCCACCTGGGAAGCCCTGAATTGTATATAAAATACACACTAATCAGGACAGAGTCTTCAGGGAGTTTTACATTTTAGGTACTTTTAGTAGTGTCACTGGTAATTAATAATAGCACAATATTTCTGTGCTGTATGTTAGTTCTGAAATGGATATATGATGACCACTCTAATACTCATGCAATGAAGCCAGAACAGGGGCGCATTCTGAGTCTTCTGTTTTGTTGTGTGGGCACTGATTGCATGGACTGATGAATGGCACTGGAAATGAACCTAAGAGATGGATGATTTCTACTGGAAGTGCCTGGTGAGCACAAAGTTCTGCTAGTTAAGAGTGTGGACCCTGAACGTTTGGACCAGCATCCCAGGCATTTACTCCCTTCAATGAAGACCCAAAATAGTTCTGGCTTCTATTTGAAAGGTGCGCCAGCAGAAGTAGACAAGCTTGAATTGGCTTCCTCTCATCTGGCCAGGGCCCTGCTGCAGAGGAAATGATGCCCTGAGGTCCTTTGGGCGCCTCAAGGTCCTTTGGTCACTGACTGTCAGTATCAGAAGGCATGGGGCGTTATCTCTAAGAAACATCCTCTACAGCTTGGGCTAGAACAGAACTGATCTGCTACTGTGGTGATACTCAGATTAGTCTAATGGCTAGGACAGTGCTTCCTAATGCGGGTTCCAAAAAGACTAGTGCCATAGGATGGTAGTCAGTGTTACACACACACTCACACCAGCCCACCCCCACGCACACACCCACTGAGTTTTGTGGTTAACTTTGAGAAATTCTTGCTTAAACAGAAACAGTTTTGTTTATTGCAGGGCTTCTAAAAGCCATCATTAGGCCAGTGTATATATCTTTGCCCACAGAACCTGGTGTTCTAGCAAGCATTTGGCTGAGCTGGTGTGGGGAAGAACATTCTTTGGGCAATGCCGGGCAAGAGCATTTTTGCATTGAGTTTGGAGGCTGTCATTGTCTTGCCTGGTAAACTTGGATGACTCGCTTCAGCCCTCTAGGCTTTCCTTCCCCCACGTGTAAAATGAAGCTGATAATGATCATTGCTCTCACTGACTGTGATGGTGTGATGACAACTAAGATAATATCTCTGCAAGTATTTTGAGCTCTTTAGAAGAAAGACTCTATATAAACTCAAGGTTATTATGAAAAGGAAGTGAAGAATTAAGGCAATTATCTCGATAGTTCGGGCCCTAGTCCTGTTTTTCTGCTGCCTTATTGGGCAGTGTGCCTCCGTTCTCTGCTCTGCTTTGACTGCAAAAACCTATATCCTCATCCAACCTTGGGTGACTCAGTTCTCTGGGCTTACTTCCTTTCACATCCTGACACTTTCAGCATGGCCTTTAATTTCCTGGTCCAGAGGTATCATCAGTGCAGCCTCAAGGAAATCCCATCAATCTGAACACACCCTGCTGACCAGAGAGCCCTGGAGGTGGGAATTAAATGTAGCTGGAAAGTTGCTTTTATCCTTCAGACTCATCCTCCTGCAGAAGCAGTTCTAAAGGACCATCTTGGAAGCTGACTGTTACGGGCTCCTCTCCAGTGGCCCCAGTGCCCCATCTGGACCAGAGTCCTGTTCACAGGAGAGGTTTCTTGACCAGTTTCCAGGGTCCCTTTTGCCAGTAGGAAGTCATGGCCATCTTTAAGGAAATTTAAAGGCAAAAGAAAAAACACTCATGTGACCATTGACCCTTCCTGATTCCCCTGACTCTTCGTTAATTCCTTCTTTTCCTTACAAGCTGCCTTGAAAGGATAGAGTTCTTGAGGATTAACCACTAAATAATCATTGCAGACTGGGTTTGAGGTAGAGACTGAGGTGAAGGCATTAGAGTTAGCAGTGCTCTGTACATGGACCAGCAATTTCCCACATGCAGGCGGCAAGCTTCCATCACAGTAGGAAGGATTTAGGTTTAACCATAAGAGGAAACTGTGTGACTTTAAGATGTGATGCTGGAAAGTGAGTGAAGTCATTCTCTGTCCTGGAGAGCTTAGTGGAAATGCCTATCCAGGAGGGGAGAGTCATAGCACAGTAGAGCTGCAAGTGCCTCGTGAAGTTCATCTGATTCAAACGTTCTCTTTGGATGAGGCAAATGAGGCCCAGAGAAGTGCAGTAAGCTACCTAAGGTCACATAGCTACCATATGTCAGAACGGAAGTCCTCCTAAAAGGTAAAACTCAGATCTGCTGCCTCCTTACGCTCTTTACACAGCTTTATACCCAGCTGTGTTCTTGTATGGGGCTTCCTTGGTGACTAGATAGTAAAGAATCTATCTGCAATGCAGCATACCAGGGTTCGATACCTGGGTTGGGAAGATCCCCTGGAGAAGAGACTGGCTACCCACTCCAGTATTCTTGCCTGGAGAATTCCATGTACAAAGGAGCCTGGCCGGCTATAGTCTTGTATATTCAAGGGAGTGTGGATTGGCTTATTCAGTGACACTTGGAGGTCGTGTCCAGGGCTGAGTTGTGTGGGCTGTAGCAGAGGAACAGGTTTCTCTGGAAGGCCTCAAAGGCCTGCTTCCTTGTATCTCCAAATCTCCATTCCTTTTGAGCGTATGGTTGTCTGATTCACCAAGCCATACAGCTAGCTGGAAACCTAAGGCCTGGGTGTTCTGCCAAGATACCCAGTGGGTGATAAAATCATCCCAGTCCCTCTACCTTGGTCATTATTAACATTGCATGGACCAAGGACCTCCATGAAAGTCTGATGAAAACTACTGATGCACTCCCCAGCTAGGGCCCACATCTGCTACCACAGGTATGTAATGTCAGGGTCATCTAGGTTTGTAGCTCCTGGTCTGCTGGCTGTTGGTGTTGGTACACAGCCTAGGATCACTTGTAGACACTCCCTAAATTCTGAAGACTCCCAGAGCTGGAATTGTCAGTCTTATCTCAGAGGAAATTGGAAGTACTGGGATGAGCCTTGTGCCAAATAGACTGGGGTGGTGTAGAGGTTAGAGTGAAATTTCTCTAGGATGAAAGAATGGGATTGAATCCTGGACTTGAAGGAAAAACAAAAAAGGAACTGAAATGAGCTAGCCATTTCCCTTTCTCCAAACATTATAAAAGAGATAAAGAGAAAAGGAGGCATGGCAGAAAGAAAGGTGGGAGACTTGGAAGGATGGGAGAGGGAGATGTTCTAAAAAGGGTGTCCATCATGTCACCACTACATGAAACAAGTTCTTCTGAAAAAATGCAACAACCCTTCTACCTCTTTCCAGACTTTCTCATCCTAGTTCAACTTCTCAACAGCAAAAGCTCATGTCTTTGGGAATTAGAAATTGTCTTAGATCCTGGAACACCATGTCCTTGAAGGGGACATTTTTAGAGGCTTGGAGTGGGAGCTGGACATTGTGGGGGAGTGGTACAGCTTGCCTCACTTCTTGTTTAAAAAAAGCATTTTTATGATCAAAATAATACATGCTTATGGCTTGTAAAAATAGGAATGTGAAGTAGAATGTTCCTGGCTTCTCCACCACTGATTACCCACTATGTTCACAGTTTGGTATGTATAGTTATGTGTGTGTTTCTATGAATATTCACATATGTATTCATGTGCCTAAAATAGTAATTAAAGATGTGACCAAGACATCATATACTGCTCTATAGTGTGCACTTCATTGGACTCTATTATATGTGTTTGGCTCATTATTTCCTTAAGATAAATTCCTGGGATTGGGTTTGTTCAGTTTATATATATATATATATATATATATATATTGCCAAAGTGCCTTCTAAAGTGTTTTTTTTAAACCAATTTGCACTCCAACTGCAGTATATCAAAGTATACTCTACTCCTCCTCTTGAGACCTTCTGATAAGTCAGGTTTTGCATCTTAAGTCAAGTGTTAGGCAGGAACTCGTATTTGGCATCACCAAAGGCTGGGGCAGAAATCCCTAACTGCATGTGAAACACATGTAATACACATTTCACCTTCAATTATTTCAGCAAACATGTTTTTTAATTCATCTCCAACTAGAACTGTGTCAAAAGCATTTTCCAACATCAAGTCACTCTAAATTCACTGTGAAATGAATGGCTATTTATGGTAATTTCTGCTGGTGGCCGCTGCAGCAGCAGACAATGGCAAATGAACTTAAGAGATGTATGTTGTAAGACACTTGGAACAAAGCTACTGCTGCACCGTCACTGAACTCTGAGGTCAGCTAGATTGGTCCCAGAATTTTCCAGAGGCTGAGGGCTGAGTAGGAGTCGGCTTCTCTCCAACTTGCCTTCCTGCAAAGAGGACAAGTTTGAGGCCCTCCCATGAGGAGTTATTCTAATAGAAATAAACAGTGATGTCACCCTCTGCAAAGGGAATAGTGACAAACAGGTACAGGTGTAGCTTTTCTTGTCACTCTGCCTGAGCTTGCTTCATCTTCTTGCATCTCTGCTGCCAACATCCAGGTATGGTCAAGGGAATTTCGGTGTTTGCTTTAGGCCACACGTAGGATTAGGAGAAGGTGGATATCAGAGCAGTCATTTGTGTGGCTTAAAAACTGTCTTTTGTCTGAAGATTGAGAGCAGCAGTAGCAACCTTTGAATCCTTTGGGGGTGGTTGAGCATGTTGTGGGGTATGAAAGAGCAGTAATAGTTGGTACCCATTTTACAGATGGAGAAGACACATCTGGAAAGGAGAAATTCTCTGAGAGTTGGACGTGCTGGAAAAGTCTCCTGACATACCTCCAACACATGCTAGTTAAAAATCTGGCCACTTTTCTTCTCTAGGGATGGAATGTGTGTGCTAAGTTAGTTGCTTCAGTCGTGTCCAACTCTTTGCAACCCCATGGACTGTAGCCCACCAGGCTCCTCTGTCCATGGGATTCTCCAGGCAAGAATACTGGAGTGGGTTGCCATGCCCTCCTCCAGGGGATCTTCCTGACCCAGGGATTGAACCCAGGTCTCCCGCATTGTAGGCAGACGCTTTTACCTTCTGAGCCACCAGGGAAGTCTGCATTTGAACTATAGCCAGTTATTATTTGTGGTTTCCCTTTTACCTCAAAATCTTGATATTTGGAAAATGACTTAAATCCTAATATATGTGGGTTTTTTCTTTTAAAAGCTTGGAAATGATGGCCAGTAATTATTGCTTTTTGCTGCTTTGAAAAAAAAAATGGCTTTGTCTGTTAAGTTAATGAATGTCCTGGAACTTCCCTGGTGGCTCAACTGGTAAAGAACCCGCCGGCCAGTGTAGGAGACACAAGAGATGCGGGTTCGATCCCTGGGTCAGGAAGATCCCCTGGAGGAGGAAATGGCAACCCACTCCATTATTCTTGCCTGCAAAATCCCATGGACAGAGGAGCCTGGCAGACTACAGTCCATGGGGTCACAAAAGAGTCGGACATGACTGAACACACACACACACACACACTCATCTTAAAGCTAGGGTGTCCCTTCTATGATGCTGACTTATTTGTCTGTTTATTTATTTATTTTGGCTGTGCTGCATGGCTTACACAATCTTAGTTCCCTGACTAGGGATTGAACCCAGGGCCACAGCAGTGAAAGCACCTAGTCCTAACCACTGGACCACCAGGGAACTCTCCAATGCTGAATAATTTATAACTGAGACATTATAGCCACAAATTTGGTCTCTACACATAAATCATGTGATGAATTTCTATTTGTTTCCTTCATCATACTTATTACTTGTATGAGTGCATGTGCACATGTGAGTGTTGTCTGCCTCTCCCATTAGGCTGCAAGCTTCATTAATGTCAGGGTAATGGCCATCTAGTGCCCAGCTCAGTAAAAATGTTTTGAATAAATGAATGGGTGGAGAAGGGTTTTTGGATATAAGCTTCATGAAGGTCCGAAGAAACCAAAACTATGAATGTTCTGGGTTCTAGATCTTCATACCAAAGACTCTTGGGATTAGGCACAAACTTTCAGGATAGGGTCAAAGCCAGAGATTATCATGGCTAGGGTGCGTGATGTGGAGGTCGGAACAGTGATTGTATCTATACTAGGTCAATAATACTGAAATAACAAATTCATGTGTAGTGTGAATCTGCCCTGATAACTTGTGTCCCAGGGACACAGAACTTTCTTTCATCAGAGGCAGAATATTACTTAGAAGAAATAAATACTTTGGCATCAGACAAACCTGGGTTTAAATATCTTCTCAGCCATTGACAAGCTGGGTGACTTTGGGCAATTTATTTAACCCATCCAGGCATAAGTCATCTCATTTTCAAAATGGATATGATAACACAGTTACTTCATGGGGTTATTGTAAGGACTAATGAGTTAAAATGTAGAATAGGACCTAGAGCATAATACAAATAGAAGGAGAAGAAGAAAAAGAAGAAATGAGTTCTCACAAGACTATACAGTACTAGGATTCTCTCTGTCTATATCATTGGTTGGCCTGGGATCTCAGGAAAGTGATTGTGATGACCTTGGCATGATTGCATGGGTTACAATCTTGAGGGCTATGGTCATAGCTCCATAACTGTACCAAAACCCAGTCAATTAAATCAGGAAAAATTAGAATCATTCAAGCTATTATAATTGTATGTCCCAGGGCTCAGACCATGGGCCATCAGTGGTTTACTAGCCCAACAGTTCCATGCCACCTGTATCCATATGGGTCCCTATAGACAGACTCCTCCTTGTACTTTGAGGTAGAGATGTACTGATGTAGCATGGAGTTACAGATGGCCAGGGAGCCAGGAAAAGATTCAGTATGACTTCTTTCAAAGAATGCCACAACGCAATACAATAAAAAAGAAGTCACTTATCTCCTGAATGAGGGCATAAATTCTGAGAAGTAATCATACTTCTAGTTGTTCTTGGTGCACAAAATAGAAGCAGCAATGAATTATCAATCCTAAAATTAGAAAGGAATATTTTCTATGAATATTTGTAGTTCATTATTGACTTTTGAGGCTCATTATATGGGAACTAAAATATGGAATTTTGTGATTACTTTGTATAATTATGTATAGACAGAGGGAGCCAAACTCCCTTTAAGTCAGTGGGAGATATGCATAAAGAATGAGAGCTAAAATTGGCCCCTCTGTATCTTTCAATTTTGCTGGATGTAGAATTCAATGTTTTAAAATGAAAAAAAGACTCATCTTGTTTTCAAATTGACTATAAAGCACAATAACAATAATTTATTTACATAGCTATGTTCTGGGAGCTTATAGCATTTTGCAGCTGTTCTCTTAGTTATTTTCATAATGGAAAGAGTAAGAAATCTAAATCTTTGCTTTTTTCCATCTATGGAAACTGAGTCAGAGAGTTTCCAAGTCAGTTACTAGTAATAGCACAGTAGATTGTAGATACTTTTAGAATGAGAGTAACAATAATGCCCACCCTATCTTATAGTGCTGCTATAAGGGCATGTATAGGACACTTTTTGTGTAGTATCAAATCATCTCGACCTTACCTCCTACCCTAGCCACTCCTGCATTGTTTATTTCCTCATAGACTTTCAATCTGACACTGCTTCACATTGGACCCACTGCTCCTGTCTATTGTTCCCTACTCTGGTTTTGAGGACATCTTGGAACTGAATGCTCTTGGAACCACCCTTGACCAATGGAAGTCATAGTTTATAGATAAATGCTTCCCTGGTGGCTTAGACAGTAAAGAATCAGCCTGCAGTGCAGGAGACCTGGGTTTGATCCCTGGATCAGGAAGATCCCCTGGAGAAGGGAATGGTTACCTGCTCCAGTATTCTTGGTTTTAATAGCTACCCACTCCAGTGTTCTTGCCTGGGAAATCCTATGGACAGAGGAGCCTGGCCGGCTACAGTCCATGGTGTCCTAAAGAGTCGGACACAACTGAGCAACTAACACTTTTACTTTCTTTTCCTCATTTCCCTCTGGGCTAGTAGTTCTGAGACACCCTCTTTGAGTTTCCTCAGCTTCTCAATTATCCATGAGGATAGTCAGTTCAAGAATGTATCATTTTTCTCTCCTTTCCCATTTCACTACCTTATCTCTCTCCTTCGAACTGTTTCTGTAATATACTACCTGCACCCAAACCTTTCCCTTAGTCTCTGTTTACAGATTAGCTAAGGCCAAAAAGAATGACATGGAACAGTAACATATATGAGAAAACTTGAAAACCCCAAAATGCTATGTAATATAAACTATTACTATGACATATAACAGTAGTAATATTTGTACCTATTATAGTCATTATAATCAATTTTCAATTTGAAACTATTGAAACAATGAAACAAAAATTGTCAGGTCTCCCTGAAACCCTGGAATCATCATAAAAAATTAAGCAGTATTCCTTTCTTGGTGGGGGGAGGGGCACAATGACCTCCCAAGAGATACACAGACAAAAGAAGTATTGAGAATCAATTTTCAGCATCATTTCAACTTCCATACATATAATTCTTAAAATTAATCTGCCTGAGAATGTGCCTGCAGTTAAGGTGTCCTACTAAGATATTTTTTTCCCACCCGTTCTTTTAGAGTTGTCCTCCTACTACACAAAAGAAAGGCAGAACATGCATCCTGAAACTTCTGATCATATAATTCATCTTCTAACTACTGCTTAGAAACAATAGCAACATTCCTGAGGAAGAGTCCTGTGAGAGAAGACCAAAGAGAGCACAGGTAAGAAATAGCTTTTGTCAACCTCTTATTTCTTTTTTTTTTAATTTATTTTATTGAAGTTTAGTTGACTTAAAATGTTGTGTTAATTTCTACTGTACAACAAAGTGATTTTTATACATGCATACATATGTATATTGTTTTTCATATTCTTTTCCATTGTGGTTCATTGTAGGATATTTTTATAACATTTATTTTCCTTATTATAGAATACTGAATATAATTCCCTGTGCTATACAGTAGGACTTGTTGTTTATCCATATATATAATAGTTTGCATCTGCTAATCCAAAACCCCCAATCCACCCCTCCCTCACCTTCTTGGTGAGGGTAATCACAACCTGTTGGTAATCACAAACCTGTTCTCTATGTCTGTGGGTTTGTTTCTGTTTTGTAGATAAGTTCATTTGTGTCATATTTTAGATTCTGTGTGTAAGTAATATCATACGGAATTTGTCTTCCTCTTTCTGATTTACTTCACTTAGTAAAATAATCTCTAGGTCTATCCATGTTGCTGCAAATGGCATTATTTTATTCTTTTTTATGGCTGAATAGTATTACATTGTATATATGTACTATTAATCCATCTTTATCCATTCATCTGTCAATGACCATTTCTTGGCCATTGTAGGTTGTTTCCATATCTTGGCTATTGTAAATAGTGTTGCTATGAACACTGTGGTGCATGTATCTTTTTGAATTATAGTTTTGTCCAGATATATGCCCAGGAGTGGGATAGCTGGATCATATGGAAACTCTATTTTTTGTTTTCTGAGGAAATTCCGTACTGTTTTCCATAGTGACTGTATCAATTTACATTCTCACCAACAATGTAGGGGGGTTCCCTTTTCTCCATAGCTTCTCCAGCATTTATTGTTTGTAGATTTTTTAAATGATAGCCATTCCGACTGGTGTGAGGTGGTACCTCGTATTCATGTACCTGTTGGCTATCTGTAGGTCTTCTTAAGAGAAATGTCTATTTAGGTCCTCTGCCCATTTTCTGATTGAGTTGTTTGGTTTTTTGTTGTATGAGCTATCTGTATATTTTGTAAATTAAGCCCTTGTCAGTTGCATCATTTGCAGATATTTTCTCCCAGTCTGTGGGTTGTCTTTTCATTTTGCTTATGGCTTCCTTTACTTGTGAGCTTGATTAGATTGTGGACCTCTCACTTCTTAATGGTTCTATAACGTCTCTTTCATGTGCTGTTAATTTCTATGTGTAGATTAAAATTGCCCTTATAAAAGTGAGCATCTGCCTCTGTATAAGTGTAGGACAAAAGATTTCTAAAATGCTTTAGAATGTGATAGCCAGGACTTTAGGAAACCAATTGCATTTAATTAGGAAAAAAAAACAACCTCTTTCCTCAGCTTATATATGTCTTTCTGATTCTGTCAAGTGAATAATTACAAGCAATAATTTCAACAATAAAATTACTGATCTATATATAAAATTCTTAAGTATCTTTCTCTCTGTCTACCAATTTTAAAGGCATTTCTAGGATAGTTTGATTATCCTAGAACTGAAGTAGAGCATACAAAATATGTATGTATGTATTTATGTGTTTGTAGCCCATGAGACAAATCTTAAAAGTACACAGCTTCCAATTTTTTAATTTATTTCAAACTTTTTACTTTGAAATAATTTTAGATGTTCCCTTTGTAATTAATACATATCTTGGGAGAGATACTTTGAGACTGCAAATGTCTAGGTCCTCCTTAAACTTTTGCCCACTATTTTTAGCATCCATTGGTAGATTTTGTCTGTTACAGTTTGGTGTACTAATAGTGTTTTTGTATTTTCCATATTCCTTCTATATTTATTACCTGGAATTCTTTCTTTCTTTCTTATATCAATATGGACTTAACAGATATTTCTTGTATTCAATGGGCTATAATCCTGCACCATTATTTATTTTCCTCAAATTGTTCTAGCTTTGACCATTGGGATTTCCAATAATTGGGAAGGAAATCTGTTTGTAAGTCAGATGGTTTAAATTATTTACTTTCAACAAAATGGAAGGATTAGTCAGTTTATGAGCTGATTGATCATTAAAAGGAATGTTGATAGAACACTGTGAAATTTAAGTCTTTTTTGAACTTTAAAAAGCAGTTGCACAATTTTAAAGGTTACTTTCCATTTATGATTATTGCAAAATATTGACTCTATTCCTTGGGTCTGTATAATACATCCCTGAGCCTTACACCCAGTAGGTTGTTCCTCCCACTCTCAGAACCCTGTATTGCCCCACCCTCTATTCCCTTCTGGTAACCACTAGTTGAACATGGTGAAACTTTTTACATGTAATACAGGCAACCTTCAAACAATTAAGTGACACTGTAATCAGAAACCTTTATTCCCGTATGCCTATCCTGTGGCCCAGAAGTTCCAGTCTTCAGTATTTTTTCAAGTTACCCAGACTTATAGCAAATGTTCATAACTATTTTGTTCATAAGAGCCCCAAACTGGAAACAACCCAAATATCCCTGAATAATAGAATGGATAATGAAATAGTAGTCTTTTCATAAGGAATAAAAGACAGTCCTTTTTTGTAAAGAACAAACTGCCTATATACCCCAAAACATTGGTGAATGTCAAATACATTATATAAAGTGAAAGAAGTAACACAAAAGAGTATACACTGAATGTTTTCATTTCTATGGAACTCAAGAACATGTTAAATTACATTTAGGGTAATAGAAGTGAGAACCATCTTGGGGGCAGTATTGTTTGGGGAAGAGCACAAGGGACACTTCTGGTGTGCTGTAAATGTCCTCTATCTTGATCAGGGTGGTGGTCACAAGAGTGCACACTTTTATCAAAACTCAGGATTTGTTTACTTTTTTGATTTATAAATTAATACCTCAATGAAAATAATAGTGTGTGAAAATATCAACTGAGAAAAAAATGTTTGATGCATATAGGATACAAAGGGGCTGTATGCAAGACATCTAAAGAGCTCCTGAAAAAAAAAGTGTCCAGTGAAAAAGCGGCTAAAAGATAGAAATAGGCCAGTCACCCAAAAGGAATTGTATGTCATCAAAATGCCTATGAAAAAATTCACTAGTAATCAGAGATATGCCAAATAAAACACAAAACTATACAACTCTATTTTTAACCCCAAACTGGTAACTTTGTTGGGAGGATAGTAGAGGACTGTAAACAAATTCTCCCTTTTCTCTCTCCCAGAGAATTATTACAATGTTATAAATAATACTTAATAAGTACTTACAATGAACACTATAATAAATGATAATAGAATAGATAACAAAATTGTTTTTGACCTAAGCTTCAGTCATTAAGAGCTGAAATTGGTTAACAATTCTTGAATCCATATAGGACACAAGATAATCTCAGTTTTCTAAATCCAAATATCTTATTGGGCCTTTGACAGTGGGGTGGTTTTCACATGTAGATGACGTAACTTACCTGACATCCCTGCACTGGTTTGGAGAGCAGGAAGAGAGCATGTACCAAGCCTTCTTGGTAAAAGCTGCATGGTACAGGTAAACAAGAAATCCAAACTGGTTGGTCCCTGAGCTGATATATTTTGCTTGACTTTCACAGTGTGCTGGTTTTACTTGAGACCAACATTTAAAAATTTAAGAAGTTAACACAAAAATCATTCATATCTATCTAAATCAGCTAGAGCTGTGTAGCAGTCGACTCCCCAGTCAATGTGTTCTCCAGTTTACCACAATGCCCATGGCCACATTTTGTGCTCTGACATAGAGGCTGGTGACAGGTTTTCTGATGTCAGACCCATATTACTTGTTTATGTTACCCATCTTGTCCATATAGGTAACTGAGTTTGTAACCTAATGTAAAATACCATGGAGAAACAATAACAAATTTTAAGTTTTAAAGACTATCATTTATTAATAATGGACATGAATGAGAGAGAGAGAATGAATGAATGAATGAAGTCCTCAGATGGACTGATTTACTTAGCTCTTTGACACCTTTAAGTTACAAATGTCCTTATATACAACTTCACATGGAATAAATATGCAGATATGCAAAACTGTCTTTAGAAAATTTAACAGTCTGAAAGAGGACCGTGTCCCTTTCCCATTCACTGTTATTCTTTTATATTTGGGGGCAGTTGTGACATGGAGTTTGGGAGAAGATTTTCATGTAACATAGGGGATCTGTGGGTGCTTCTGGCAAGAGAGGTATGAGTGCAGTCTTTTTAAAAAGTACATGGATTTTACTCTTGGGATTCACTGTCAAAGGGTTTCAGCCCTTTCTTGACCCAGTTAAAAGTGGCTTATCTCCCCTGTCAGCGTGGCTGAGCTGGCACCCTTCTTAAATGTAGAGGAGACGTACAGTAGTTCAAGTGCCCCTGAAGTACACAGATGTCAGGTTAAAACTGAAATAGCTGGCCCCATCCCCAGAGTTTATACTCAGTAGGTCTGGAGTGGAGCCCAAGAATTTGTATCTATAACGAGTTCCTATTGGCTTCCTTGGTAGCTCAGCTGGTCTTCTGCCTGCAATGCAAGAGACATGAGTTCGAGCCCTGGATCAGGAAGCTCCCCTGGAGAAGGGAATGGCAACCTGCTCTAGTATTCTTGCCTGGAGAATCCCATGGACAGAGGAGCCTGGTGGGCTGCAGTCCATGGGGTTGCAAAGAGTCGGACACAACTGAGTGACTCAACAATAACAACAAGTTCTCAGGCCATGCTGATGCAACTGGTTACGAAACTACACTTTAAGAATCCCTGGTGAAGTCTTCAACCTCTGATAAAGAGCGATAACTCCTGGAAGTCTGTATGAATGATTTATGCTCAGGAAGATCAGACATAAATGATAACCCAGTAGATTTAACTGCATGTTCTTTTTAAAAATTTTTTATTAATTTTTGGCTGTGCTGGGTCTTCATTGCTGTGTGAGCTTTTCTCTTGTTGCTGCGAGTGGGGGCTACTCTCTAGTTGTGATGTGAGGGCTTCTCATTGCAGTAGCTTCTCTTGTGGATCCCAGGCTCTAAGGCACATGGACTTCAGTACTAGGGGCACATGGGCTCAGTAGTTGTGACTCCCAGGCTCTAGAGCATGTGATCAATAGTTGTGGCACACGGTCTTAATTGCTCCACAGCATATGGGATCTTCCCGGATCAGGGATCGATCCCGTGTCTCCTGCATTGTAGGCAGATACTTTTACCACTGAGACACTGGGGAAGGCCTAATTGCATGCTCTTAATGCATGTTTCCTGTTACTAATTGCCCTCATTTTTTCTTGCAAAGATGTCAGGAAATGGAATTATTTAATTGTGGGATTGTTTTTGGAGGCATCAAAGCCATCAGTGGAGAATTGATTCAGTTAAACCTGAGATCTGAGTCCTTCATTTCTCCCTGGGGATTCCCTCCAATGGGCAGCCATAAACACACTGCCCTGTGGTTTTGTTGCTGACAATTGGAAGTTTTCACAATAGATCAGGAAGTGCTGGGCTTGCATGGCATCGAAAGAGAAGACCATTAAACAACATGACCAGGCAAACTTGAAAACTAAAACTGGCATGCTGGGAAAGTAACTAAAGGAATTATTTCTCTCCTGATGTGTTTAAAGGTAGAATCAGATGTTCTGACAGTTATTGGTTCAAAAGCCTCTCCCCTAAGGCATGCTCTCTTTCTCCCTGTCTTTCTCTCCATCTCCTGTCTTTATTGCAGCCAACCATTCCAAGAGAAGCAATACACTTTTTTTCCTTTTTGCTTGTGTGTGTTCATGCAGAATCTGTGTGGCTTTCTGATTTACATAAATATTATTCTGGGGCTTCCATTTGGCTCAGCTGGTAAAGAACCTGCCTGCCAATGCAGAAGACACTGGAGATGTTGGGTTTGATCCCTGTGAAAGTCGCTCAGTCATGTCTGACTCTTTGCGATCCCATGGATTATACAGTCCATGGAATTCTCTAGGCCAGAATACTGGAGTGGGTAGTCTTTCCCTTTTCCAGGGATCTTCTGAACCCAGGGATCGAACCCAGATCTCCCGCGTTGCAGGTGGATTCTTTAACAGCTGAGTTCAGCAGGCATCAAAGTTATCAGATGATGTTAAAATAGAGATTGCTGAGTTCCAATCCCAGAGATTCTTGTTCAAGAGGCCTTTGGTGATGCCCAGGAATCTGCATGGAAACAAATGTATTGTGGTATAATTTATTTACCATAAAATTCACCTATTTAATACATTCAATTTTTAGGAAACGTGTAGAGTTGTATAATCATTTCACACAATCCGGTTAGAAATGTGCATTTTAATAGGCTCCCTGCGAGTTTCCAACACAGCAGGGCCCCAGACTGCACTTTCAGCATGGCAGAGATTAAGAGTAGATTTTCTGGGACTCCAACAGCTCTGTCACTTTTTGCCCAACCTTTTCATGGCCCCCACCTCTCTCACGTTCTTACCCCTCTCACTCCTGATGGCCCTTCAGGCTGTCCTTTGATATGATGTGAGCTGTAGTCCTGTCTCCCACCCCTCCTGTTTATCCTTGCCCTTTTCACACACACTGATATTTTCCTGTAGAGGATCCCATCTGAAAGACCTATGTTAACTCAGGTTATTCTTTAGGCAAGAATACCCAGTGGGTTATATGTGTACATGTATCCCCTCCCCCATGAGACACCCTCCCACCCCACCCCTCTAGGTCAGTGACTGAGCACTGAGCTGAGCTCCCTATACTATGCTGTAGCTTGTCACTAGCTATCTATTTTACACATGGTAGTGTATATAGGTCAACACTACTGTCTCAATTTGTCTCACCCTCTCCCTCCCCCACTGTGTCCACAGATCCATTCTCTATGTCTGTATCTCTGTTCCTGCCCTGCAAATAGGTTCATTTCTCTAGATTCCATATATATATTCTATATATATATATGCTTTAATATACAATTTGTTTTTCTCTTTCTGTCTTCACTTTGTCTAACAGTCTCTGGGTTCACTACAACTGACTCAAACCCATTCCTTTTTATGGCTAAGTAATATTCCGTTGTATATATGGAATACATATATAGGTACCACAACTTCTTTATCTGTTCATCTGTCGATGGACGTCTAGGTTGCTTCCGTGTCCTACCTATTGTAAATAGTGCTGCCAGGAACATTGGGGTATGTGTGTCTTTTCAAATTATGGTTTTCTTAGGGTATATGCCCAATAGTGGGGTTGCTGGGTCATATAGTAGTTTTATTCCTAGTTGTTTAATGTATCTCCATACTGTTTTCCATACTGGTTGTATCAATTTACAATCCCGGCAACAGTGAGAGAGGGTTCCCTTCTCTCTACACCCTCTCTAGCATTTAATGTTTGTGGATTTTTTTTATGATGACAATTCTGATTGGTATGAGGTGATACCTCATTGCAGTTTTGATTTCCATTTCTCTAATGAGAGATGTTGAGCATCTTTTCATGTATTTATTGGCCATCTGTATATCTTCTTTAGAGAAATATCTGTTTAGGCCTAAAACTATGCAGAAGATTATATGAAGATCCTAGGAACTTCATGTTACAAGGCAGATCCATCAGCCAGGTAAAAAGATGTTGCTTGGCTGCAGAAGATGGTGTTTCTCTATGTGAAGTAAATAAGGCTGCCCCAAAGAATGCAATGACCAGAATCATTTTTGAGCAAGAGGCCTCCATGGGTCTCAGTCAGTCCCCTACTATCCTCAAGGATGAGAAAGCAGTAAGATCAATAATTAGGATTTTGTGATTTCATATGTAAAATGCCACTTGTCAAGACAGAAGCAATAGCAAGCACATCAAGTTTTCTGGAGCCTAAACAGGGAATGAAACCCAAACATCACTGTTTCCAGCATTGAAATAGATCTTAGAGATGAACATCACTAGTAGGTACATCACACTCTAGGTCTATATGCAGAACTCAAAGTTCCACATGACTATAAAATACAACCTATTAAACTACTGAAAATTATCTAGAGTTTTCCATTCAAGGAATATTTATTGAGCAAATATAGTGCCCCAGGCACATTAGTTTCTGGGTCACTGGTGCACATAATTAAATTCACCAGTGAAGATGGCAAAAATATAATACAAATATTCTGACCTTGGTCATGAAGCTCTGATTCAGTAAGTTTGAGGTGAGACTATAGGCATTGCTGAGGAGAGACTGCATTGAAAATCAGGACTGTAGAGAAGGGGCTCTGAAACTTCTCTTTTCTCAATGTCAAAACCACAATGCAGAAATGCTGGTTGCTCTTCACTTAATACTAAACTTACCCTTGCTTAATAATGTAGGATGTTAGTTTTTACTCCTTTTTCTTCAAGTCCCCTGTTATGGCATGACCACCAATCTTCCTCCCTGGAATAGGTGTTGGATGATTGAAATTCAGTATTCTGATAAATATGAGGTCCCAGAGGCCCCTGTATGTTATGTTGTTTTGGCTACTCTCAATACAAAACTGAGGGTACCTGTGTTTTTCAAAAAGGTGATATAGATGACTTGCAGAGTAGGCAGAATTCTGAGACGGCTCCTGGTATGGGCAGAATTCTGTCCCCTCCTGCCCCAAATTCATATGTTGAAGTTCTAATGTCTAGTATCTAACTATGTTACAGTATTTGGGGGAAAGTTCTTTATAGTGGTGATTAAATTAAAATAAACACATTAGGGTGGGACCCCTAATCCAATATGACTGGTGTCCTTGTAAAAAGAGAAAGAGACACCAAGGGTGCACACAAGATTTAAAGTCTGTATGAAGAGCAACCAAGAGGTCAGCCATCTGCAAGCCAGGAGAGAGGTCTCAGAGGAAACCAAACCTACTGACACCTTGATCTTGGACTTAACAGCCTCCAGAACTGTGACAAAATAAATTTATGTTATTTAAAACACCCATTTTATGGTATTTCATTATGGTAGCCCTAGAAAACTAATATAGCTCTCAAAATTTCTATCCTCTGGTATAAAACACCTCCCAGTTATGTAATCAAACACAAACCTAGGTACTGCTATGACTTTGCTGATGCAATTAAAATTTCAGGTCAGGACTGTGCATGATCCTTCAGCCCAGATGGGAAAGGAGATGCTGTGAGCTCCTGGATAAGGGTGAGGGTTATTTTGCAAAACTCCCTTGGTTTTGTGCTGGTGGAGTATTGTGGGCAGTCAGCAAGAACTCGAAATTAAATTCATCACTCAGCTGTCACTGCCATTGACTTTGCTCTCATCACATCTCATCTAGAATGCCTTGGCTGCCTTCTAACTAGTGTCTGCTCCCATCTCTTCCACCCTCAACACTGCCTTCTGAGGGATGTTTGTGGAATACAGAGCAGTGTTGATGGAGAAGTCTTGAGGTTACTGTAAGAATAAGACTGAAAGCCAGAGGCAGGAGGCTTAAATAGCAAACTTGAGAACACTAGAAAACTGTTGACTCCAGGGAACATAAATCAATAAGAGCTCATGCTAAAGCCTCCACACCTACACTGAAACCAAGCTCCACCCAAGAGCCAACAAGTTTCAGAGCAAGACACACCATGCTAATTCTCCAACAATGAAGGAACATAACACAGCATTAAAATACAGGTGGTCAAAAATTACACTAAACCCACAGACACCTTAAAACTCACTACTGGACACTTCATTGCACTCCAGAGAGAAGAGATCCAGCTCCACCCACCAGAACACTGACGCAAGCTTTCCTAACCAGGAAACCTTGACAAGCCACTCATCCAACCCCACACACAGGGAGGAATGTCCACAGTAAAGAGGAACCACAAATTTCCAGCATACAGAAAGGCCACCCCAAACACAGCAATCTAAGCAAGATGAAAAGGCAGAAAAATATTCAGCAGGTAAAGGAACATGATAAATGCCCACCAAACCAAACCAAAGAGGAGGAGATAGGGAGTCTATCTGAAAAAGAATTCAGAATAATGATTGTAAAAGTGATCAAAAATCTTGAAAACAAGATGGAGTTACAGATAAATAGTCTGGAGACAAGGATTGAGAAGGTGCAAGAAATGTTCAACAAGGGCCTAGAAGAAATAAAAAAGAGTTAATCAATAATGAATAATGTAATAACTGAGATCAAAAACACCCTGGAGGGAACCAACAGTAGAATAACTGAGGCAGAAGATAGGATAAGTGAGATGGGGGATAGAATGGTGGAAATAAATGAAGCAGAGAGGAAAAAAGAAAACAGAATTAAGAGAAATGAGGACTTCCTCAGAGACCTCTGGGACAATGTCAAATGCCCCAACATTCGAATTATAGGAGTCCCAGAAGAAGAAGACAAAAAGAAAGGCCATGAGAAAATACTTGAGGAAATAATAGTTGAAAACTTCCCTAAAATTGAGAAGGAAATGGCACCCAAGTCCAAGAAACCCATAGGGTCTCAAGGCAAAACACCCCAAGACACATATTAATCAAATTAACAAAGATCAAAAACAAAGAACAAATATTAAAAGCAGCAAGGGAAAAACAACAAATAACACACAAGGGGATTCCCATAAGAATAACAGCTGATCTTTCAATAAAAACTCTTCAGGCCAAAAGGGAATGGCAGGATATACTTAAAGTGATGAAAGAGAAAAACTTCCAACCCAGATTACTGCACCCAGCAAGGATCTCATTCAAATATGAAGGAGAAATCAAAAGCTTTACAGACAAACAAAAGCTGAGAGAATTCAGCACCACCAAACCAGCTCTTCAACAAATGTTAAAGGATCTTTTCTAGATAGGAAACACAGAAAAGGTGTGTTTTCTGAAGGATCCGGGCTGAGGGATCACACACATTCCTGACTTGAGATTTTAATTGCATCAGCAAAGTAAATGGCAATGGGATCATACTTATCAATAATTACCTTAAATGTAAATAGGTTGAATGCCCCAACCAATAGACAAAGACTGGCTGAATGGATACAAAAACAAAACGCCTATATATGCTGTCTACAAGAGACCCACCTTGAAACAAGGGACACATACAGACTGAAAATGAAGGGCTGGAAAAAGTTATTTCACACAACTAGAGATGAAAAGAAAGCAGGAGTAGCAATACTCATATCAGATAAAATAGGCTTTGAAATAAGGCTGTGAAAAGAGACAAAGAAGGACACTACATAATGATCAAAGGATCAATCCAAGAAGAAGATATAACAATTTTAAGTATATATGCACCCAATGTAGGAGCACTGCAATATGTAAGGTAAATGCTAACAAGTATGAAAGGGGAAATTAACAGTAGCACAATAAAAGTGAGAGACTTTAATACCCCACTAACACCTATGGATAGATCAACTAAACAGAAAACTACCAAGGAAACACAAACCTTGAATGACACAATGGACCAGCTAGACCTGATTGATATCTATAGGACATTTCACACCAAAACAATGAATTTTACCTTTTTCTCAAGTGCACACGGAACCTTCTCCAGGATAGATCATGTCCTGGGCCATAAATCTAGTCTTCGTAAATTCAAAGAAACTGAAATCATTCCAAGCATCTTTTCTGATCATGATGTGGTAAAATTAGATGTCAACTACAGGAAAAAAATGATTATGTATACAAACATATGGAGGTTAAACAACATGCTTCTGAAGAACCAACAAATCACAGAGAGAAATGAAAAAGAAATCAAAATATGCATAGGAATGAATGAAAATGAAAACACAACAACCAAAACCCTATGGGATTCAATAAAAGCAGTGCTAAGGGGAAGGTTCATAGCAATACAAGCTTACCTCAAGAAACAAGATAAAAATCAAATAAATAACCTAACTCTACATCTAAAGCAACTAGAAAAAGAAGAAACAAAGAACCCCAGGGTTAGTACAAGGAAAGAAATCATAAAAATTAAGCCAAAAATAAAGAGAAACAAAGGAGACCACAGCAAAAATCAACAAAGCTAATACCTGGTTCTTTGAGACGATAAATAAAATAGACAAACCATTAGCCAGACTCATCAATAAAAATAGGGGAAAGAATTAAATCAACAAAATTAGAAATGAAAATGGAGAAACACAACAGACAACACAGAAATACAAAGGATCATAAGAGACTACTATCAGCAACTATATGTCAATAAAATGCACAACTTGGAAGAAATGGACAAATTCTTAGAAAAGTATAAACTTCCAAAAGTGAACCAGGAAGAAATAGAAAATCTGAACAGACTCATCACAAGCACGGAAATCAAAACTATAATCAGAAATCTTCCAGCAAACAAAAGCCCAGGACCAGGTGGCTTCACAGCTGAATTCTACCAAAAATTTAGAAAAGAGATAACACCTATCCTACTCAAACTCTTCCAGAAAATTGCAGAGGAAAGTAAACTTCCAAACTCACCATGAGGCCACCATCACCCTAAATCCAAAACCAGATAAAGATGCCACAAAGAAAAAAACTACAGGCCAATATCACTGATGAACATAGATGCAAAAATCCTTAACAAAATTCTAGCAAACAGAATCCAACAACATATTAAAAAGATCATACATCATGACCAAGTGGGCTTTATCCCAGGGATGCAAGGATTCTTCAATATTCACAAATCAATAAATGTGATACACCACATTAACAAATTGAAAGATATAAACCATATGATTATCTCAATAGATGCAGAGAAAGCCTTTGACAAAATTCAACATCCATTTATGACAAAAGCTTTCCAGAAAGCAGGTATAGAAGGAACATACCTCAACATAATAAAAACTATATATGATAAACCCACAGCAAACTTTATCCTCAATGGTGAAAAACTGAAAGCATTTCCCCTAAAGTCAGGATCAAGACAAGTGTGCCCACTCTCACCATGACTATTCAACATAGTTTTGGAAATTTCAGCCACAACACCATGGCTATTCAATGTAGTTTTGGAAGTTTTAGCCACAGCAATCAGAGCAGAAAAAGAAATAAAAGGAATACAGATTGGAAAAGAAGAATTAAAACTCTCACTGTTTGCAGATGACATGATCCTCTACATAGAAAACCCTAAAGACTCCACCAGAAAATTACTAAAGCTAATCAATGAATATAGTAAAATTGTAGGATATAAAATTAACACAGAGTACTCCCTTGCATTCCTTACACTAACAATGAGAAAACTGAAAGAAAAATTAAGGAAACAATTCCATTCACCATTGCAACGAAAAGAATAAACTACTTAGGAATAAATCTACCTAAAGAAACAAAAGACCTATACATAGAAAACTATAAAACACTGATGAAAGAAATTAAAGCTGACATAAATAGATGGAGAAATATACCATGTCCATGGATTGGAAGAATCAATATAGTGAAAATGAGTATACTACCCAAAGCAATCTATAGACTCAATGCAATCCCTATCAAGCTATGAATGATATTTTTTAGAGCACTAGAACAAATAATTTCACAATCTTTATGGAAATACAAAAACCCTCGAATAGCCAAAGCTATCTTGAGAAAGAAGAATGGAACTGGAGGAATCAGCCTGCCTGACTTCAGGCTATACTATAAAGCTACAGTCATCAAGACAGTATGGTACTGGCATAAAGACAGAAATATCGATCAATGGCACAAAATAGAAAGCCCACAGGTAAATCCACGCACTTGTGGGCACCTTATCTTTGACAAAGGAGGCAAGAATGTACAATGGAAAAAAGACAATCTCTTTAACAAGTGGTGCTGGGAAAACTGGTCAACCACTTGTAAAAGAATGAAACTAGAACACTTTCTAACACCATACACAAAAATAAACTCAAAATGGATAAAGATCTAAATGTAAGACCAGAAACTATAAAATTCCTAGAGGAAAAAATAGGCAAAACACTCTCCGATGTAAATCACAGCAGGATCCTCTATGACCCGCCTCCCAGAGTAATGGAAATAAAAGCAAAAATACACAAATGGGACCTAATTAAACTTAAAAGCTTTTGCATAACAAAGGAAACTATAAGCAAGGTGAAAAGACAGCCTTCAGAATGGGAGAAAATAATAGCAAACAAAGCAACTGACAAAGAATTGATCTCAAAAATATACAAGCAACTCCTGCAGCTCAATTCCAGAAAAATAAATGACCCAATCAAAAAATAGGCCAAAGAACTAAACAGACATTCCTCCAGAGAAGACATATAGATGGCTAAGAAGCACATGAAAAGATGCTCAACATCACTCATTATCAGAGAAATGCAAATCAAAACCACAATGAGGTACCATCTCACGTCATTCGGAATGGCTGCTATAAAAATGTAAACAAACAATAAATGCTGGAGAGGGTGCAGATAAAAGGGAACCCTCTTACACTGTTGGTGGGAATGCAAACTAGTAGAGTCACTATGGAGAACAGTGTGGAGATTCCTTAAAAACCTGGAAATAGAACTGCCATATGACCCAGCAATCCCACTGCTGGGCGTACACACCGAGGAAACCAGAATTGAAAGAGACACACGTACCCCAATGTTCATCGCAGCACTGTTTACAATAGCCAGGACATGAAAGCAACCTAGATGTCCACAGGCAGACAAATGGATAAGAAAGTTGTGGTACATACACACAATGGAATATTACTGAGCTATTAAAAATGCATTTGAATCAGTGCTAATGAAATGGATGAAACTGGAGCCTATTATGCAGAGTGAAGTAAGTCAGAAAGAAGAAACACCAGTATGTATATTAACGCATATATATGGAATTCAGAAAGATGCAACAATGACCCTATATGTGAGACAGCAAAAGAGACACAGATGTAGCAGTCTTTTGGACTCTGTGGGAGAAGGTGAGGGTGGGATGAGCTGAGAGAATAGCATTGAAACATGTATATTATCATATGTGAAATAGATTGCCAGTCCAGGTTCGATGCATGAGACAGGGTGCTCAGGGCTGGTGCACTGGGATGACCCTGAGGGACGTGATGGGGAGGGAGGTGGGAGGGCAGTTCAGGATGGGGAACAAATGTACCTCCATGGCTGATTCATGTGAATGTATGGCAAAAGTCACTACAATTTTGTAAAATAATTAACCTCCAATTAAAATAAATAAAATAATTTAAAAAATTAATAATAAATCTCAAGCCAGTTTTCTTTAATTGAGGTTATTTTCAGTGAGCCTGACCTAATAAGGTGACCCTGTAAAAGGCTCTTCCTAGGAAAAGTGATTTCAAGTGTAAGAGCAATTCAACTTGACAGAGATTTTCTGCTGCTGGAATAGGTTATGTAGTCAGGAATGTGGGTGGCCTATAGTAGTTAAGAGCAGACTCCAAATGACAGCAAGGAAATGGAGACTGCAGTCCTGCAACCATAAAGAACCAAATTCTGATATAGTCACACAAACTTGGAATAGGAGTCTGAGCTCCAGATGAGAAAGCAGCCTAGCTAACACCTTGATTTTAGTCTTGGTAGACCTTGAACAGAGAACCCAATCATATTGTGCCTGGACTTCTGATCTATAGAAATGTGACCTAATAAATGAATATTATTTTAAACCACTACTAATTATGTAGTAATTTGTTATGCAGCAATAGAAAATTAATTAACATTTTTTATGGACAAATTCTCTTTAGTGTTTCTAAAACTCAAGTATTCATCAGAATCTACCTGGAAGGTGATATTCCTGGGCTCCACCCCAGAGAATCTGATACAGTATGTCTCAGATGGGTCCTAGGAATCAGTCTATTTAATAAACTATCCAGGTGATATTGATACTGTTGGGTTGTGAACCATGATGTGAGAAACAGACTGATCCTTTGGTGTCCACATACTACTGAGATGCCTCATGGACTTCTTAGAAGTAGGAGAGATTTGGGTGGGGGGAGGGTCAATAGAATACTAGAGTAGAGTTACTAGGTTCATACTCTTAAGTTCAATCAGAAAATTCCTTTCCCATACTTTACTTTTTATATATTAGTGTTTACTTTCTTCCCCAGCCCTCTTTCATTTGTTTGATATATTAGGCTTTCATGCAAGATTTCTTTTTGAAGAGTTTCATTATTTAGAAAAGAATTGAGAAAAACTTCTAAGTCAATTATTTCATTTATTTGCTAAGAGCTATCTTTGTGTGAGGCACTGTGTTGGGTATAAAGCAGGAGACACACAGATACAGACAGTGCCTCTTATTTTTCTTGCTCACCATTGTATACCCAGTACCTAGCACAGAGTTTGGCTCATTAAATGTTTGTTGGAAAAATGAATGAACAAATAAATAAATAACACTAGTTATACTGAACTGTAATTATCCATTTATATGCTTGATTTCCCCATTAGACGGTGAGCACATCAACAGCAGAAACTATATTTTATTCATCACTGCATCAATGGAACCTCCTACATAACCTGATGCATTGTAGGCATTTAATGTTTGTTGAATGAATGAATACATAGCAGGTGTAAAATCTTGGCCATGACAACAAAACATAGTGTATCTTGAAATAGAACTGACAGTTACTGTTTTTTTTTTATCTCATACATACTGTACAAAACCATGAGGCCCCCTCTAAGAAGAATAAGACATTTTCAGTATTTGGGGACTGGCCAGAGTGGTGAGCTACAGCAACTACCTTCAGACTGTGGTTTTATCCTTGCCTGTCTTGCCTCTTTGGCAAGTTTGATTGTCAGGGCTGCAGACGAATTTGCTAGGCTGCTGTTTTCTACTTAGCAAGCAGTCAGAGGAAATGGAATTATAGCTGGCATCTGAAAGGGACACTGAAAAGGCCGTATGCCTTCTCTCCAGATGCAAATGTCAGTGGAAAGGTGAAGTCTCAAATCACCATTTTTCCACTTACAATTAGATAATTAGGTACCTTTCACCTGCTACCTGGTTTTACCTTGCTCTCATTGGACACCAGGATTTGATTGAATTGTCACTTGCTGCAGAGGTAGGTGGGCAAACAAGGGACAATGGGCAACAGGAGCAGAGTTGGGGTCCAGAGGCAGTGCTAAGGAGGGCTTCACATAAAAGGTACCAGTTCTGAATCCAAGCTTATGTTACTTCACGTTTTACCAAGAGTCTATGTGGACTCAGTCAGTACCCCAGCATGCCAATTTTCTCATCCAGGCTTTGACTGCCCTGATTGAAGCTACAAAGATATAAGGCAAGACTCTACTGTCTCTACACTTTCTCATCATTTTAACCTACAGAAGATTTTCCCACTCTTTGGGGTTTGTACAAATCTTGTTCATACAAGGTTTGGGGTTTGTATGAATCTAGCTCAGGAATCAAAGGGCTAACCATTGAACTGTACGTAGCTGACCCTGTTAACTTTATGCTGATTATTTGTCACATTAGAATTGAACATTTGTCCTACGTATAATGGGGAAAGCAGAGAAGTGCTGGGGAAAACACAAGATTAGAAAACAGGAACCTGAGATCAGCCATTTATCAGCCTCAGGAAAAATAACCCCTTTTGGCCTCAGTTTTCTCATCTGTTAAAAGGGCAAAGACACCCATTTTACCCATCTTATAAAATTGCTTTAAATATTAATAAAGATAATGAATGACAAAGTCTACTGAAAATTATAGTGAGCTATAAAAATACAAGTTATTTTTCTTTAAAGTAATGAACTTGATAGAATGACCATGTAGTTTACTCTCCGAATCAAATAAAATTGGAAGTGAAATAATTAACTGTTACTAGTTTACAACAGGCATAAAATGGGATTCTCTTAGACATGTCTCCAGAATATGGTCATCCTTACATTGACTTTTATTTCATTTTGTCCATCCTTCCCACTTCTTCACTTGGCTCCTCTCCCACACCTTCATTCTAAAGTGCTCTGTTTTATCTTCTAGTACAGACATCTTATTCAAGGAGAGCAAGAAATTGTATATGCATGATTGTGTGTGTGTTCTTTGAAATATCTGACCTAGAAAAAAGTTGAGCCATGAATAAACACATTGCTATTACAACCTAAAGAGTCCCATATAAATAACTTCAATGCTTAGCTTCAGCTGATGATTGATTACTCAAATGGTTTCCAACTTTTCCATGGGCTCTTTTTGTTTCCTCCTCTCTAGTACTGTAGATATATATATATTTGCCTCTGACACATTGCTAAGTATAGTACAGAGCAGAACCACTCAGACTGGTCTGGACAGCCTGCCCAGATGAGCAACCAGGGACAGTGGCCTGGAGCACGTCTTGGGTTGGGTACTCAGTGAAGAAGCTAAGAAGAACTTTGCTTCCTGCAACAGAATAAGCAGGTGGACAGCTTTGCTCAGGCTCTTGGCTTATGGGGTGGCCTTGTCCTTTCCTGATGGGGTCTACTTAAAACTTTCCATCCAGGACAAAGGAAAAAGCTCACCTCCCTTTGGGGATTATAAAAAGCTATGCTCAAACAGAAATGGGTGAGATAAAGTCAAAAATAAAAAATAAAGTCAAAAGCCATATGGCTGGCCAAGTTTCTCCACTCTCCCTTTTTCATCATAATGAGCAACATATCCAGAAGACAATTCATTGATTAAATTGAACTAGAATTTACAGCATAATTAATCTGATACATATTTAACAGTGAATGGTTATTATGCTGCTGACTTCATTCACAGAAGTGAACATAACTGGAATTGCTTTAGACAGTAATATCTGTTTCTAACCTATTTCTGAGGTCAGCTAGAGACATCTGTCTCTTATTCAGCTTAAAAAACAAACAACAACAACAACAAAAACCAACTCAAGACTCTTAATTTGATCCCATATTATGGCAGCACAGACTAGTATAACAACCTCTTGAAAGTGAAAGTGTTAGTCACTCAGTCATGTCTGACTCTTTGTGACTTCATGAACTGTAGCCTCCCAGGCTCCTCTGTCCATGGAATTCTCCATGCAAGAATACTGGAGCGGGTTGCCACTTCCTTCTCCAGGGGATCTTCCCAACCCAGGGATTGAACCTGGGTCTCCTGCATTGCGGGCAGACTCTTTACTGACTGAGCCATCAGGGAAGATATTGTGGCATATTATGGCATATTATGGCAATCTAGACTAGTAAAACAATCACTTAGCTGGTCTCTTTGCCTGAATTGTTCCTATCTTCCATGGTACTTAAATTGTAATGCTCTTTTACTCAAAGACTGTGAATGGCTTCCCTGTGTCTTCTAAAATCTGACCCCATCTGATATTTCCTGCCTAATCTCTTTTTTTGGTAAATTTATTTTTAATTGGAATATATTTGCTTTCAATGTTGTGTTTGTTTCTGCTATACAACAACGTGAATTAGCCATAAGTATACATATATTCCTCTCCCACTTGAGCCTCCCTTCTACCTTCTCCCACCCCTCTAGGTCAACACAGAGCACTGAGCTGAGCTCCCTATGTTATACAGCAGCTTCCCACTAGCTATCTGTTTTATGCATGGTAGTGTACATGTGTCAGTGCTACTCTCTCAATTTGCCCCACCCTCTCTTTCTCCCACTGTGTCCACAAGCCCATTCTCTATACCTCCTGCCTGACCTCTTACTATCTCCCTGCTGACACCCTTTCCTCTAGACACATAGACAGATTATTATTTTATGACCATATTTTTATTTTTCCAAATTTTGCATAGTATATCTGTGCCCCCACCTAGAATCCCAAAGTGAAGATCCAAAAGCCTCCCTATAAAGTGGAAAGAATTCTGGGTCAGCAGGTAGTAGGTTTGGATATTGGTTGTAGTTCTGCCATTAACTTGCCATGTGTAAGCCAATTCACTTCTCTGAGACTCACCTTTCTAGGTCTCTAAGTTTCTTTCCAATTTGAAAAGTTAAAAAAAATCATTGAGTAACAAATATAATCATACCTGGTTTCAAGGTCTAGTTCAAGCTCATGACTTATAATAGGCTCTCTCTGATCTGAACTCCCACAGTTCTTCCTTGCCCTCATGATTACGAGATGGCTGTTTACCTCTAGTCTCACCTGCCCTGCCAAAGGAAGAAAAGAGTAATCTTTGTCTCAGCATTCCCAGTAAGTCCTGAGTTTTGCTCTGATTGTACCAATCACTGAATCAATACCTTTGGTCAGGGGAGTATGAGGAACTTATTGGCTTCAACCCTGGTCACATGTTCGACCCTTTAAGGCTACGTGTGAGCTGAAGTTGAGAAGCAGAATATCAGTACCATTGCCAGAAGAAGGGCAAATGGATCCTGGAGAGGCAAATGTCCACAATTCTATCCCATTATATTTGTTCCACACTGCATTGTATAGTGGTTACTTGTGTGTGTGCCTTATCATCTCATCTCATTCATTCAGCACATATTTTTGAGCAACTATTGTATGTCAGAGCCTCCCTGGTGGCTCAGTTGGTAAAGAATCTGCCTGCCATGCAGGAAACCTGGGTTTGATACATGGGTTGGGAAGATCCCCTGGAGAAGGAAATGGCAACCCACTCCAGCATTCTTGTCTGAAGAATTCCATGGGTAGGGTAGTCTGGCAGGGCTACAGTCCATAGGGTCACAAAGAGTCAGACACGACTGAGCAACTAATGCACACAAACTTTGTACGCCAGGCATGGCATTGTTAGGGATTTGATGGTGAAAAAGACTCAATGCCTAACCTTGTGGCATTTATACTGCAGTGGGGAAAACAAGCAGACAATAAATTAAACAGTCGTCAGTTGTAATAAGTTCTCTGAAGAAAACAAAACAGGATGCTGAGAAAAAGAATAAAGGAAAGATTAAGTAGGAGGCTCAAGGTCTTTCTGAACTAATAATAATGAGAAGGAGCCATCTAGAGAAAGACTGGAGTTAACAGCATTCCAGGCAAAGGGAAGGGAAGGCAAAGGAAGGGAAAATGCAAAGGAAAGAACAAGCTTGGTGTGTTGAATGAATAGAAAGAAGATGGGATTGCCAGTGTACAGTGACAAGACTGGCCAAAAATGAGTTGGGAAAGGCAAGCCAAGTAATGTAAAACCTTAAGGGCCATGGTCTGCCAACATCTTGAGAACAAGAAGATGTCTTATTTATTTCTGTAACTCACAACACCCTTTTCAGTGCTTGGTATGTATAAGTGTTTCTTAAAGGCTTATTGCAAACCAGAGTGATTGTTGTTTGGGACTTTTTTCTCTGTGTGGTTTGAAATAGGTGTGTTTATTTCTTATTGTAAATCCTCAAGCAAGAAACACTTTCAGTTATTTACCTTGGCTATTGCTTGGAAAGAAGCTACTTTTCAGTCTTCTCTATCATGGTCTCCATGCTCTTGGCTCTTCCAAAAGTCTCCCCAGTCAGTACTCTGTCTCTTGGGAATCGTGTTTTGCTCTTGGGGGTTTTAACCATGAAAGTCTTTGATAAAGTATCATTGGCATTTTGGTGTTAAGAAGTAGCCAGTGATACAATCAGATAAGAAATACTGTGGTAGTTTGAAAAATACCAAGGGAAACATTTAAGACAGAACATAAACTAGTGAGGATAGGGGTGTTTGAGAGAGCAGGCTTGAGAAAATTCCCATGAGCTTGAGTAACCATGGTGGCATACGTTCCTTCATGCGAGTCCTTCAGAAAAACAATACTCAGTGCAGGTAACATTCCAGAAATCATTCAGAAAAGTTATAGTTGCTCTCTGCTCAGGGAAGTTCAGCTCTGGTAAGGACATCTGAAAGCAGCCATGGTAGCATGGCTCTTAATTGATGCCTATGTGGAATTAGGAAATTGAATTTCATAGTTTCTCAGGTACAACCTGACTTATATTTTCTTCTATAACATTGTAGCTTTAACTCTCTTTTGCGTCTCTGGCTAGGGGTATTTTCTCATCCTTGTTTGGTGGAAAAGACTAGATTTCTCCTTAACCTGGAAATTAGATGCATATATATTTCTCCTTGTTGTCATTTACACATAGGTATTTCTAAAAAGAAGCTCTTGTTTTAAAAGTCAGGAGTCCCTCCAAATTACAAAGGCCTTCCCTTGAATTGCAATCTGTTAGCTGTGCTCCCAAATTAGGAATTCAAAAATGTGGTATCTGTAGTTTGTGAGTTTGGGGGTATGTGGGTGTGTGGGGAGGGAGAAAGAAAGGCTGTAAGAAGGAGTTCATAGAAGAAGCAGATCCATTCTCTAGCCCTTTCTATCACCTATATGCTCCCGAGAAGAAAATATACAGCAAATGAGGAGGTGGCCGTAGAGGTTCCTTCAAACATTTCCTCTAATCATCAAATGTTCCTTGAGTGCCTACTATGGGTCTTCAAATGAAAAAACAGAGAGGATTTGTATGAGGAGCAGGAAATATTTACCTACTGAGAGAAAAAAGTTGATGTCAAGTTGTTAATGTAGCTAAATAAAAAATGACACCCTATTTGATTCTACTTGGAAGGTTCCTATTGTGATATATGCTTGACAAAGCACGCTCTCAAACAGTTGATCTGGAGCTATTGTTAGCCATATTCCCACATTCACCGTGCATCCAACCAGCTAGATGTGGAGAATATATTGTAATATTTCAGAAGAATTGCCAGCATAAACGGGCCTCCTTACCAAGCTCAACTCTAAGGGATTCCACCAGCAGTGCATGTAATCATGGATGGATGGTTACTAAAAGGCCCAGACGAAGTCAAAGGGATAAAGCTCTACCCAAAGCTCTGGAGATAGAGCTCTTCCAAGATTTGTGGTGTCTCCGTGGAGATGGGAGTAGTGACTGCAGAAGAAATGGACGTGGTCCTACCCAGCCACAGGAAGGCTGCAGCTGAGCTATATTATATCTTTCATTCATTTCACATAAATTGGTCATTCATTATATGCCAAGCACTGGGCTAGGTGCTAGGAATGCAGAAATGGATAGACATGCTACATTTACAAATGCACTTGGGAGAAATGGTTACTTGAATACATCATTGCAATGTGATATGTCAAAAAGTCAAAGACCAGTGACAATAGGAGTAGGGAAAATGTGCAAGGATGAGATGAGGAAAATGACCAAATACAGTGGTGATTTAGCTCTGTGAGGAAAGAAAGGAGTCCAGTTCTGTTTTATTCACCATTGTACCTCTGTCAATTTCCCAAGAATGATGTTGGACTCCTCTGTAGTTCATTCATTCATTTATCCATCCATCTGGCCTATTCTGTGCCACACTCTACACAAGGTACCAGTGATTTAAAGATAAATATAGTCTCTGCCTTTGGAGAACTAACAGTATAATGAGAAAGAAAAGCTACTGAACAAATATTTAGACAGATCATTGAGATAGTATTGTGGATAATGAACTACAGGCATACCTCTGGAGATGATTACAGCAGATGAAAGATGCTAACGTCCTAAACTGAGGCAGAATATTAAGAATGAGTATAAGGGAAAGATAAACAAGATTCTTAGAACATATAATTGATGTGGTGAAATGAATGATTGGAGTAGTTGTAGGGATGGTGAGAAGGAAAAAAAGTGAGGTTGAATGAATTCTAGGTTTCTAGCTTGGGTGACTGGATATTGTTATTAATATAGAGAGAAATTATTATAAAGGAAAAACAGACTGGATCAAGAGATAGGAGAGAATGTTAACAGTTCAATTACAGATTTTGATGTTTTCATAGGATAACTAGGTGTGCTGCCCACTAAGCTTTTAGATATTTGAGTCTCAATCTGAGGAAATGCACCTGAGCTAGGGATAAAGATATAGGAGTCTTTAGCCTACATGTTATAGTTAAAGCTGTTGGTGTGAATGAGATCACCCAAGAAGGTTATGTAGCATGAGAAGAAAACCTGAGGAAATAAATAGCAATACATAAATGTTGAGAAAAATGGAGAAGCAGTGGAGGACACTAAGAAAATCTCCATATTCAATACTCTCCACAAAATGTTTTTCACTCTGGAAAAAGAGATAAGGTAGTATAGCTAGTGGGAGCCATTGATTTTCTGCATAATTTGGGATTCAGCATTGCTGTTAATGTGCAGCTCATATCTCAGTGTATGCCCAGTGCTTCAGTCCTCCCTCATAGTCCACCATGACTGACTCTGACTGTCAGCATTATTTTTTTTAATTTTGTGGGGAGACTGGTTGAACCTGGAGTCCAGCCCTGAAAAATTTTCTTATTGAAAGTTTCTTTTTTCATGCCACAAATGTTGTTTTCCCCTAGAAAATAAATCTCAAAAGGGAGATGATGGAAAGAAGAAACTATGACTCTAGCAGAAGAGGGATGGGGCTGGGTGGAAGGTAGGAGCCATCTGGATGTCTGGGAAAAAAAAAAAAAAACTTTAATAATTCAGAGCCTGAATTACACAGGTTTTGGTTGCAAAAACTCTAGTGAACATGTAAACAATCAGATGTGATATAATCATTTCATGCATTTCTATCCTCTTTCTGAATAATTGATCACTTCAGTTCAGTACTCAGTCATGTTTGACTATTTGCAATCCCATGGACTGCAGCACGCCAGGCTTCCCTGTCCATCACCAACTCCTGGAACTTGCTCAAACTCATATCCATTGAGTCAGTGATGCCATCCAACCATCTTATCCTCTGTCGTCTCCTTCTCCTCCTGCCTTCAATCTTTACCAGTATCAGGGTCTTTTCTAATCTGTCAGTTCTTTGCATCAGATGACCAGAGTATTGGAGCTTCAACTTCAGTATCAGTCCTTCCAATGAGTATTCAGGACTGATTTCCTTTAGGACTGACTGGTTTGATCTTGAAGTCCAAGGGTCTCTCAAGACTCTTCTCCAGCACCACAGTTCAAAAGCATCAATTCTTTGGTGCTCAGCCTTCTTTATGATCCAACTCTCACATCCATACATGACTACTGAAAAAGCAGTAGCTTTGACTATATGGACCTTTGTCAGCAAAGTAATAATGTCTCTGCTTTTTAATATGCTGTCTAGGTTGGTCATAGCTTTTCTTCCAAGGAGCAAGTGTCTTTTAATTTCATAGCTGCAGTCACCATCTGCAGTGATTTTGGAGCCCAAGAAAATAAAGTCTGCCACTGTTTCCATTGTTTCCTGTCTATTTGCCATGAAATGATGGGACTAGATGCCATGATCTTCATTTTTTGAATGTTGTGTTTTAAGCCAGCTTTTTCACTCTCCTCTTTCACTTTGGTCAAGAGGCTCTTTAGTTCCTCTTCACTTTCTGCCAAAAGGATGGTGTCATCTGCATATTTGAGGTTATTGATATTTCTCCCAGAAATCTTGATTTCATCCAGCCTGGTATTTCACATGACATACTCTACATCTAAGCAGGGTGACAATATACAGCCTTTACGTGTTCCTTTCCTAAATTGGAACCAGTCTGTTCTTCCATGTCTGGTTCTCACTATTGCTTCTTGACCTGCACACAGATTTCCCAGGAGGCAGGTAAGGTGGTCTGGTATTCCCATCTCTTTAAGAATGTTCCACCGTTTGTTGTGATCCACACAGTCAAAGACTTTAGCATAGTCAATGAAGCAAAAGTAGATGTTTTTCTGGAATTCTCTTGCTTTTTCTATGATCAAATGAATGTTGGCAATTTGATCCCTGGTTCTCTTTAGCAAACTTGGGTCTTCCCCAAGTGAAATTTTTCCATTGCGATTTCAGTAGAACATGGTTATGTTCACATCCTGTTCTTCAGGAAGGTAGTATGGGTTGAGACAAATCATTTGAATGTATTTGTTTTAACTTATTGAGGTATACTGTATACATGATAAAACACACAATCCTTAAGTGTCAGTTCAAAGAGTTTTGACAATTGTGTACACCCAAATTGGATCAACTTTATCACCTGCTCCCATTTCCCTGAGGTATCTTTGCATAGGGCTCCAAGGACCATTCTTCACTAATTAAAGTCTTCCCATTGGCTTGAATCTTTGACTCAGTTCTCCAAAATGCAGAGGTCAGGCTGTGCCTAGTACTTGACGCATCCTCTTCTAGTCTGTGTGCCTGGATTACCTAATCTTAATGAGTTCAGTTGTCAGCCTTGCCCCACTACAGCCTTTGTAATTCTGCCCACAGCAAACACAGTGCTTTTTAAAAAATTGTGTATGTGGCTTGCATACTATTTCTATCATCATGCTTCTATGTAAGATAGTTGGTCCTTCCTTTTTCTCTTTCATAACACCCTGGCTCTTTTCTTCATAGCATTTAACACCACCTATAATTATCTTGTTTATCTTTGTGTATCTAACACCTAGCACAGTGGCTATCACATGAGTCTTTAAATAATTACTTGCTGACTGAACACATGAATTCAATAATTATTTCATTAACAAGTTGACCTGTCTATATCGACTCTTGCCCTCCTCCTAGCCAGTCTCGACCCTGCAGTCAGAGTGATCTTTGAAAAATATGTAGTTTATCCTATTACTTATCCTGTCAAAATCCTTCAGTAGTTTTATGTTTTAACAAACTTCAAATATGTTAATGTTACTGCTTTACTTAGGGTAGATCATTGCACTATTGTTGTTGTTCAGCTGCTAAGTTGTGTCCAACTCTTTATGACCCCATGAACTGCAGCACACCAGACTTCTGTGTCCATCACTATCTCCCTGAGTTTCCTCAGATTCATGTATATTGAGTTAATGATGCCATCCAACCATCTCATCCTCTTTTACCCCCTTCTCCTCTTGCCCTCAATTTTCCCCAGCATCAGGGTCTTTTCCAATGAGTCAGCTCTTTGCATTAGGTGGCCAAAGTGTTGGAGTTTCAGTATCAGTCCTTTCAATGAATATTCAGGACTGATTTCCTTGGAGACTGACTGGTTTTATCTCCTTACAGTCCAAGAGACTCTCAAGAGTCTTCTCCAGCACCACAGTTTGAAAGTGTCAATTCTTTGGTGCTCAGGCTTTTTCATGATCCAACTCTCACATCCATATGTGACTACTTGAAAAGCCATGGCTTTGACTATATGGACCTTTTTTTTTTTTTTTTCCTACTGATGTTGAGCTTCTTTTTTTTTAATTAATTTATTTATTTTTTTTGTCATACATTGACATGAATCAGCCATAGATCTACACTTATTCCCCATCCCGATCCCCCCTCCCACCTCCCTCTCCACCCGATTCCTCTGGGTCTTCCCAGTGCACCAGGCCCGAGCACTTGTCTCATGCATCCCACCTGGGCTGGTGATCTGTTTCACCATAGATAGTACACATGCTGTTCTTTTGAAACATCCCACCCTCACCTTCTCCCACAGAGTTCAAAAGTCTGTTCTGTATTTCTGTGTCTCTTTTTCTGTTTTGCATATAGGGTTATCGTTACCATCTTTCTAAATTCCATATATATGTGTTAGTATGCTGTAATGTTCTTTATCTTTCTGGCTTACTTCACTCTGTACAAGGGGCTCCAGCTTCATCCATCTCATCAGGACTGATTCAAATGAATTCTTTTTAACGGCTGAGTAATATTCCATGGTGTATATGTACCACAGCTTTTTGTCTGCAAAGTGATGTCTCTGCTTTTTAAACTACTGTCTAGGTTTGACATAGCTATTCTTCCAAGGAACAATCATCTTTTAATTTTGAGGCTATAGTCACTGTCTGCATTGATTTTGGAGCCCAAGAAAATGAAATCTGACACTGTATCCACATTTCCCCCATCTATTTGCCATGAAATGATGGAACTGGATGCCTTGATCTTAGTTTTTTGAATGTTGAGTTTTTTTTTCCATTTATTTTTATTAGTTGGAGGCTAATTACTTTACAATATTGTAGTGGTTTTTGTCATACATTGACATGAATCAGCCATGGATTTACATGTGAATGTTGAGTTTCAAGCCAGCTTTTGCACTCATCTCTTTTACCTTCATCAAGAGGCTCTTTAGATCCTCTTCACTTTCTGCCATTAAAGTGGTATAATCTGCATATCTGAGGTTGTTGATATTTCCCCCGGCAATCTTGATTCCAGTTTGTGCTTCATACAGCCAGGTAAATAAGCAGTGTGACAACATATAGCCTTGACATGTTCTTTTCCCAATTTGGAACCAGTCCATTGTTCCATGTCTGGTTCTAACTGTTGCTTCTTGACCTGCACACAGGTTTCTCAGGAGGCAGGTAAGGTTGTCTGGTATTCCCATCTCTTTAAGAATTTTCCACAATTTGTTGTGATCCACACAGTCAAAGGCTTTAGCATAGTCAATGAAGCAGGAGTAGGTGTTTTTGGAATTCCTTTGCTTTTTCTATGACCCAGTGTATGTTGGCAATCTGATCTCCGGTTCCTCTGCCTTTTCTAAATCCACTTGCACACCTGGAAGTTCTCAGTTTACATACTGCTGAAGCCTAGCTTGAAGGATTTTGAGCAAAATCTTACTGGCATGTGAAATGAGTGCAATTGTATGGTAATTTGAACATTCTTTGGCATTGCTTTTCTTTGGGATTGGAGTGAAAACTGACCTTTCCCAGTCCTGTGGCCACTGCTGAGTTTTCCAAGTTTGTTGGCATAAGGAGTACAGCACTTTAACAGCATCATCTTTTTAGGATTTGAAATAGCTCAACTGGAATTCCATCACTTCCACTAGTTTTGTTTGTAGTGATGCTTCCTAAGGCCTACTTGACTTCACACTCCAGGATGTCTGGCTCTAGGTGAGTGACAGTATCATTGTGTTAACTGGGTCATTAAGAGCTTTTTTGTACAGTTCTTCTGTGTATTCCTGTCACCGTTTCTTAATTTCTTCTGCTTCTGTTAGATCCTTGTTATTTTTGTCCTTTATTGTGCCTATCTTTGTATGAAACATTCCTTTGGTAACTCAAATTTTCTTAAAGAGATCTCTAGTCTTTCCCATTCTATTGTTTTCCTCCATTTCTTTGCATTGGTCACTTAAGAAGGCTTTCTTATCTCTCCTTGCTATTTTCTGGAACTCTGCATTCAGTTGCACTGTGGTAGCAAATTAACCCCAGTTCTCAACAGTAACCTATTTATTGATCACTCTATGTTTCTGATGTAGGTTTGGGAAAAGAGAACGAGGCACATGTCATATCACACAATCATTCAGGGAGCGGGAGGCTGGAGGCATCATCTTGTAGCTGAACCATCTAGAGTATAAATATATTATATTTCAGATACTTCATCTGTTCTTCATAAATAGTTTCTCTACTACTGGCCTTTAGTAACCCTCAGGCAACTAAGCAGTAATGCCCCAAGGTAATGGTTGAGTATATAATCTATTAACTCCTTTTTTTATATAATTTTATTTTATTTTAATTTTTATTTACTGGTTGCACTGGGTCTTCTTTGCTGTGCACAGGCTTCCTCTAGTTACGGCGAGTGCAGTCTTCTCATTGCAGTGGCTTCTCTTATTGCAGAGCATGGGCTCTAGCACATAGTGCATATGGCTTCAGTAGTTTCAATGCGTGGCCTCAGTAGCTGTGGCTCCTGGGTTCTAGAGCACAGGCTCAGTAGTTGTGGGGCTTAGTTGCTCCATGGCATGTGGGATCCTCCTGGATCAGCGATCGAACCTGTGTCCCCTGCATTGGCAGATGGGGACTCCTATCCATGGTGCCACCAGGGAAGTCCAATAATCCATTACCTTCTATGCATCTATAAAAATGTTATGTACCAAAAAAAAAAAAATGTTATGTACCATCATTGGGAGAACTGAAAAAAGAAACACGCAAATCTTCTTTTGTGATCTATGGTTCAGGTAAGGAATGTTGGTTAAGAAAAGCTGAAGTCTAGGAGCATTCCTGGCACATAATATGTGGTGGATCTATGTTTATGCCTTTTTAAAATAAAGGTACCTGTAAATGTTAGATCTATAAGAGATCTGGTATGAATAGATCTTTGAATCTAATGGTTCTTAACCCTGGCTATGCATCAGAATCACTTGAAGAACTTCTTAAAATGTTAGCTTCTTGAAGTCTATCTCTAGAAATTCTGATTCAATACATCTACCTAGGAGTGGGGAAGTGGGGAAATATGTACTTTTAAACAACACCATCAGGTGATTTAGATGCAGTCACTTAATTACTGCTTTGGCTGATGGGCAGGCATCTGAGTGTCACATTTCATTTTCATGTGGAGCAACTTTGTCCCTTAAATACAGAATACAATTCGGAAGTACCCCCCCCCCCCCCTTGAAGTGCAAACACTCTTACCTTTTTGTTTTAAAAACAATTCATACTGAAATTAAATTGAGTCATAAGGAGGCTAAATGTTTTGTAAGGCCTTTGGCTTTAATATTCTGGAATTTTGTACTTTTAAACCAGCATTACTTTCAAGCAAAGGAAAGCAATGGGGCAATTGCTCTTAGGAATTATAATCTTTTCAAAATAGAGGAGAGTAAGAGCAAGACTAAAGTTGGCTGCATTGAAAAACACTGTATTATTATGTTTGTTTCCAATCTCAGATTAAGCAAGAGTCCTGGAAAATACACTGAAGCCCTTCAGAAGTCACCAAGACAGCATATGCATGTAGTGGTCTCTTCAATATCACCAGATCAGCTGTAAAATTCTAGGGTTTTAAGGCTATATTCCTTGGCCTAACACTGGTCTCTTATTTATGCTATGTCTTTCAAAACACATCAAGTCCAGAACTTCAGCTGTGTTCTAAATCTTCCTGGGCTATTTGGCTTAATAACAGAGCATAATCTGTAGTTGTTTAGGGATATCACACAGGGTTTAGAATGCATGCTGGGGTAGTTAGGTGCCAGCTTGATGGAGAGTTTAAGTGTTTGGCTCACTTTTCCAAACTTCATTCCACTCCATTTCACCAGTAGTTAGGGAAAAGGTCTTTTCCTTGCTATTGGAAGGAAAACACACATTTCCCACACAGTTGCAATGGGCAATTTCTTCCACCAGTCCTTGTACACTACAGCTTTGACAAATTCTACATATGTTTGGTACAATCTTTTTCTCCTTTGCTTCAGTTTCCAAGATTGAAGACACATCTATTAATATAATAAGTTTATAAAGCACATTTTATTTAGTTCGTAGACCAAAAGTTCCCCAATGATACTCTGATGTACACTAGTCCCTCAAGATGCTCTGAGAAAAGCAGATTCCATCATAAAACAAATTTGGTATGGCTGCATATTTTAAATCTTATCTTGCATATTCACTTTGTATATAATCTTACTAAAGGCTCAGAGAAGTTCTATAGTTATGAAACCAATTTATCTTTGTTAAACCCATCATACCCTTATATAAGCATGGCATCTTTTCTTGGAGGAACACCTTATGATACATAACAGATCACCATTTGAAAAATGTTTTAAAAGACTGAGAGACATCAATGAAGAAACTTCTGGAAGTCATCCAATGCAACACCAAAGCTGCATTTAGGGCTTATTTGTACTTTATACTTGTAACCATTTCTGCCATTCTGTAGGTCAGTAAGGGAAAACAAACCTTTCATTATTGAAAGGGTCATTACAGCTATACAGGAATGAATATTGACATTTTTGTAACACTTTTCAAGTTATTTCTGAAGCAACATGAAATTGTTTTTTTTTAAAGGTAGTGGACTGGGAGTCCAAAGACCTGGTTTCTCTACCAACTCTGCCACTAACTAGTTTTGTGCCTTTATACTAGCTGGTTAACTTCCCTGTGTATAACTTTCTTCATCCATACAGTAGGAACAACAATGCCTGTCTTAATCACCTCAGAGGGTTGTTATGAGGGTCAAATAACCAAATACATGGGATAATTATTTCCAAATATTGTGGCAGAACACACATGACAGTGGGGCAAGGCAACTAAGGTGAGAGGTAGGACCAAGAGAACACTAGCATTGTATCAGGGTCTGTGATGATGTGCATAGAGCACAGAGCCATCATTACTTCAGAAAGACTGGAAGTCAGAAACAAGGGTGAAGAAATGCATAATTTCAGGCTTGAGTTTTGAAAATCCCTTTCACTGTCTCCCTATTTTTTTAATTGGAGTATAATTGCTTTATAATGCTATATTTTTGCTGTACAACAATGTGAATCAGCTGTATGTATACATATATCCCCTCCCTCTTGAGCCACCTTCCCATTCCTGCATCTCATCCCTCTGGGTCATCATAGAGCACCAGGCTGAGCTCCCTGTGCTGTATAGCAGCATCTCACTAGCTATTTTCTACATGGTAGTGTGTGTATATGTCAATGCTACTCTATCAATCCATCTCACCTACCCTCCTCCTATTTCAATAGCTCAGAAATGTCAGAACTGAGGATAGCTGGAGCACTGGTAATGGAAGCACATGGGTGATGTCTTAGCTCTGACTTTCATCCTGCCTCATATCAATTCACAACCTCTGTCCCAGAAAACAATGAAGCAGTTTCAGTGGCTATTTGTAGGTGACTCTTCCTTCCTCTCACCATCCTGCTCAGGTTAATAGTCCCCCTTCCACCTTGCGGTTGATTTAGGTCTCTGATAAAGCTAGATGTCTGAGCTGACTAGACCATGAGAATGACCTAGTGTCAATTCTTTTGGGCTTCTGAACTCTGGCTCTTACTTGAAACTTCCTTTTCTGAGTCCTTGATTCTGCTTCCATTATGTGCCACTGGTAACAGTAGGACAGGGGGATCTTTTCTAGGATATTATTTCTCAAGTAGTTCCTTCTCCTGCTGCCTTGTAATAATCAGTACAGTGACAATGTTTGTTGTTGTTGATCAGTCACCCAGTCGTGTTCAACTCTGTGACTCCATGAACTGCAGCACACCAGGCTTCCCTGTCTTTCACCATCTCCCAGAGTTTGCTCAAACTCACGTCCATTGAGGCAGTGATGCCATCCAACCATCTTATCGTCTGTTGCCCCCTTCTCCTCCTGCCCTCAATCTTTCCCAGCAACAGGGTCATTTCCAATGAGTTGGCTTTTTCATCAAGTGGCCAAAGTATTGGAGCTTCATGTTCAGTACCAGTCCTTCCAATGAACATTCAGGACTGATCTCCTTTGGAATGGACTGGTTGGATCTCCTTGCAGTCCAAGGGACTCTCAAGAGTCTTCTCCAACACCACAGTTCAAAAGCATCAATTCTTTGGCACTCAGCTTTCTTCACCATCCAACTCTCACATCCATACATGGCTACTGAAAAAAACCATAGCCCTGACTAGATGGACCTTTGTTGGCAAAGTAAGGTCTCTGCTTTTTAATATGGAGTCATGGGGTGTTAGTTGACAATCTTAATGGCTTAGCAACCTAATGCCATTAGGCACAAATTGGGACGACTGGTGCCTCTATCCCATTGTATATGGACCTGCTAAATTGACTGTGGGTTAGTGTTCCCTCTCTGACACTGGAGAGACTACTTATAACCTATGGCTCTTTAATTACTCCCTCCTACTTCTATATCCCATGCAAACTATTCTCTTGTTAACAATTCCTTCTTCATACTTGTAAAATGATTAGATTATTTCTTGCTTGCTTGCATCAACCATGTAGCACATTTGCCCCCCTCCGAAACTACAACCTTGATTGGACCTTGGGGTTCCCCAAGCCTTTGCAATTGCAGACTGCATCTTTGAGTAGGGTACATGTCGTTTGCTCTCTGGAGATTTTAATTAGTTTCACTCTGAGATAAATTCACTTAGGTATAGGAATCATCCATGTAACTTTATGCTAACTCATTCTAATTGAAGAGGATGGTATCACTACAACAGCTTGTTGAAGTGGCAAACAAAATGGCCACTAGCTAGAGGGAAGGAAAGCATTGACCTAGCATCCTCTTCATATGCTCAGTCTGGCTGTTGGATTACATCACATAGAGTACAAGGAGTCCCTGATTGGGAAATTCTCAACAAGTGGCTTCTAGAAGTAGCAGGTGAACTGAACTTCATAGCCCATGGGTAATTGTCTGTTCTTAGGGGCTATGAAATCTGGGGAAGAAGGTAATGTTGCTGCAGAAGGAAAGTCTTCTGCATAAAATAAAGTGTGTGTGTGCTAAGTCGCTTCAGTCATCTCTGAATGTTTGTGACCCAGTGTACTCTAGCCCGCCAGGTTCCTGTGTCCGTGGAATCTTCCAGGCAAGAACACTGGAGTATGTTGCCTTTTCCTCTCCAGGGGATCTTCCTGACCCAAGGATCAAACTCGCATCTATTGGCTCCTGCATTGGCAGGCAGGATCTTTACCACTAGTGCCACCTGGAAAGTCTGCATAACATAAAGGGACATTTTATATGTCAAAAGTACATGTACATAAAAATTAATGATAGATTGTTGTTGTCAATGTTTAGTTGCTAAATCATGTCCAACTCTTTGTGACCCCATGGACTGTAGCCCACCAGGTTCCTATATCCTTGGGATTTCCCAGGCAAGAATACTGAAGTGGGATGACATTTCTTTCTCAGTGGATCCTCCTGATGCAGGGATTGAACCCATGTCTCCTACTTGGTAGGCAGATTCTTTACCACGGAGATACCTGGGAAGTCTGTGATAAATTGTGGCACTAAGATAAAGAAAGATTGGTGGTTGAATCAATTGAATGCTCCTATCAACATACCAGGACCACACTGGAGTCAGTAAGGAAAGTGACTGGAGGCCATTGGGTTAGCCCTTTATGACAGAATTGGTGGTGCTAGATCAGGATACCTGCAGGTAATGCCAAAATCACTTAAATTTCAAATAGAGCTACCTGTTAGAGGCTCTCAAATAATCCCAACACTTGTGGGAATTTCTCAGCACAGGGGAAATATGTGCATTCAGGTCTCCTTGTTGTGAAAGCATATGCAGTAAGGTGGATATATAGCAAGCTATTGATAAAGCAGACTCCTTGCAAATACAAATAAGAATTGCCACAGTGGTTAGTGAGGCACTGATAAGTGAAAATATCTGTTTGTTAGTGCTTTAAGCTAAGGGTAATAAGGTCCTAGTTGGGTCTAGGTATTGTTAAACCATAATTTTCTAGGACAAACTACAGCGATGCTTCAAGTTCTGAGGGGCCTTGCTGGATGCTAGGAAATACTGATTTACTAGTATTACATCAGAGAATCCATTATGGGAACATACTCTAGCATGAAGAATCAGGGAACAAAGAGCAGATAATTACCAGAATACACCAATTATCACTGCATATCCTTAACATCTTTAGGAATTTTTCCTTTTCAGCCTAGCCCTGCTTTTGTTCAGTAGCATTAGGAATCCATACGCAGAGTGGAGCTACGCCAAAAACACAGTACAAACAATCATACCCTCATTTTATGGGTTTTATGAACAGATGGTGTTGATGTATGTGTGCTGTATGCTTAGTTGTGTCCAACTCTTTTTGACCCCATGGTCTGTAGCTCCCAGGCTCCTCCACTTATAGGAATTCTCCAGGGAAGAATACTAGAGTGGATTGCCATGCCCTGTTCCAGGGGATCTCCCCAACCCAGGGATTGAACCAAGATCTCCCACATTGCAAGAAGATTCTTTACTGTCTGAGCCAACAGGGAAGCCCATTGATGTATATACCCCAGGATTTTAAACATGAGATGGTTCAGAAAATTGTCTGCCATTAACTACTCTTTAAGATCCTCAACTAGTTAAGGGGTCCCCAGAGGTTATCTATAAGGGTAGCGCTTAGCATCAAGGGACAGAGATCCTAGATCATGCTGAGGCCTCTAGAGTCTGAAACCACTGAAGGGCCTGATCCTCAGTCTTCAGTGAGATTTAGTCAGCCAGGTTCCCTATATAAGGAAGCAAGGACATGCTTCAGACATAGTCATTATGATGTAACACATTCTCCAACTCTCACTAAATAGTTATGAGAGGTCATCATCCTAGAGGATTTTGACTTGTCCATAAGGCATGCTGGAACCTGAAGTAGGTTTGAAGCAAAAGGGAGGCAGCTAGGGCTTGGCTAAAAACATGTACCAACCTGAAGGGCTAATTCTCAAAGAAGTGTACCCAAAGTTCCAAGCAGAGAACTTGGAGGTCAATACCATCAAGTTTGTCAATAGCAAAAGTTTCAGGTGGTTGGGCAAGCAGAAGCATTTAAATAGTAATAAAATAAATTATCATATGAAATGGTGGCAGAACTGTGTTTCCATGAAAGTTGGTTTATTTTAAGGTAGAACCTAGTCAACAGGTGGATCAGGATTCAGCTTCTAGTAGAAAATGTTGGTAGGATATGGAAATGCAACTGGGACTTCAGCCGAGTCCTAAAAAAACAGGGAACTAGCATACAGACCCATGAGAGTGAGGGTGAGAGGCTTGGGGCCAAGTGTAATCATAAAGACTAGGGCCATAAAACTCAACCCTGGTGTCTGTTACCCATTGGTGAGGATGAAGTTTTCCAATGCATTGCCAGGGTGGTTTCCATTGGGTCCGAATGAGCAGAGCTTTTCCTTCAGGCTTTCAGTACTCTTAGAAAGTTAGTCCCAGGTGCAGAAAGTGCATGGAAGTTGTTTTCATCATTGTTGGATCAGGTTTGGTGATGGGTCAGCAAATGAAAAAGATCTGGTTGTTGAAATTCTCAGAAGCATGAATTTCTGACTGTAAAGTGGTATCAGTTCCCCACCTGTATTTTAAACGTTAATGCAGGATATAAAACAGTAAGGCTGGAGGTGAGAGAGTATGTTAACAATGTGACTTGCCTGGGTTCCTCTTACTGATGAGTTGGGTTATTCATCTTTTCTGGGGCTTGAGAACTTTTGGCAAGGCAATCCATTGCGAACTGACCACCGTGGCTACAGTAGAGGCATGCCTGAATTTTTTGCCGGGCTCTTCTGATTGGAGTACGAGGTGTCTCGCTTCCTTGCAGCTCTATAGGGTCTTCCTTGGATGCTGGCTGTGTGTGGTTGGAGAAGCTTGGTAGATCTGGCTGGTGACTACATTTCTTGCCCAACTGAATACACTGAGTTATGACAAGTTTTGGGAAATTGTCCATCAGATCTGGCTCACTAGCTTCATCCTGAATGGAGTCAGCTAGTTCTTCTTGGAAATGATCACTCTGACTGGATTCATCACATCTTAGATTCTCAGGAAGGAGCTGAAAAGTAGTGTCATCCTGCTGAGAGACGTTGTCTTCTTTGTCAACCTTAGTATTCACCAGGGGGTTCATTTTCTGTTTTGTGGGCTCACCAAATGGCTGCTGGAACTCAAGAAGAAAGTTCTCATACAACTTCAACAGAGCAATAGGGTAGGAGGTGATTCTGAATAACTCTCTATTGCATCTTCTGGAATAGAATGGGACTAGGCAGAATTGAGTGCCAGAACTGGATAGCAGTGGGCAGACAGTGGTTTTGCTCTGTGATCAGAGGGACAGTGTCATGAGCAAGTAGCCAAAGCTGTTAGCTATTAGGTCACAAAGGTATGTTGAGAGTTCAGAAATGCTCAAAACTGTTATCCACTGTTCAATGTTGCCTCCTCTTTAGGAAAATGCCAATATTATCCCCATTTAGAAGAAATAAATTACCTGAAGACACACAGAAGATTTGGAATTAAGAAGATAAAGGAAACAGATATAGTAGATTACTTTCATCATTCCTTTGATAATATAGGGGCATTTTGCCCTCAGACTAAGCCTTTGGTTCTAAATTTTCCTTCTTTATAAGAGAATCAAACAAGTTTACAACCCAAACTGATCTTAGAAATCATCCAGACTACATTCATAATTTCACAGAGAAGAAAAACTGACTCAGGTAAAAATATTTATCCAAGGACACACAACCAGTTAATATCAGAGATGTCATGTTCATCAGGACTGCTGTCCAAAACAGCACTTCCTCTGGGACTCCAAATGAAGTCGTGCTTACATTACTTTGGCATAATGACAGTTCTTGGCCCTGGTTATGCCAAAAACTCTCAGGGAACCAGTAGCTTTGGCATCTCTAAGGAGGTTGTTGGAAATATAGACCCTAAGACCCCATCCCAGACCTACTGGATGAGTATTCCATTTTAACAAGCTTCTCTAGGTGATTTGAGTATTCACTGAAGTTTGAGAAGTGCTGCTCTAGAGAATACTCAGTCAGAAATGGAATACTTACTGGTTGAACTTGATCCTCAGTGCTCCAACCATAGTCTGCAGTGCTGTGGGGATCTGGTTGCTGTATTGGTTGTTAATGTTTTCTGGCTTTCTAGTCTGTCTCTGAGGTCACATGGTTGCCATGGAGATGATTAAGACATCACAGGCAAGGTGAAGAGGTGAGATTGAGAACCTAGGCAACAAGAACAAGATATTCTTAAAGTATAAAGTTCAAAATGTTTAGTCTTCCCTCCATTGATAACAAGAGTTAAGAAACCAGGAGGCACTTAAAACACACCCCAATCATTTGCATATTGGTTGAACTTTTCTGATACATATTTAATTCCCCTTATTGTCCTTTCCTTGTGCTATGTAGCATTTAAATTGTCCCTTTGTGGGCAAAAAATGTGTATCACTGAATGCAAGATTTGATTCCCTGGGTTTTATTTGATGGCACCTCCTCTCTAGACCTATGGAAGATATTATTGGAAGAATTAATTAGTTAAACAATCCTGGCAGAACCTTGGGCTGGAAACTTACCCAAATCATCAGTTGGATGATTTGATTGAAGACTTGTTTGCTACTCAATTTTCTCTTTCATGTATTAAGAGTGACTATTTTGTCTACCTAAAAGGGGTGTTATGATGAAACAATGACTGTTGTTGTTAATGAAACAACAATGGTGTTGTTAATGAAACAATAGATAGGTGCTCTGAGTGATTTTCTTCCAAGTTTGTTCCAATGTATGTGTACAATGCCAATGGTGAGAATCTTCCCTCATTGCATAATACTGAAGTAGGAAGAAACTGTCATACATCCTTTCTTCTTTTCCATATCTCACCTACCTATTTTCCTATTTACCTTTCAGAGATCTTTCACTTTCCAGGGCCATCCATGAGTTTATTACTGCCTACCCAGCTAGGTATCAACTAATAAAAGATGGTAATCAAGTATTGAAGGTTAATGATTGACCTTTATCAAGGCATTCCATTTTTTCCCTCAAATTTAATGTGTATAAGGATCTTGTTGATCCCAGTCTATAGCAACTTTTTTTTTCATTTATTTTTATTAGTTGGAGGCTAATTACTTTACAATATTGTAGTGGGTTTTGCCATACATTGACATGAATCAGCCATGGAGTTACATGTATTCCCCAGTCTATAGCAACTTTGATTCAAGGAGTCTGGAGTGAATACCTGGAACCTGTACCAGTTGGGTAGCAGACTTCTTTAGCTGGTAGTCCTTGTGAGAATAGCCATACACACAAGCATCATGGAATAAAGCCATATTAGTGCATCTCAAAGAGGTAGGGATGGGGAGATGACATTTCAAGGAAATAGGGGTGGGCAGATGACATTTGTAGGTAGGAGGTTGACCCTCAAATGACATGAAATAGGTGGTAGCCTATTCTACCTCCATGTGGAGCTCACAAAGAGCCCTCACTGTCCTTAAGAACTGTTCATCTCTCCCTGATAGTAGAGAGCAAGAGTTCAGCATGGAGGTTCTGGAGTCATACTGACCTGGGTACAAACCCTGGCTTTCCAAAAACCGAGTGACTCTGGACAAGTTATTTAATGTCTCTGATAATCAATTGCAAAATTTAAAGTGGAGATGATTTTAATACCTGCCTCACGGTGTCATGAGGATTAAATAAGATGAAAAGAGATTAGCAAAGCTCCATGCAGATGGCAAATGCTCCATAAATGTTAGCTGTCATTATTCTAGGTCCATAGTCTGTGTTTTAGAATTTAAATTATTTTCAGATTTTAGAATGTAACGCAGAGTATGTACTGTTTATTATATAACACTCCCAATAGTGTCTGGGAAAACATTCCATAATTTATCCACTAACATTTCTGCAAGAAAAATGTCTAAATATTCCAAGAATAAGTTCATGTTAGTTCAGGTGAGATTTTTGTGCCAAATGAGTTTTGGAACCAAATTAATAACAAAAAAAGTAGCTTCTGTTGTATACAGCTTTCATTTCAGAATTGAAGATAAGTGTTTGTGCACCTCTACCAAACTCTTTCGGGCAAGATGTGCAATTATTACTTTTCTTTCTCTGTCCCTGCTTTCTGCCCTTTCTCTCTACCCTCAGAAATTCTAGAATATCTGTTAAGGTCTCCTGTTTCTTTACAGAATTATGTATTCAAAATGACAGATCATTTAATTTTTCCTAATTAATGTGGCACTGGTGAAACACTTGCTAAAACTGTAAGCATTAACCCAAATGCAAATCATACAATGGCATTGTTGTCAATGGCAATTGCCTATACTCTCAAAAAAACCTACCTTGCATATCATTTTGGAAATTGCTCTCCTTTCAGAAGTCAATGGTCTTCTATTGGATTGTCCCAGCAGATCCTCGGGGCTGAGCTGACAGTCTGGCAGAGTTCCAAACCACAGTCTTTTGGAGATGAGGTAGAAACGGAGCCTGATCAGATGAACAGGCTTGAGGGATCCAACTTTTGAGCCTGGAGCAGGTCTGATAGAAAACTACACATGCTTAAACTTTTCCTTAATCAGTATGAGTATCAACTACGAAAACAACAGCATGAAAATAGGCTTAGTGAACTATTGCAGGTCACTTGGATATTTGTCTTCAGTTTGACTCTAAGCCATAGTTAAGAGATTCCCCAGATAAAAAACTGCACCACTCTGGGGTTCACTAAGACTCCTTTTGGAGGACCTGCTGTAACCTGCTGCTTTTTTTTTTCCATTTATTTTTATTAGTTGGAGGCTAATTACTTTACAATATTGTAGTGGTTTTTGCCATACATTGACATGAATCTGCCATGGGTGTACATGTGTTCCTCATCCTGAACCCCACTCCCACCTCCTTCCCCATCCCATCCCTCTGGGTCTTACGAGTGCACCAGGCCCGAGCACTTTCTCATGCATACAGCCTGGGCTGGTGATCAGTTTCACCCTTGATAATATACATGTTTCGATGCTGTTTCTCTCGAAACATCCCACCCTCGCCTTCTCCCACAGAGTCCAAAAGTCTGTTTCTGTACATCTGTGTCTCTTTTTCTGTTTTGCATATAGGGTTATCGTTACCATCTTTCTAAATTCCATATATATGTGTTAGTATACTGTATTGGTCTTTTATCTTTCTGGCTTACTTCACTCTGTATGATGGCTCCAGTTTCATTCATCTCATTAGAACTGATTCAAATGAAATTCTTTTTTAATGGCTGAGTAATATTCCTCATGTATAATGTACCACAGCTTCCTTATCCATTCATCTGCTGATGGACATCTAGGTTGCTTCCATGTCCTGGCTATTATAAACAGTGCTGCGATGAACACTGGGGTGCACGTGTCTCTTTCAGATCTGGTTTCCTCAGTGTGTATGCCCAGAAGTGGGATTGCTGGGTCATATGGCAGTTCCCCTGCTGCTTTTAAGAAATATTGGAGAACTTACCCTGCTACATTTTCAAGCTGTTCTACATAACCCATTGGAGGAGATGCTTTGAACTAGGGTTGCACTCTTACTCTTGGTCTCCAGATATTCTAAGGGGTGCCAGTATAGGAGCTAAATGTGAATGTATTATTTGTTCAGTTGTGTCCAACTTTTTGCAACGCCATGGTCTGTAGTCTGCCAGACTCCTCTGTCCATGGAATTCTCCAGGCAAGAATACTAGAGTGGGTAACCATTCCCTTCTATAGGAGATCTTCCTGACCCAGGATCAAACCTGGGTCTCCTGCCTTCTAGGCAGATGCTTTACCATCTGGGCTACCAGGGAAGCCCATAGGAGCTAAACTGATACACAAATAACCCTCATAAGGTAACCACAGGGGCATACTATTTGGACTTATCTGAAGACTTGGCTGTGACTCCAGCTCTGCCACCATCTATACTGACAAACTTGGGCAAGTTATTTCATCTCTTTGGGTCAGTTTCTGAATCTGTATAATGAAAGGACAGGTTTCTCAAAGTTTATCAAGATAAGATACCATGATTCAGAAGGGCTATCAGGAGGCCTAGGAATCTGTAATTTTATGTTTCAGTTCAGTTCAGTTGCTCAGTTGTGTCCATTTCTTTGTGACCCCATGGACTGCATCATGCCAGGCCTCCCTGTCCATCACCAACTCACAGAGTTTACTCAAACTCACGTCCATTGAGTCGATGATGCCATCCAACCATCTCACCCTCTGTCATCCCCTTCTCCTCCCACCTTCAATCTTTCCCAGCATCAGGGTCTTTTCAAATGAATCAGTTCTTCGCATCAGGTGGCCAAAGTACTGGAGTTTCAGGTTCAACATCAGTCTTTCCAATGAACATTCAGGACTGATTTCCTTTAGGATTGACTGGTTTGATCTCCTTGCAGTCCAAGGCACTCTCAAGACTCTTCTCCAGCACCACAGTTCAAAAACATCAATTCTTTGGTGCTCAGCCTTCTTTATGGTCCATCTCTCACACATCCACACATGACTACTGGAAAAACCATAGCTTTGACTATACAGACCTTTGTCAGCAAAGTAATAATGTCTCTGCATTTTAATATGCTGTCTAGGTTGGTCATAGCTTTTCTTCCAAGGAGCCAACTTCTTTCAATTTCATGGCTGCAATCACCACTTGCATTAATTTTGGAGCCCCTCAAAATAAAATCTGCTACTGTTTCCATTTTGTCTCCATCTATCTAATGTTTGCTGCCACTTATATTCTCAAAATGTTATAGAGCCCACTTCATCTTTCGCCTTTCGATGCATGAGCTCAGAAGCTGCTTTCCCTATTGTATTAGCTATTCATTGCTGCATAACAAATGACCCCAAATGTTAGCGGCTTACAATGTCACACATTTGTTACTCCAAGCTGTCTGTGGGTCAGGAATCTATGGATAATTTAGCTTGGTTCTCTGGCTCAGAGTATCTTACAAGTCAGCAAACAAGGTGACTTGTCCCCAAGGTCAAAGTCACCTCTAGGTTCCACTGGGACAGGATGTATTTCCAGCCTTACCTAGAGGTTGTTGGCAGGTTTCAGCTATTTAAGGACTATTGGACTAAAGGCCTCAGTTCCTCACTAGCTGTTGACCAGAGGATGCTCCCTCCTCCTTGCCACATGGGCTTCTCCATAGACCAGCTCACAATATGGAAGCTGGCTGGCTTCATCAAAGTGAGCAAGTGAAGGAGAGCAAGAGATATGGAGTGTGTAAACACAATAGAAGTCACAGTGTTTTATGACCTAATCTCAGAAGTGACATTTCTTTTTTTGCTTGTTTTCTGTTGGTAAAGAAGCAGATACTAGATCCAGTCCACAAACTAAGGGAGTGGAATATACAAGGGAAGGAGATTCCACAACAGTATGAATACCAGAAAGTAGCTATCATTGGAGAGGGTGGGGGAATCTTACAAGGCTACCTACCACAACTGTCCTGTATTGGGTATGTAGAAAATTCTGGGCTTTGGGCTCTCTTCCTGAAACATCCCAACTCAGTGTAGTTTCTGCTCATTGTCTCTTAAGACTTCTGTTTCTTCTTGACCATCAGTTTCCTCTTTAGGTCAATAATACAACAGCTCAACTCATCCCATCCCCAGATGTCTTAGGTTCTTAAATCTGGCAGGATTTCTGATCCTTCTCTTCACAACTTTTATTTTCTGGTCTCCAATTCCCTTGCAGGATTTTTTCTATCCCCACTTTTGATCAATTGCTCTCTTAGAATGACCTACTCCCTTTACTTGCCACCTTTTAGTACTTTATCCCTTTGAAATAAGCCAGATTTCTCTTATTATTGTTTAGCAACCAAAGAACATTGCATCTGAAGTTCCTTTGTAACTTTTAATCCTTTTCTCTTGATTAAAGAGAAAACATAAACCATTAGTCATCTCACTGAGGAGCTTTATGTCATTTATTCCAATTTCCTGCAATAGAGGTAGGTACACCTTCTGTTCTTTAATCATAACAGACTTGCTGTTCCACCAGGCAGTGAAACACAATCTCCAAAGGGAAACATGCCCATTTGGCATGAGATGGACCTAACTTCATATTTAATGAAGCCAAATGAAATCTGTTTCTACAGGAGAGGGACCATCTCCAGTTTTCTGCAGGATTTGTTTTCTATTCACCATAAAGCAGGCAATCAATGAACATTTATTAAAAGTGTCTATCATGGGTCCAACATTATTCTAAGTACTGAGAGGATCCAGAAGGGAAACATAAGACTTGGTGATTGCCATAAGTGAGCTGATACCTGTGGTTACCCCAAAGTAGGTCTCATTTGGATTGAGACCAGGCACATGACATGAATTTCAACTATTTTGTGGAGATATGTGGAACTGGGCCTTAGAATATGGGTAGAATTTCACAGGCAGTGGGAAGAGGGGAAAATAGCATGAAAGCATATGCAGAACCAAGCAAGGGGTGAGAGGATATCTTCCTTTTCATTGTGTTTATCTTCAAGAATGTCTTCCCACTAAAAAAAAAACTCATTGGTAAGCCACAGGAGTGGTTTGCATTTTCTTGTGATTCTTACTGGGTGGGGCAAGACCACTTTCAACTCATATGCTGGGCAAAGCTGTAGTTTGCTCATTTTTATAGTTTTTTATTTCCATTTGTTCTACTGTACAACTGCTTTTGTCTAGTTTGGGCTCAATTGCTGATGGCAACCCCATGGACTGTAGCCCACCAGGCTCCTCTGTCCATGGAATTCTCCAGGCAAGAAAGCTGGATTGAGTAGCCATTGCCTTCTCCAGGGGATCGTCCCAGATCAGGGATTGAAACTGGGTCTTGTGCATTGCAGGCAGATTCTTTACCATCTGAGCCCCCAGGGAAGCCCTCAACTGCTGATACTTGGTCCCAGTTTGAAAGTTCTCCTACATCCCTCTTCTGTTGCTCATCTTTCTGTATTCTACTGTAAACCAGGCTTTGTGCTATGTGCTATGAGTAAATAACAGAAATGAATAAGACATGGCCCCTAGACTCCAGGAGCTCTTAGTCCAGTGGAATATGGGGACAGCTAAGATGACACCAATGACTCTCAGTAAAGAAAAATTGGCCAGTGCTATTGGAAATGCTAAAGCACTTTACTATGAGGAATGTGAGTTCTGACTTCCTCAAATATATTATTTGTTGTCACATATGCATTTGTAGACCTCAATTCTGCCACATGCTTTGAAATACAAAGTGTATGTGTGTGCTTTTTTCCTGAATGGCTATTGTGTGGTCTCTGTTGTTTCCTACCAGCAGCCAATTCATCTTTGGAAGGGCTGGAATGTCATTTCATAATAAACTGAAGCTAAACACTCTGGTTGATTCTCCTTCAAAGGGTTTTGCTGGTTCTGGGAGCAGGGGAGGAGGGAGAAAGTGAAGACAAAGCTGTTCTTCTTGGCCAGGAAGCATCCCTTTGACACTGCACCTGGGATTGGTGGGAGGAATTAGCAAATGAACCGAGACATTGGCAGCCGCATTCAGTCAGGCCTTCCCATGCAAAGGTGTCCCTTTCATCCTTGCAGAACTGAGGAGAACTAGTCTCATCAGAATAAGTAGTTTCTGACATTTGGGTCAGAATGAAAGTGTGATAAGGCAGGAGGTAGAGTCTAGCTGTGCTGGGCTGATAACAGCCCCGAGCAAAGACTGCTGTGTGGCTCTGGAAAACAAGATCTGTAAACACAGCCCACATTTGACATGATGGCAGTAGGGGAATTTTCAGAATATGTTCCTGTTAGGAAAACTGACATGGCTCTCCACCCAGTCTCCTCAGAGTGGGAAGCATTATTGCACATTAGTGCCTACTGAGGCCTTGGCAATAGCCATGGTAAAAGGAAATGGCCACAGTGGTGCAGGGGTTTATAGAGTCGCTTACTTACCATTGATGCAAATGCAGGGAAGAGCCTATAGGAGAGGAATGGAAAGAGGCTGGCTGGGTTGTAGTGAAGAAACCTATTATCTGCTGAATCAGGGTAGAGACAACAAGAAACAGTAAGGACATTTTATAATGGCCTATCTTTCTGTTTTATTTACAGTTTGAAATTTTGTGATAGTAGTTCCCATTATGAGGGTGAAGGGGGCTAGAGTAGGCCACCCCCAAATATGCCACTTTGTATAAGGATTATTTTGAGCTGAAGGCAGTTAAGAAGCAGCAAACACAGGAAGAGTTCTTTACCCTCCCCCACCTGCCTAAAAGAAGGACATCAATGTCCCTTTATGAAGGGATTCCTCCTCCCTCTTCCATACTAGTAGAACAAACCTCATCACCAGAGATTTTAACAAAGAAATTGCTAAAAAATCCTTTGTCTTCCATTAGTGTCTCCCAGGCTTCCCTGGTGGCTCAGATGGTAAAGAATCTGCCTATGATATGAGAGACCTGGGTTCGATCACTGGATCAGGAAGATCCCCTGGAGAAGGGAATGGCTATCCACCCCAGTATTCTTGCCTAGAGAATCCCATGGACAGAGGAGCATCTTCCATGTACTGGATTAGTCAAAAAGTTCATTTGGGAGTTAAAAAATCCAAAAAAATTTTTTTGGCCAACCCAATATATGCCTTCCCCAAATTTCCCATGCCTGGAAGCCCAACTCTTTGACCTTTGTCTTGTCACTTCTTCACAATTTGCAGGCTCAGGTACAGAATCTAAAAGAGTAGAGGAAAAGATTTTTCCCTCCCCTAAAAGGGCAAGGAAGTGGTATTGGAGGTAAATTCAGATGCTTTGGAAAGTCATTCACCCCTGACTTTCTACCAATGAGCACCATTGTTCTAGGAAAACCCCAAAACTTGGGGCCAATTTAAAGAGCTTTGGTTGAATGACTGAAGTCACTTGCCTTTGTCTTCCTGACTGACCCTGCTTCTGCCCCAGTGCTAGTGCATTAGGCACTCTGTTTTTTCTCTTTGACCAATCCCCTGCTTCATACCCCTGTTTCAGTAACTGGGTTCTTTTGCAATATCCCTGATATAAGCTCTGGTAAAGACTTCCCAGAACCCACATTTCTGTAAAGGATGGGTCCTCTAATTTTAGAGTATATTGGAATTAGGTATATACTCTGCCAGACAAAATTCAGATTTCAGATAAACAACAAACAACTTTCAGTGTGTGTTGTATGCAGTATTGAGGATGTATTTGTAAGAAAAATGATTTGTTGTTGATTGGAACTTCAAATTTCACTGGGCTTCCTGCATTTTTATTTTCTAAATCTGACAGTTAATAATAATCTGGGAACTTTGTTAAAGTGTAGATTTCTGGTTCCCACTCCCAGAATTCTAATTTGACATGACTGTGGTAGGGAATTTATTAACAGGGCCATTAAGAAAGGTAGTCAAAGAACACACTTTCTGAAACCCTAACCTATACTACAGATCTGTGTGCAGCCTCTGAAAAAAAAAGTGAAAGTGAAAGTTAGTTGCTCAATCACGTCTGATTCTTTGTGACCTCATAGACTGTAGCCCACCAGGCTCCTCTGTCCATGGGATTCTCCAGGTAAGAATACTGGAGTGGGTTGCCAATTCTTTCTCCAGGGGACCTTGCCCCTGTTCCCCGGTTAATTCTGGAACCTGGATTCTTTCCCCATGGCCTGAGTCCTGTACCTGGGTTCTGCTCCAATTCCAGACAGCACAAATGCCTAGCATTGTTGAAAGTAAAAGTGTCAGCCGCTCAGTCATGTCTGACTTTATGACCCCATGGACTGTAGCCTGCCAGGCTCCTCTATCTATGGGATTTTCCCAGGCAAGAATACTGGAGTGGGTTGCCATTCTCTTCTCCAGAGGATCTTCCCAACTCAGGGATCAAACTTGGATCTCTTGCATTGTAGGCAGATTCTTTACCATCTGAGCCTTGGGGCTTTGCATTGTTATATTTATGCAAAGAAGCAACTTATTATGGAAACATTTCTCAAGGCCCATGGCTCTGGGGTGTAGAGAGGAATAGTGAGCATGATTCATAATACTCTCAACTGAAAATAATAATTATAGAAATAACAGCAACAATATCTATCACTTATACAGCACCTACTATGTGCCAGATGCTATTTTAAGTGCTTTTACATGAGTTAACTCTTTTAATCCTCACAACTCAGTAACATAGGGAATATTATTATCCCCATTTTAAGATGAAGAAACTGAAATACAGAGATTGTAAGTGACATGCCCAAGGTCTCACAGCAATTAAGTGACAGAAGCAGGCAGTTGGATCTATGTGAAATCACCTTAAATCAAATTCTTCGAGGGCAGTATGGGTGGTCTGCTTTCCTTACCTCCACCTCTCTTCTGGTCACCTTTTCCCCAGTCCCTAGTCATTTTTCATTTTTGTATGTTCTCTAATTTCCTCTTCATGTCCAACAACCTAACTCAGCTCTCTGTTTTCCCCAAGCATCACTAAAAAAAAAAAAAAAAGAGGAGGACATATTTACTAATAAGGCCGTTTTTTTATCTGAAAACTACTGCAACAATGACACCTTCCTGAGCAAGAGATAGGGAAGGGGAGCAGGAAGGGTGGGGGGGGGGGGTCTGTGTTCACGGCAGTTTGAGAGGTTGTACCCAAGTAAAAGTTTCTAGGTAAATGTAGGCAAAGAAAGAATAAGAATGACCTTTTACCCCTGAAGTATTAAGAACTGATGCCTTGTCTTTTTGACATGATCTTTGACACAGTGACCCATGTTCCTGTGAATTCTTTGCTGTGGCCATCTCCGGAAGTCATTAGCTTCCGGTGTGGGTAAAGAATTCTGAAGGGTAGTTGCTCCAGACCTCAGTCCTTGAGTTACAATAGCATTATTCTTTTGAACTGAGATCTCTCCATCTCAGCAGGAATTTTCTGCTGCGTCAGAAATAGGGTAGAAGTGGCAGATATGCTCTTGAGAAAATACTTACCATTTCATTATTTAAAGTTTAGCTACATAAATACACAAATATTTGTTGAATGAATGAAATTTGAGGCATGAAATCGATTGAATGTATTAAACACGGTCTTGAAAGGACAGATCTTTTCTAAGGCAAAATGGCGGAAGAAGCTTCTTTCTTTCTTCCAGTGAGAGAATAGGGTGTGGTGGACTCACCCTTGATAGAAATAGGTTGGTCACTTAGAAATGAATCAGGGGCCATGGGGAAGAGATGGTTGCACTATAAAATACCAATGTGAGGCTCCTTGTTCAAAAGGCAAGAACAAAGGGCACTAAAGGTAGTAAAATATAGAATGTTTTCCTTTCAAAAAAATAAATGTAGGCAGCTCTAAGGAAATTTGTTGTTCAGCTATTATTGTCACAGTGAAGTACGTCTGACCTCTAAGTGGAGTAAACATGAGGCTTGTCCCTTTTTAAAAAATGAAGGTAAAATTGCCTGTTGACTATAGAATCAAGCCTGATGCTATTAAACTGAACTATATCTCTTCTCGTGTCCCTGGAAGCAGTCCCTGATGCAGAGAAAACCTGCCCTGTTAACTGCAGATCTCTGAATGGAATATATCCTGTCTGTGTCCTAATTAATACCTCAGTTCTACAGAGTGTAATTGGCCTGGAATGTAGAGCTGTGTTCAGTGTCTCTTGGGCTGGTTGCACAATAACAGTTGAACTGAAGCTACAGAAGAACTTGTCAGCAGCAAGCTGGGAGCCTGGGAAATGAAGCTATTTCACAAAGGGTAGGAGAGCAATAGAGTACTTTTGGAACAGGCAGAGCAAGAGAAAAATTAATTTGGTGAAGCTGGGCAAGTTTTGTTTTTTATTTTTTGTCTTTTTCCAGAAGGAGAGAGTGTTGGAAAAGTTTAATTAATTTATTCATCCACGCATTCAGCCATTCATTCAACAAATATTTAATATGGGTCTACTTCCCTGGTGGCTCAGATGGTAAAGCGTCTGCCTACAATGAGGGAGACCTGGGTTCGATCCCTGGGTCGGGAGGATCCCCTGGAGAAGGAAATGGCAACCCACTCCAGTATTCTTGCCTGGAAAATCCCATGGACAGAGGAGCCTGGTAGGCTACAGTCCATGGGGTCACAAAGAATTGGACACAACTGAACGGCTTCACTTTCACATTTCAATACGCATTAACCACCATTTAACAAACTAGTGATACAAGCTTGAAAAGGGAAAATTTCCAGCTTTTATGGAGCTTACATTCTAGTGATGAAAGATCTAGTGCAGAATTCTGCAGTTTGGATTTAGTAACATGGATCAAGACGATGGCCTATTGATTCATTGATGTTACCACAAGCAATGAACCTATGGTCATGAGTAGCTAAAGTTCTAAACTAGGAGGTTAAGCTGTCATCATTTGGATGTCCTTCTCCCTCATTGCTTCTGGATCAAAACCTACTTGTCCCTCAAGGTCTCCTATTCCATTGCCTCCATAAAGCCTTCTATAATGACTGCTGCTGCTGACAAGTGTTTAGTCATGTCTGACTCTTTGGAACCCGGTAGACCGGCCTACCAGGCTCCTCTGCCCATGGGATTTTTCCAGGCAAGAACACTGGAGTGTGTTGCCATTTCCTTCGCCAGGGGATCTTCCCCACCCAGGGATTGAACCCACGTCTCATGTCTCCTGCATTGACAGGCAGATTCATTAGCACCACCTGGGACCCCGTCTATAATGACAACAGTCCACAATAGTCTCCTTTCCTTGCTTTCCACATCTGCATTCTTATACTTGATTATGCAAAGTCCATTTCCTAGCCACATTTTGTGTGTTCTTACCTTGCTGGTGGTAGGTGTAGGGTGATGGATTTGTAGCTAATAAAAGAAGACAGAGCCTGTTCTTCCCCACGGGGATCCAGGATCCCTCAAAGTCTTCCTCTGTCAGCTTCCTGGCAGTATCGAGGGAGTCAGAAAGACAATCCACTCTTCCAAAGGAGCCAGGAATTTCTTATCCAGTCTTGTTTTCTTTCTGTCCTAATGGGAGGTACCAATCTCTGTAGTCCTGGGAACTGGGGAGAGGGGCAGAGGATATGCACATCAGTTGGGGTTCTTAGTTGTAAAGAGCTAAAACCTAAATGTGACTACTTTAGGCAAGGAAAACTTACTTGAGCCTTGTTAGAAGCTTATACAATCCCAGAGAAAGCCAGAGAGCCAACTTGGAGGAAAGGGAGTAAAAAATAACACTCAAAATCACAAGGCAAAAATGGAGATCCCCCTGCCACTGCTGCTGGGCACAAATACCATAGCTTGAATTGTGAGAAAGAGAAAGGCAGACCTTGATGTGAAGGAGCTGACCTGATGCTCTCCCTCAGGCCTTGGTGTTGCTAGGAGCTGGTCTGGCATTCACAGTTGGGTCTTGGTATTCTCCTGTTAAACATCAATTTCACAAGACAGGCACATCAGACAGGGTCACCCTGTGATGGTGATGGCTCAAGACGTAAATGTAAACATTGCCCAAAGCACCGAAGTGGCCAGACATCCCCCTCCACTGGCTAGTGGAATGACTGCTGTTTCTTTACCAATTACAGCTTTAGTTTTGGGACAGCACTCCCTCCTCCTAGGTAAGATTTATTAAGATACTCAATCATGGAATTACCTCTGCTTCCTAATAGCATCCAATTCAGAACAAAGTCCCACTTCCTCAACAAGCCCCCACCTCAAATCACCTAGCATAGTGTTAGTCGCTCAGTCATGTCTGACTCTTTGTGACCCCATGGACTGTAGCTCACCAGGCTCTTCTGTCCGTGAAATTCTCCAGGCAAGAATACTGGAGTGTTGGTATTCCCTTTTTCAGGGAATCTTCCTGACCCAGGGATCAAATCCAGGTCTTGTGCATTGCAGGCAGATTCTTTGCCACTGAACCACTGAATCACATAACACAAATCCAAATCCTAAAATGCTGCTGCTGCCAAGTCACTTCAGTCACGTCCAACTCTGTGCAGCCCCATAGAAGGCAGCCCATTAGGCTCCTCTGTCCCTGGGATTCTCCAGGCAAAAATACTGGAGTGGGTTGCCAGTTCCTTCTCCAGTGCGTGCATGCATGCTAAGTCGCTTCAGTCGTGTCCAATTCTGTGCAACCCTATGGACAGCAGCCCACCAGGCTCCTCTGTCCATGGGATTCTCCAGGCAAGAATACTGCAGTGGGTTGCCATTTCCTTCTCCAGTAAATCCTAAAATATGTCCTCTCTAATATCCTCCCTGTGGTATGCATTTTCTCTTTTGACAATGAGTGATAAACTCTACTTGCTAAACTACGAGATGTGCTCCTGGTAGTCTTTGTCTGGAGGACATTGACAACTGCCAGTATCATTCACTGCAGGCACCAGACACTTCTCCTGGAACCTTTG